>NC_041063.1:821428-1149379 GCF_900634775.1 Gouania willdenowi
GCCTACGCACACTATCATAGCCTACTTATACTGTTATAGCCTACGCACACTATTATAGCCTACTTATACTGTTATAGCCTACGCACACTATTATAGCCTACTTATACTGTTATAGCCTACGCACACTATCATAGCCTACCTATACTGTTATAGCCTACGCACACTATCATAGCCTACCTATACTGTTATAGCCTACCTACACTATTATAGCCTACCTATACTATTATAGCCTACCTACACTATTATAGCCTACCTATACTGTTATAGCCTACCTATACTGTTATAGCCTACGCACACTATTATAGCCTACCTATACTGTTATAGCCTACGCACACTATCATAGCCTACTTATACTGTTATAGCCTACGCACACTATCATAGCCTACCTATACTGTTATAGCCTACGCACACTATCATAGCCTACCTATACTGTTATAGCCTACCTACACTATTATAGCCTACCTATACTGTTATAGCCTACCTATACTGTTATAGCCTACGCACACTGTTATAGCCTACCTACACTGTTATAGCCTACCTACACTGTTATAGCCTACGCACACTGTTATAGCCTACCTACACTGTTATAGCCTACCTACACTGTTATAGCCTACGCACACTGTTATAGCCTACCTACACTGTTATAGCCTACGCACACTGTTAAAGCCTACCTATACTGTTATAGCCTACCTATACTATTATAGCCTACCTACACTATTATAGCCTACCTATACTGTTATAGCCTACGCACACTGTTATAGCCTACCTACACTGTTATAGCCTACCTACACTGTTATAGCCTACGCACACTGTTATAGCCTACCTACACTGTTATAGCCTACGCACACTGTTAAAGCCTACCTATACTGTTATAGCCTACCTACACTGTTATAGCCTACCTACACTGTTATAGCCTACGCACACTATTATAGCCTACCTATACTGTTATAGCCTACGCACACTGTTATAGCCTACCTACACTGTTATAGCCTACCTACACTGTTATAGCCTACGCACACTGTTATAGCCTACCTACACTGTTATAGCCTACGCACACTGTTAAAGCCTACCTATACTGTTATAGCCTACCTACACTGTTATAGCCTACCTACACTGTTATAGCCTACGCACACTATTATAGCCTACCTATACTGTTATAGCCTACGCACACTATCATAGCCTACTTACACTGTTATAGCCTACCTATACTGTTATAGCCCACCTATACTGTTATAGCCTACCTATACTATTATAGCCTACCTACATTGTTATAGCCTACCTACACTGTTATAGCCTACGCACACTATTATAGCCTATCTATACTGTTATAGCCTACCTACACTGTTATAGCCTACCTATACTATTATAGCCTACCTACATTGTTATAGCCTACCTACACTGTTATAGCCTACGCACACTATTATAGCCTATCTATACTGTTATAGCCTACCTACACTGTTACAGCCTACCTATACTGTTATAGCCTACACTGTTATAGCCTACGCACACTATTATAGCCTACCTACACTGTTACTGTTATAGCCTACCTACACTGTTATAGCCTACGCACACTATTATAGCCTATCTATACTGTTATAGCCTACCTACACTGTTTTAGCCTACGCACACTATTATAGCCTATCTATACTGTTATAGCCTACCTACACTGTTATAGCCTACCTATACTGTTATAGCCTACACTGTTATAGCCTACGCACACTATTATAGCCTACCTACACTGTTACTGTTATAGCTTACCTACACTGTTATAGCCTACACTGTTATAGCCTATCTACACTATTATAGCCTATTTATATTGTTATAGCCTATCTACACTTTAGCCTGATGGGTGAACAAATCAAATTGAAACCTTGTGAATGAACTGGATATTGTGTAGGCTATACTGCATGATCCAAATATAGTATAATTTCTTACACTTTTAAAGTTTTATTACATTTTGCGTCCGAAATCCACGCTGAATCCACCCTTCTGATGGGAAGTTTAATCCAGATTTATTTGGATCCAAGTGATCCCAATCCTTTTAAAAAAGTTCTGAAAAACCCAAATTTAAGGTTTAATCCGGATCAAAACGATGATTGGATTACGTAATCCATTTTTCAATATTTGATCCAATCCATTATCCAGAATCTGAGCTGATTACCTTTTGAAAAACTTGGCCTTGAGTTTCTCTTTTCATTTTCTAACATTTTCTGCTCAGTTTGATGATTTTTGTAGCAATATTTCAAAGGAATTTGAAGCTTTTCCTTTGCAACGTTTGAAAAGAACATGATGATGGAGCTAAATGTGCGACACTTCCCTGGCCCTGGGTTAACCCACTATACCTTGAGCACAGATGTGGAGTTTGACTCTGAGTAATGAGGGTCAGCACAGGCTACAGGTCACCAGTTGGAGCTCGTCTTTCTGCTTTACAGACTGATGTCACACTCCCATAATGGAAACGTCTCACCCAAACCAATCTCCACAAATTAGGACTTTAATCTCCATATAACAGTCAGAATAAACAAATCAGAAAATATTATTTATTAATGCGCAACCAAAACTCCCATGAAATATTTTTGTGACAGGGCTGAGAACTAATGGAAGGTTTTTTTATTGCTGCTGCTTGTGTAATTGTGTTTTTGAACTAAAACGAATTCAATCAGCTTCCCACTGACTCAGAAAAGCCAAAACACTCAAAGTTTCACCAGTTTAGTGATGAAGCGGTCGCATCCTTTGGTGTTTCTCCACAGCTGATATTCCTCTGTCCGCTCATCCTGAGCCTGATTTCACATTTTACTTTCACCATGAAGGTGACCCTAACTCTAACATCTGTAACAGCTGTCAAATTCTGAGAAAAATGATTCATTTACCCTCTTCAGCAAAGTCATTTCCTTCATCCCGTGTTGTCTTTATCGTGGTGATGTTTACGTTCATTAACACTTGTCTGAATGTGTCACATTCCCAAACGCCCACACACTACTACACACTACACACTACTACACACTACACACTACCACACACTACTACACACATCCTCTCCAGCCGCTCATAAATCCTCGAGTGTAAACAGATGCTATCAAGCCACAAAAAAGTGCTTTCCTTTGGGGAAGTCAGAAGAAGTCAGTTCATAAAACTTATGCTTTTGGAAGAAATTATACCCAAATGATCCTATCGCTGCTAATAAATTAAAAAAAGGGCCTTTAGCTAACAACTTCAGCTCCAATCAGTGTTATTTTTGTTGATTTAAAATGTTCCTTAGCTTTTTTTCCCCCAAGACAACTAGACAATAATTTAGGGTGCGTTCACACCAATGGATTCGTTTGCTCGTTTGCGTGGTGTGAAAACGCTAACACTCCAAACAGCGCAGAACTTTTCTCATTGCACAAGAAACGGGAGAAACCGAGAAATTGTTGCTGTGCTTCGTGAGCGTTATTTTTAGCTTAAAGGGGCAGCATTATGAAAAAATCCCTTTATAATAATTTTGCTACAGTGATATACATTCCTTTAGCATCATTCAGATGGCCAAAGTTGAAAAAGTTCTGTTTCCTCCCTCCCTTGTATTCCACATTTTGAAAAAAGTCATCTCCAAAATGTGTTCTCTGCATTTAGCAGCTCTGCTGAGTGTTTGAAATAGATGACTGACTCAGCTGCTGCAGTGATAAACTCACACAGGTTGTGTACCAAAACGTGGTACCGAAATGCCACCGTTCCGACGTAAACGATAGTAACCAGACCAAATAAAAACCAACATTTCGGTGCCTCATTTCGGTGCACATTTCTGTGCTACTATCAGATTCAGCACACCTGTTGCTTATAACTGATAGCGAGAGGATAAAATACCACATTGATTTTACTTAAAAAGCCGAACAATGCACTGTGTTTGATAACCTACGAGACCCGGAGCTAAGCACGTCAACAACAGCAGCAGCCAATGTCGACCCCCCCAGACAAATTGAAGTGAGTCCCACTCCCAGTGCTGCCAGTGTGGCACAGCAGCCTTTCCTCTTTGGGTCAGTCTAGTAATTTATTGCCAACTAATGGTAAGCTAGCAAACATCGTTGCTATTCAACGTGTGGCAACAACATATAGAATGTCCTAAACTTCAACTCAGTGTCCGCTGAGTTTCTGTTTAATGTTAAGCTCATAGCAAGTCATGTTTGTAAACAAAATGTTGAACTTAAGCTTTAACACCAGATTTAAAAGGCACAGTTTTGCATTTACACAGGAATGCAACAGATTGGCTAGTTCAGGGGTTTACTGCAACCTACGACTGAGGAGCCGCATGTGGCTCTTTGACTCTTTTGTAATGGCTCCCTATAGCTTTAAAAAGATGTTGAAAAAAAGATTTTTTTTTTTTTTTTTACAAAGGCTATAATACAATATTGTTTTATTTGATATTATTTAAATGTTTTTGTTTATTTATTATTTCCATATGTTACTTGTATATATATTATTTAAGGCAATAGTGTGTTCAATTTGGCCCTGAAAATAAAATAGTATTGTATTTTAACAAAATAAAGGAGCGGTTTAAGCACTGCTTAAGCACCGGAATTGTTTAAAAAATACCGAGTAGGCATCCGTATCAGATAAAAACTCAACTGATACCCAACCCTACTTAAATAATCATGTGTTTTACTGTAATGTGCAGTTTTTTTGGCTGCCAACAATAACAAGAGTGTGTGGATAGCAAAATAAAATTGTGACAATGATCATCCTCTCAGAGTGAGGCATGCATGAAGTCTGCGTCTACAGACACGCCCACTCATGCATATGTATGAAGGCCCCAAAACAGCTTGTTTTTAAAAGCATCATTAAAGTGACTTTTCAGAGACTAAAACTTCAAATAACAGGCGGGTTTGGGAAAATAAACCTCAAATACTATGTTGTTGGGGTTTTTAGAACAAATGAAGATGGGTGAAAAATAGCATCATACTGGACCTTTGAATAAAAACACCGGATCGAAAACTAAAGCCCAGTTGTGTGCAAATTGTGCAAGAAAGAGTTTGCCAATCATTAGGAGCTCTTCTAGCCTGCGTGAACACCTTAATGCTAAACATGTAGCAGCTAGCACAGACTCGTGGGAGCAGACAGTGTCTCCAATCCACACTGGACAAGATGACAGGGTTCAGAGAGAAAACTAAATAAGTCACTGGATAAATGAGTGTAGTGGACAGTTGACCACTCTCGGTGGTAGATGATGGGGCGGGGCTAGAAGCGCTGCTACAAATAGCATCGTCTGACCCAACTTATCAACTTATATGTAGAAATACTATTTCAAACTAAATTCATCAGCTTCATCAGTTGCTCTCTTTATTTCATGCCACAGAGATTCTGTTTTGACTGCTTTGCATTGTTTAGTTTCCACTACTGGAATGTTCTGAACTAAGTCTATTATTTTATTACACAAAAACAAATTTGTTTTAGAAAGTTTACGAAAAATCCAGAAAAAGCATGAATGTAGCACACTTAAATTTAGGTTTGTGCCTTGTGAACAATGCAATCATTATATTCTTTATTCATATTTCACACATTATGACATGATCAGGAGATCAAAGTAAAGTTCCTGAAAACAGTTGACTGAATAAATGAAACCATAATATTTCATCCTATGCAAATGCTTCTGAAGGCGTAGACATTCTCTGCGTCAGTGTTTTCTATGAGCCATACGTCAGGTCACGTGACCACCCGTCATTCCTGTTAGAGAAAGGGGAACCATGGCAGACATTCGTTACATTTTCACTGGAAATTGCCATATTTTAAGAGCTTGTGGCTTTAGCTTCATTTTGATAACATTTGTAGTGAGAAATGTACCCTTAACTTTCATAGTATCCTATCGGGTTATGTATACGATATTGTAGTTTGATGGTTCAACATACATTCCCCCTGTTTTAGCTTGTTGCTATGATGTTGCTAAGGACACTTAAAACGTACTGGAATGATGTTGAACCACGGATCGTGATTAGTATTTAAAACCATACTGTTTACATGAATAATTTATCTATTATCATTATTATTACTAAAGCAGTGCCCGTAGGAAGTATGTCTTGCTATAGAAAAGTGGGAGGTTAAGTAGCTTTTTCATGAATGGTTTACATGGGAACTTTAATTCCTCTTTAACTCAGAATTTAACCTGACCTTGTAAACACTCAATTCGTAATGCAAATTTAATTCTGAATCACACATACACACGCGCGCAAGCACACATGTTTTATTATTTTTATTATTACTCACCTTAGTTACAAATGTTGCTCACTGATGACACCTGCTGGTCAATATTTATGTTTTTTTTTAGGATATTAGACCCACTTTTTTCAACTTATCCTGAGTTACCATGACTACTTGTCAACATTGAGCTGTTCTGCAAAGCTGCATTTAAGACAATTTCATGAACGGTATCATTGCAGTCCAAACAAATCCAATGTTTGGACTGAACCAAGCAGCAGCCATTTTGAAAGTCTCAGGTCAATCTTAACCTAATTTGCAGATACATTTGAGGAGCACACACACAAACACACACACACACACACACACACACACACACACACACACACACACACACACACATACAGATGTTCCTTGCCTTTTAGATAGATTTATATTAATTTATGTTTAGATGTATTTATTATTTATTTTATTTAATAATTCCTACCTATTCAGATTATATATGTTTAACAGAGAATACATTGAATTCCTCACGTAAACAAAAACTTTGCTACACAACAGTGACTCCTCCCACTTTGCTCCCCACTGTCAGACCCCGGTCCCATTCCTAGCATACCTTTGCTGTCTCCTGTATTTGATCAGGCAGATTGACTCATTAAGCCCATCTGATGTGAGAAATGGCCCTCTATGATAAGAGTCAAAGCTGGGCTCGATGCAGGGAGACGTGAGGGGGCCCCTCTGATGAAGGGTCCTCCTGACGGCTCAAACAGGGCGGTGCATGGAGGCCCATGTTTGCAAGTATCTAAGCCTGTCAGCAGGCGTGTACCCAGGTCACTCCATGCCAAGCCTTATTCCATCCTCCTCAGCAAAATGCAGAGTGGCAGGCTGTGCATTGAAGTAAAGGAGGGGATGGGGGGGGGCTTCTGTCGCTCAGCTCCAACTTTCTGGCTCGATGGTCATGATCAAACCCGTCCAGCTAAGCCCGCATCGATGTATTGTGTCACTCCATTAAAGAGAATGTAGTAGTGGTTTCACGCCACATTAAGGAGGTGACAGGGAAAGTCAACTTGACCTTGAATTCTTCAGTGGCTGCAATTCCTTCTCTGATGTGTTAATCAACAAACCAATCACATGAAATCAGTCAAAAACACTCAAAGAAGATACTTATTGCTTATTTATTTGCATTTGTGTAGCAGGTTTCTTCTTAAACACATTTCTTTACCTGTTATGTAAAACAAAACACGTAAAAAACCTGCTTTACTCCCTCCCTGTTAAAGTCTAGATCAGGGGTTCTCAACTGGACCCATATTTTGAGTCTTTAAATTGTGACCAACTTTTCTTTTTTTTTTTTTTTAACTCAACCAAGCAAATTTCGTTTTTCAAAAATAACTGATGAAAACAAACATTTTATCTTTTTTTGAATCATGAATCTATATATTTTGCTGCGCAACATGCATTTCACCGCCTGCCTGACGAAATAATAGTTTATTTAAAACAAAAAAAGACAAGTCCAACATGAGAGACATTAAGTGTTTATTTATTTTTGACCTGCTGTCCGTACCCCACCCAGTATACCGACCCAGTACAGGTCTGTGACCCACTTTGAGAATCGCTGGTCTAGATTAGCCATTCTTAGAATAAAAAATACATGGGTCATTCCATGTCATTTCAACACATTTTCAGGGCATCCCACACATAAGACAAAATGTAGAACATGATAAATTTGCTCATAATAATAATGTTTTTTTTTTTGGTTTTTTTTAAAAAAAAAATTTTTTTTTCTGATGCAATGGTTTTTATATGTTTTTGGTTACTATTGAAAAAAAAAAAATGATATAAGGCAGAGTCAAGTTATAATTGCGCCATTTAAAGGTTTTTCACTATTTGCTGGGGTCTAAAATAAAAATGAAGTTGTATGAAGAAAAAATGTTTTGCATCCCAAGAAAGAGTAACCTTTATACTATAAAATAAAACTGATCAGATTTTGTCTTACATTCTCACATGCAGTTATAGATAATTGAAAAGAGTCTATTAAAATCATATCAAAAACTTTTTTTTTTACTGTCACCCAAGAACCAATGCATATATGCGACTAATCAATAGTGGTTTAAACAGTCTACGTACATAGCTCAACGCTGATCAAATGACAGTGAACTGAGACATATGTTAAGTTATTTACTGAAAACTCAAACATGTTTCAACCAAAACCCTGACAAACTATTTTCAATTTTGAGAAGCTGGCATGTCCACCATATAGGATGTATAGCAGATAGAGCTGTATTATTACAACAAATTTCAGTTTCTTATGTGATGTAGTTCCTGGGATATTGGAAGCTGAAAATGGAAGAAAAAAGAAAAAAAAAAACAGATTGGTGCCAACGCATTGACACGGCAAAGAAAAAAGCCTGCATCATCCTTTAATAACCAACTGAAACAGATTCAAGTTGTTCAAATGCAACCTATTGTTTTTAATCATTAACCATGTCTTCCTCATTTGTGTTTGCCATTAGGAATGCAAAGGTTTATGCAGGAAAACTAAGTATTCTTGAACTCCATGCAAAGCCAAATGAGACGCATGAGCAGTGAAGGGGTTGAACTAAAATAATAAGACCAAGTGCACAGACTTCATTCGTCTAATGAAACCTAATTCAAAAAGAAAATAATCTAGTGCCCGATGGATCTCAAAGAGCAATATTTAGTTTGGGCTTTGTGTGTTTGGACAGCATGGCAGAGTGTCAGCTGCAGAAGGAAAGCACACATTCTCATTACCTCTTCAATCCTCCCATCAACACCTTACAAATACATTTAAAGCAAGTGTATTAAAAAATGAATGCTTTGAAAAGGATACAAAATTAAGCTTTTTTCTATTATTCACATCATTCAAAAAGCCTACCATAGATAGTGGAACATACAACTTGAGAAAGTGTTTTTCAACTGGCAGCTTCATAGCAAGAATGAACATTTAGCCACACACAGCCAATCACTTGCAATGTAAAAGAGAACCATTATACCGTTTAGAATACAAGCAACATGAGTCACAGACTGTTGGTCTGTAGTTGGGAAAGATTTACTTTAACTCGACTAACCTTGAAGACGTGTTTTCTTGTTTCTTGTGTTGACTCAGCTTTGAGTTGCAGATGACGACACCACCTGTGACCAGTTGTCCTGACTGTCCTCAAACACTGAACACCGAAAGCTGAAGGAAGAATAATGGCACGTTCACACCAAATGCATTTCAGGCATCAAAATTGTGCCTCACTCCCCTAGTTGGACGCTTGTGCTCATTGAATCAGACGCTTGTCACCAGCGTTGAAGACGCTCTGGATGTGCATCCAAACACGTTAAGAAGAGAGCGCATTGAGCACGTTTAGGAGAGGGACTTCTCTGTTGCCGGTGGTGTTCATACAATGGATGATAATGTGGCGATCACTTACGTTCATAATTCACCCAGTGTCTGTGAAGTGGTGGAACATTGTGTTGAGAAGGTTGTTTCCGGTCAGATGTATTTTGGTGTGACTCAGTGTGTGCACTGTGACGTTAGAGGGCTACAGAGAAGTGTGGTTGTTTGGAGAATAAAATTTGGAGTTCCTTGTTGCACATTCCTCCTCTGACTCCTGTTCATCAGCTCTACATTATCCAGAGAGTGACTTGGCTTTATTTGCGCCTTGGCGCCTTTTCTGGATTCACCAGAGCTGCACTCGGATGAGAGTTGCTTTCAGCGCTACTTCCATCTCTCCCATTCTCAGTTTGACGACCTGCTGACCCGCATCGGCGCTCGCACCTCCTGCCAGGACACCAACTACTGGCTCTATGCCAGTAGAAGAGAGCCTGTCCATCTGTCTCCGGTTAGTGTTTTTTTTTTTCTTTTTTTTCATTATTCTGAATTTGTCACGGTTGGAGAAAGCTCCTGATTGGTCGACGTGCCGCAATATGCCCCAAAAGTTCAACAATCCCAACTCTAACGTAAATGTCTTATACCTTTTAAACGGCTGCGGAGAGGACGCTGGCTGTTCGCCTCTTCTCTGCAAAATCAACCACTACAGCAATTTGACAGATATTATTGCATTTTTTAGTACTGTAGTGAAGTGTTACCCTTTACATACCTGTTACAATGTGGAAATCCGGAAAAGTCAGAGTGGATCGTCCATTCTGGCTTCGAATCCTTAACCCTTGGAGCCAACGTTGGATGTCTTCAGGTA
The DNA here is from genome assembly GCF_900634775.1 of Gouania willdenowi. Taxonomy (NCBI): domain Eukaryota; kingdom Metazoa; phylum Chordata; class Actinopteri; order Blenniiformes; family Gobiesocidae; genus Gouania; species Gouania willdenowi. The sequence continues at coordinate 831,790 of NC_041063.1, forward strand.
GGCTTGTATCTACGGCTGTTGCTTTGGTGCTGCATGACCCCCCTGGACTGTCTTATCAAAGGTTTGCAAGCCCAATGGCCACTTGCTTGGAGCAGCCATGCTAGTGGTGGTAGCTGCTACTCTCCAAACACTGAGTCCTATCAGTCTCCACGGATCCTGCATCACCTCTACCTTCAAGCGGATGTCTGTACTTGGAATACCATTCCTGTCGAAGCTGTGGATTATCCTGGTGTATGTCACTGTCATTAACCGCTACATGCCTGGATCTCGGCTAACAGCTAACACACCACGCATCATGTTGTGGTCGGACACCTCGACACGGCATCACCAGGCTCTCAAATACAACCACCGAGCTCCCCTGCACCAACTGGTTCTTCCGTGGTGACCTTGTTACATCCATAGGGGATCAGGGCACCGGTATGTTGTGTCCCCAAGCGGTGACCACAGCTCCATCACAACCCTCTGGTCGGCATCACATCCCGTTGCACAACAGACGCATCACCGTCTCCTTCATCAGAGTGCCGCTACTCCTTGCACAGATAGTGCTGGGTGTAGACGGTACACTGGAAAACCTGCTGTGGATCGCAGTGCTCTCCTCCCCTCAACAAACTGGAATGTAAACGAGGATCGTAACATTTACCCGCTCTGCCCCCTGGTTTGCAGACGAGCTGAGAGGGATGACGAGGTCTGGCCTTGTCCTGGAGCGTGCCTGCAAAACATCTGGCCTGACGTGCATATGTTGGCCTACCGGGAACATCGTAAGGCTTATGCCAAAGCACTCTCCAGGGCTAGGTAAGAACACTACTCAACACTCATAAACAACAGCACAAAAAATTCCAAAAAATTGTTTTCCACAATTAATCACACCCTCAAATCACAGATCTCCTCATTCTACACCCACACAGACACAAATTGCAACTGGTTTCTTGATTTATTTACATAAAAAAATGATATCTGTTCCTTGTTCCCATGTCTCAATAGCGCATCACTTGACCTGCCGACAACACTCATAACACAAAACCTACAACAATTATCCCTTACAACGCAGCAGGAGGTCGAGAACATCATCCGTAAATCTAAGCCATCCACTTGCTGCCTCGATCCCCTCCCATCTCCTCTGCTTAAAACTCACAACAAATCTGTCAGTGCCCTCATAACCAAAATAATAAACCTGTCCCTGGAAACCGGTCATGTTTCAATTGTTCAAAAAACCCAAATTGAGAACAGTGACAAAAGAAAGGTGTGTTTCAGTCCAGGGTGTCAGAATATGGGGCAATCTAAATAATGACATCAAATTATCAAAATCACTCTAACAAGTTAAAAAAAAAAAAAACGGCTCTGGCCGTCTGCTGGGCGTGGGCCTTGGCTCCTCTGCTGGGGTCTCGGGCGGGGGGCTTTCTGGGGCCTCCACTCGGGGGGTTGTGTACTTGAGTGTGGGTGGGTGGGGCGGGGGGGCAGGATGCTGGTGGGGGGCTTTGGGGTTGGGGGTTGGGGTCGGTGGCGGGATGCGCTGGGTGCTCGGCTGCTTGAGGCTTTCCACGAATGTGCGTGTGGGGGGCGGTGGCTGCCTCTCAGCCTGGGATCTTACTGGGCTTAACTTTAGACACGTTAATCCCAAATACCTGCTTTAGGTACTACCATTCACTCATTCCCCCTGTCCACAGCCACCACCTTTATAGCTAAGCTTCACACTTGTCACTATACTGCCTTGAATACACAACATAATAAGCACAATATGTTCTACAACTTCACATCTCACCCTCACAGTAAAATAATCTATTCTCCCCACCCTTTCTATTTCCTACCTTGAGTCTCTCCTCCCTGCTCCTTTTCCCCTCTCCGCCCCCTCCACCTAGGTGTAACACTGCTCTCCCTTTTTATATCCTCCCTGTAATAAAAGATTTCTTACCCTTCCTTAAGGAGGGCTGGTGATGGTCACATTTAAGCAATAAAATAAATCAATTTATTTTATTGCAATAACAAAACATGTATTTCTGTCTCATAATGATTGCACATCTTGTAGTGTTGACCTTTGACAGCATGTGCAGACAAGGAAAAAAAAAAAAAAAAAAAAAAAACATGAGAGAAGTTTGGCGATTTGTTTAATGTCATAAATGTTTTATGGAGGGGGCAGATGTTATAAGTTTTACTTCTTTCTGCTCCTATTCATTCCTATTTCTCTTATTTCAGTGATGGAGGAGGAATAAATGTTTATTTTAAAAAGTCTTGAATGAAAAAAAAGAAATACACAATGTCCAGAGATAGTCAACACCAATTTGATGATTTGATAATAATTATTAGGCACTTTTTATATCAAAAGAGAGCTTAGATAGTTCCTTTTTACAAAGCTATTTTGCATTAGCCATGTGTTTGTGAGACTTTGGATAATGTTTGGACCTTTGGTCTAACAAAAAAATTGGACATATATTTGATTCCCGATATTTTTTAAATGGAAACAATAAAAAAGATTTATTACATTGTCTAAAACTGAGGATCATTTTTGAAGCATCCTGTCTCTGAAGTGCATTTTCACTGCTTGCAGCTATCATTCTTGATAGTTATAATTTTAGGAAGGAAAAGTCTACTTGTCATTGGTGAATTCACTGCTGAGGTCATAAAAAACCTTGTCCATGGATGAATGAAACCATTTTTAACTTCAAAAGAAGCTGTCGGAAAGTGGAACGGTTGTGGAAAACAACTAAACTGGAAGTGCATCGACTCCATCTTAAGGAAAAGATAATGGAGCTAAATGAAATAATAAAGCGCGCCCGCTCTACTTATTTCACTAACCTTGTTCTACAAAATAAGAGAAACCCCAGAGTCTTGTTCAACACTATTGAACATCTTGTTACACCCCCACCGTCCCATGTCCCTGTACACACAAGGGATGATTGTAACATGTTTTTAAACTTCTTTGTAAATAAAGTAGAAGATATTAGGGCCAGTATCACGACTCCTTTGGTCAGCTTGTGCACGTCTGTAGCTCCCGTCAGCACATGGTCCTCCTTCTCTCCTGTCAGCCTACAGGATATTCAGGATCTAGTGAGAAAAATGAAACCCACATCGAGCCCTGTGGATATTATTCCAACCTCACTGCTTTTAAATGTTTTTGATGAAGTCGGTCCATGGTTGGTGAAACTGATCAACCTCTCACTTAAATCCGGCACAGTCCCCAGCTACTTTAAACACGCCCTAGTAAATCCCATTCTCAAAAAGCCTAATCTTGATCCAGGTCAGCCTATAAACTACCGGCCCATATCTAAGCTTCCCTTCATGTCAAAAATGATGGAAAAAGTGGTAGCCAAGCAGCTAACATCAATCATGGAAGATAATGATCTTTATGATAAATATCAATCTGGTTTTAGGTCGATCCACTCCACTGAAACTGCCCTTGTGAAGGTTTCCAGTGACGTGATGATGGCTGCTGATTCTGGTCGCTACACAGTTTTAACTTTATTGGATTTAACATCTGCTTTCGACACCGTAGATCACAACACACTGATCCATCGTCTCAAATCAGAAATGGGGTTTTCCGGTGCTGTACTACAGTGGTTTGCCTCGTATATAAATGGTAGAACTTTTAATGTGGCTTTTAATGATGTAATGTCCAATGTGTCCACCCTGTCATGTGGAGTACCCCAGGGCTCTGTTCTGGGGCCTGTTCTATTTTTATTGTACCTGATGCCTCTTGGTCGGTTGATCCGTGGTTTTAAAAATGTTTCTTATCATTTTTATGCTGATGATATCCAGTTATACTGCTCTTTTAATGACTCAGAGTCTCACTTTTTACCTGAGTTCTTGGACTGTATCTCATGCATCAAAAACTGGTTTTCATCAAACTACCTCCAGATAAACCCCAACAAAACTGAAACTCTGATCATCGCCCCTGATAAAAAGATCCCACTTATTAAGAACTCTCTCGGTGATTTGGGTTCATCAGTGAAATCCAGCATCAGAAATCTTGGGGTTCTGTTTAACCAATCGATGTCTTTGGAGGGCCACTGTCGTCAACTGACTAAAAACTGTTTTTACCATCTGAGAAATATCTCAAAAGTGAGGCATCTACTGTCCAAACCTGATCTGGAACTGGTCATCCATGCTTTTATTTCGTCCCGCATTGACTACTGTAACTCAGTTTTTACCTGTTTTAATAAGTCGACCCTGTGTAAACTCCAAATGGTTCAAAATGCTGCTGCCAGACTTTTGACCGGTACGTCCAGAACATCACACATTACCCCGATACTTTCCTCCCTGCACTGGCTCCCTGTCAAGTTCCGGATTGAATATAAAATACTGGTTCTAACATTCCGGGCTTTGCATGGCCAGGCTCCTCTATACATTTCAGACATGTTGTGTCCCTACACTTCAGGACGCAGCCTTCGATCCTCAGGTCAGGGTCTACTAAGGCTCCCAAAAACCAAATTTAAAACCAGAGGAGACCTGGCGTTCCAGGCTGCAGCCCCCAGACTCTGGAATGGTCTGCCCCAGTCTCTCCGGGAGATGAACTGCGTGGACACTTTTAAAAAACATTTGAAGACTTCGCTTTTCAAAAATGCTTTTAGTTAACAAGATTTTATTTTCAATTTTTACTGCCCTTTTATGATGCTACACATGTGATGTAAATGTATGTTTATTGTTTCTGTGTACAGCACTTTGTGATTTTATCTGCGAAAAGCGCTTTATAAATAAATACTTACTTACTTACTTACTTACTTACTTATTAAAGACCTGCTGAGCTCCTCGATAGATGGCTTATGTTTCTTCAGCAGCAGGACAACAGCGTGAGCCAAGCTCCAGTTAATACTGTGTTTGGAAGGCAGTTGATTCATGGTAATATTAGAGCCAATAAAACCACAAGTCAAGAGAGTCAAGCTGACTACGTTTCCACCCACACTGAGGCTCTAATAACAAACTTACTCTGCAAACTCCCCCAATGACAGTCAGTTTGAAGATCTGCTTCTGAATGTCAGCCAAGCCAAGCCATGAAGCCCAGAGAGCTCAGCCCAAACTGATGCTAACAGCAAAAACCACAGCTCCACTGATCTCTCCCATTCCATCATACTGGTATTAGTTAAAATTTAAGGCATGTTGCATTTAAATCCTAAGGCAAGGTCAGTCATCAAAAAAACATTGGCTTTGTGCATTCTTGACCCTGAAGAAATCACTGTGTCTTTACATCATTAAAAAGAAACAATTTGGAGAGTGTTTGTGTCCATTAAAGGACATGTAGAACCGTTCCCCCCATTGCTCCGTCGAGAGTCGTTTTACACATGCAGCTCATGACGGTGTCAGTGGAACACAGATTCTTCTAGTGCTTTGCATGTTTGCACGACACCCAGGCACTTGTGCCAATTACAACCTCGCGCAATAAAAATAATGAGGTTCATACTTTCAAATGACATGTGTTCAATATGTAAAATATCCCTTTCACTCCTCAGCTCAATTTCACGCCATTTTAGGCAGCTATTTCCAGGGAGAAATACGGACCCCCTTCTAAAATTCCTGATCCCAACTACCACTAAATGGCATGTGTGATAGGAAAATATTATACTTGCAGTTATTTTCAAGCTAAATATATGTAATTTCCCCAATGATTTATTTGGTGTAAGTTTATTTTACCCAAATGTACCAGACAATTTTCACATCAAAAGTTGCTGCCATTGTCATTATGGTGCTGCACGTCTTATTTTGATCTATCCACCTTTTTAAAAGTAAAGCCACAAAAACTGCATCTATATTTCCACTGAAGAATGTGAGCACATTGCTAGGGGCACATGGAAACATTTATCAATTATTGTTCAATGTAATAATATCATCCTTCGATCATTGGTCATTTTAGAAGCCTGTTTAAAAAATAAAAAATAAATAAACAAATTGCTCTCCAACATTATATTCACTTCATTGGAAATTATTTATGATACAACTCTTTGAAGACACATCAAAAAGCATATGCCGAAATTGAACAAAAAAAAAAAAAAAGGCAAAATAATATCAGAAACTCATGAATTATTGGCTGAAATACTCATTGGTTTTGCACCAGACATGTAAAGAATGTTCAGGAAACAAAATCAACAACAACATCAACAACAACAACAACTTACTTATGGTAAGAAGAAAAGTGCTACTGGAAATGAGACAAAATCTATTAAAAACCAATGCCCTGACTTTTAAACACAAAAAATAACTTTATTTAATTCTAGGGATGTTTTTTCGTTTTGTTTTGTTTCCATTTTGACTTGTAAGAGACAGATAAGTCTTGATATGATAAAATGTGTTATGTTCAGGAACATTCCACAATCCCTTGTGAATTTGTCATCAGTCGTAGAGTTTATTAGGCCGAGTATTAAGCTAGCTTGCATTGTGACAACATTAGTTTGAGCTCAGTGATGCTATTAGCTTCTGGCACACGCATACTATGATTATCAACAACTCCGATCAAGTATGTAAGGTTTGGAAAAGGTTATTTCTGTCATTTGAGGTTTGACAACAAACGAGCACACAGTCGTTCAAAAGGCCACCCTCAAAATTGTAGGCACTGAAAAGGGAAAATCTCTTTTTTTAGAGCGATGATGAAAGAGGTGATTAATACTTTGTGCGGCTGACTTGGACCAGCTCCTGTAACAGTACCTTGAACACATGTTTTTGCTGAGGAGTTGAAAGATGGCACTCTGAGGGCCAGCAGTGACTGCCTCCAACCATGAGGACACGTTATGCTGATTTACTCCTTTCAAATCTCCACCAAATGTTTTATGCATTCGGATCTGGAGGAAAGAAAGAGTTAAAGCGACAACTTAAAAGGGGAAACGCAGGGAACACAAAGAAGTCTGAGTGTTGTTTATTTTCACAGCAACATTCCTGACGTTGACAGCTATTCCCTTGTCCGGAGAGTTGAATCGCAGTGCATTTTTCCAGACTGCAGACAAAGTACATGAACTCCCACTAAGGCTAGTCTGGGACAATGAAGAATGGCTCTCTTATTTACACTACCACAGGGGCTGAATACTGACCAGAAAGTGTTAGAGAACTTGTTGATTCATTGACAATGTAAGTGACAGGCCAGAATATTTAGAAACTCAATAATTCATTCCAGATCCTTTCCTTGCCTCACTTGAGATCTATATTTGAACTCCAAGCTAGCATTCCAGTGTTTGCTCTGCTGCACCGAGCTCTGCAGAAATGTCAGGGTAACCAGATCGAAGGCGCTTGCGTTGGGTTTCACTTCCAATAACGTCAGGATAAGGGATACACGCGCTAACCCTAAAATAAGAACCTTGAACTTAAGAAGTTTGCTCTTTGGTTGTAGAAGTTTTTACAGCTCTCCTGGATTTCAATGTAGAGCAACATTTTACTAAACAGTACTCTATAATTATTCTCATTTATTCTAAAAGTAAGTAAGTTTGTAAAACAAGGAACACCTAATATAAACTTGTTTGCCAATATCTGATTTATTGGGACTGTGCAAGAATGATTTCTGAATTCAAAACCAAGTGATTATCAGCAGAAAACCTGATATGGCTTTTAGCAATATTTCATTATTATGGTTATAAAGGGCAAATTATATTGGACATTGATGGGTAATTTTAACTAAAAACTCCAGCAATTAGTTGACGTATTGTAGTGTATGCATTATATTATCCTGAACTCCAAAAACAGTTGTTATGCACCCATCTACACTGAAAGAAATGACTTTTGGGTGTACTAAATTTTATTGTGTAAAACTACATAATTCCTACTTTGTAAAATTAGGTCTCAGTGTTTACTAACTTTTGTCATTTAAAATTGTGTACTAATATGTGATTTAATTATTTAAAATAATGAATTGTATAGGAACTGTAACAATTACTGTAATTTTAGTATTAATCTGTTTTTTTTAATTATTGTAACCATTATGAAAACCCGAGTAAAATTTACTCCAAAAAGATCAGAGCTCAAGTTTGAATTGGCACATGCGCAGTGGGACCCTTACAACCCGGGATTCAGTCTGGTAGTCAGTTAGGACGGACTCTTTAACCAAAGGCGAATTCAGTTAAAGGAGCTGTTCCAGTACTCCAATGTGCAAACATGTAAAGGCTAAGGTAAGTAACTACTTTTCATTTCTGTTTTTCGTACAACAATATACATATTTTTTGTTTCAGTATATTATCGGACGTTATAAGACGTTAAGAAAACAAGGCACCTGTTTGCGATGCTAGCGCCACAAGCATGGCCACACAAGCCCCTCTACTAAAAAGTTGGAGCTGTATTTTCGCAATTTTATTTTATTTTTTACTTCTCGCTACAGGAAAGAACCGAATGCAAACCACTGCAAAGGTGTTGTCCCCAGTATCCAAACAAATTATTATCAACAAAGATACAGGTTCTCACAGTTTATGAGGTTCTAAACTGATTTACAGAGCATCAAAAGTCCAACAAAGTATCGAGGTCACAGAAGAACAACAAAGAATGTTCGTTGGAGGCTGGGAACAACAAGGTGTGCTGCTGTCAGAGACTCCCCCTGCCATTTTATAGGTGGAGGACCAATCACTGCAGCTTTCTCCTCCAATCAGGCAGCACCACCTAGAACACAAAGATCCACTCACATCTCACAGCACTCACTCACACTGGACAAAAGAACTCACAGACAAAGATCTAAACAGCGACGAAGCACTTACTCCCACCCCAAAAGACCACATACAAAACACGATTACGGCCACAGAGAGAGAGAGACGCAAACAATCAGAATCTTAAACATTCATTCCAACAACTAGAATCAACATATTCAGGTGGAAGAGGGATCACCTTCTGATTGAGAGGTTGGCGGTTCGATCCAAAGGCTATTCTCACTCTCTGTGTCGAAATGTTCTTGGGCAAGACACTGAACCTTAAGTTCCTCCCAATGGTGCCTTGCATGGTGGCTCTGTCCTATTGGTGTGTGAATCGGTGATTGAAATAATATTGTAAAATCCTTTGGGACGACCTTGGTGGTTATAAAGAGCTAAATAAATCAAGACAATTTACCATTTGTATCTTAGAAAGTTCAGATCATGCATAAAGCTTTATCTTAACTTGATATTATAATAATGCACAGGTAAGGGTTCTTAGACACGACACACAGATGGGATCAGTTTCTGGCTTTGTATTATCCAGGTTTAGATTTCCCCACTATTTAAAACTATTCCAAATCAATTTTGGAAAACAAATATATTTGGTTTGAAGTAGTGTTGTTGATTGATCCTCGTCAAACTCTTGACATTTTAATTGAAGTATTTCAATTTGGTGTTTTTTGTTGTAAAATAATGTAAGAGTGACTGCCCTCTCTAGGTTGAAACTTATATGACCTTCGACAGTTGAGAGCCCTGTGTGTTTGTGTGTATGGTGTGGGTGTGATTGGTGTGTCTGTGTGTGTGAGGTATGTAACATACTGTCATGTTTACCTTGATATATTATTGTTTGTATTCTGTGAAATGCATGTACAGCTGCTTCTGTCTTGTGCATCTCTTTTTTTGTTTGAACACTACTGAGGACCCCCTTGAAAACGAGATGGTTCATCTCAAGGGTTTTATCTTATAAATGAATAAATAAATGAAACCCCACAATCAAAATGAAACTTTGTTATTGGTTGGCTTCTTACATCACTGTTGGCTGTCGACTCTGTAATCTATTGTGAGTAGGTTAGTAAATTGTGAATAGAGTGGAATAGGGAGTATTGAGGGGCTAGGTAGGCTAGCATTATGCATGTGGAGATTAATCGATAAAAATTGGTATATAGATATAAACGTGCGTAATGCAAGTGTATCGAGTCATTCAGTGTGAAACGGTAGAAATTATTGGTGAAATCGATAAAATCCATGGTTGCATCAATTTTTACATCCATCCATCATCCATCCATTTTCTGACCCACTTATTCCTGTTTTCATGTTGTATTTCATTCAATCCTGTGTTTCCGAGGCACATAGAATGCACCAGCACTGCTTTGCGTTTTGTTTTGAACACGGACTGAAAAGCCGGGAAGCACGTTAATACCGCTACAAACTTACAAAACAGAGGTCAGTGAGAGCAGCAGCAGCAGCTATAAATGAGATTTATAGCGCACCTAAAAACTTTAAATCAGGTGTAGAAAGATGGTAACCTTGAAACGAATCTTGTGGTTTGTAAAGAATGCCGTGCTGCTATAGCTTACACAAACTGCACCACTCCACTCCACCCCCCAGGGAGATTGGAATCAGAGCTCCAGCAAAACCGGTGAGAAAAGTATCTCTATTAAAGGTAGGGTAGGCGATTTTCAGAAGCTAACATGAGTTTGAATGTAGAATCCCCAATGGCTCCGCCTTTACTCCCCTCCCCCTCTCCTCTCTGTGCTCCGTCTCACTCACATGTACGCGCACAGCTGCTGCATAAAAGGACCTCAGCTCATCGTTTGTATTGTGTAGAAACGTCGTTGTCTCAAATCTCATTCAGCCATAGGTAAACAATAAACTTTATCATTATATATGTTAAAAAAACATGACCAAAAACTTTGTTTTAACTCTGTCAGCAGTGACGCACTTTCAGTGTGAGCTTGTGCATGTGAGGGATCAAGAACGAGCAGGGAGACAAGAAGACGTGATTGGTTAAAAAAAAAATCGTCAGTTTTTTTCCCATTGGTCAAAGTTATTAGAGATTTACAGCTGCTACAGATGATGGATTTTCTTGTTTTGTTTTTTCAGAGCACATAAGATCAGGACATAAAGACAATTTCAACCAAAAACTTAAAAAGAGAATATGGAGAAAATTGCCTACCCTAGCTTTAACTTTGTCCAAGGCGGTACTCTGGCAGCTCCCTCTACTCGTGACAAAGACATAACTGATGCCAGATCTGTTTTTAAAAGTGTTTTTTTGTTTTATTTTAATTTATTTTTTGTTTGTCTTATGGACATTAAATATGACTCAGTGAGGGTCTTTTTACAGCAGCTGTGACTGTGAAATAATAGTTTTTAATATTTTTTTTGCACAAGCAGATGTGAAAGACCTAATAGTGAAAGGTTATTACCATTTGTTATTATTTTAAATGTTAATTTCTTTCTGCTCCTCACTACTGTATGGGAATATGGACATCGTACTATTGAAAGTGTCATTTTAAGTCACTCATTGAGGGTGATGATGTCACTGTTTACTGTTTAAGTTGTGACGGTGTGATAAACAGGTTCTAAATGTGAGGAACCTATTCCTGTTTCTTAGGTTAAATCTGGTTCTAAATCCCAAAGCTACTGGTAAAAAGGCCTGTTATCTTCTTGTGATTTTTAAGAGGCCAAAAAGAAGTTGCATAAATTGATGCATAGTACTAGCAGAGCAAAATGTGCACTTTTTTTTTTTTTTTGTTAAATTTGCTGCTTATAAGGAAATCAATAAATCCTCTACCTCTGGTACTATACTGAATTGTAGTTTCTTATTTTCTATTTTAATTTTTGCTATAAATTTTTTTGCATCATGTTGAATTGCATCGTATCACACAAAATCGCATTGTATAGTATTCAATCACCATCAAATCACTATCAAATCATATCGAATCGGGAAAAGCGGTGAATCACATTGCATCGTATCACCAGGGGATTCAATGTATTGCTAATGTGTTGCATCACTGGTAGTATATCGAGATACGTATCAAATCGTTGTCAGTGATGGAGATTCCATACCTCGCTATCATAGATTGTTCTTTAGAGATTTTATAGACGTCTCTTAACTTAACCATTGTCAGGCATTTTTTATATTGTTTATTTCCAGCCTAGACACATGTTAGCCAAAACCTGAGGGTTTGGTTACACTTTAAGGTAACAGCTAATTACCTAAACAACGTGTTAAACAATTGATTTACAAAATAATAAAGTGACACTTAGTATTTAGTGTCTGAATTTGGTTGTGAACAGCGCAGGTTATTTATGAATTTACTTATTTATTAATCCAGATATTTACTAATTGTGCTTGTGTGTGTCACTCATTACTAATTATGTTGTCCTTCATTAGGTTTATCATATTATTACCATTTACTGCAGCCACTGCCACAAATAGACCTTGAGAGTCATTATTGAACATTGAAGGCGTGGATATCACAGAGTAAACAAATGTCACTGAACAGTTAAATGTGACAAACTCTCTGAGCTCTAGTAACGGAACACTAGTGCAATGTGTTATATAGTGATTAAAACTAGTGTATAACACCAACATCCCTGTGAGACATAGTTACTACCACAAACTCTGTCAGAGCTTCATTGGCTATTGATGAATGTATATACTGTACCTCCTGGCTTGATATTTCAGCAATGTCTCTTTCTTTTTTTTTTTTTTTTTTTAATAACTAAATAAATAAACTCCAGTACATTGAATTTCACATATTTGATGATGAGCAACAAAGGCTCAAAGTATTTCATACTCAGCAAACCTAACAAACTAATTGTGTCCCTTTGGAGCACTTTCAGCAAACACATTTAACAATAAAGATTTCAGAATTCCTGATTCTCATGCAGGATAACGTTAAATATGATTTCATAAAATGTAAATATCTGCCAATTTAAAGTTAGCTTCACTTTAAGGTGAGGAGGGGAATGGCATTGCTTGCTTTGTAATGATGCAAGAATGACGCAAAAGAGAAAAATAGTAGAGACGTACATACACCATTGGGGTGTAAGTCACTGAGGTTTAAACAGTTAATCCATGTTTCCCTGTGGACTCAATGTTTTTACAGAATGGTAATGCACCCCTGTGTCTCATTGTCTTTTAACTACTATGAATTATGTTCAGAAGGAAGGATATAAATATGCTGACCTCTGTGATCTCACTTGTCTACTGGTCAATCACAGTGCACCCAAATATTAGAGATGTGATGATGATTACTACCATCTGGAAACAGAAGCAGCTTATGGTGATTTATGTATCAGCACGCTCCCTCTGCTTTAACACTGTCTGCCCACTATTGAACAGTGCTCTGTCTACAGGGGGGTGAGTAAAAACAAAGGTGTTTCTGGTAGTAAATGTTTTCCTTTTTAAAGCCTGGTTTATCCCCTGTTGATATATATATATATAAAAAAAGGAGACGCACAAAGAAAAGTGGGTAAGTTGTTAAAAAGCATGAAAGAACTCTGCTCAGCCCCAGGTGCTGGGGTGTCCCCCGCTGATGCCTTTGCACAAACACTTTGTTCATTTGTCTGCTTGAAGGCTTGGCTGGACAGCTTACTGGATGGCTGCCTGCGCACTGGAACCCTTTAGTTCATTCATTTAACCTTACCACACTTACACTGGGATCTGAATTCAGCTATTACAACTTAATACTAGGAATGTAATAATAACAGGGACGTAACGATTCACTCAACTCCCGATACGATTCGATTCACGATACTGGGTTCACGATACAATTCTCTCACAATTTATTTTACAAAATGGGACTGTAGACAAATGATGATTGAAAATACTGTACTATTTTTCTTTTATTTTTCATTGTCAAAAAAATCCCTTGATAAACTATTAAAAACAATGCAATTTAATTTATTCTTTCGGTGCTAAAGGGGTAAGGAATCATTTATGAACATGTTTAAGAGTAGAAGGCGACCAGAAAGAAAGTAGTAGCAGATTCCGCCCGCCGCCTCAGCATTTGGACAAGAGAAGGATGTTTAAAAAAAGTACTGCAATTCAATTTTCAGAAAATCGATACCAACCGTGATACCTATGAATCGATTTTTAACTGCTACTCCTCTCGACAAAATCTGCATCCCCTGACCGCGGGAGCGTGCATCCATTCAGCGAAGGCAGAGTTACGTTGTTTGAGAATTTTAAAGGCTTTTATAATCCATATGGATCCTTTTATTCTATCCTACCTGTGTCTAACTTAATGATTCACAACTGATGTAAAGTTTATCCCTCCATGTTAAAGTGTATTTCTCATATTAAATCACTTGTGTTGAGTGCTGTACAATATATCATGTAGAACATGATAAATAATAACACTGCTTCATTTGAGCAACTTTACTCTCTCATTAGTTAAGTTACAGTGGGTGCTGAACATTTGACAGGTCTATAATAAAGCTTTCAAAACTTATGTTACAAAAATGAGAAATAATAATAATAATTACTGTTGGATTGGTACATTTCTTTTCATTCCTTATTTGTGAAGCTAAACACTCCAACACACTGTCTCACACTTTTACAGACAATTTTTTTTCATCAACAAAGATTTATTACTTGACTTCATTGATAATTGTTTTTCTTTTTTTATGTCATATCGTGAGCCCTATTTGGTTACACCTCTACTTAATACATGTGCCTAAAACATTGTAATACAGGTAACGAGTGGAGGATAGAAGAGCTTCTTAAAGAAGAAGTAACAGGTCTGTGAGAGACACAATTCTTGCTAGTTTTTAGGTTCCAAATACTTATTTTATGCAAGAATTTCCAAATAAATTCTTTAAAAATCATACAATGTGAGTTCCTGGATTTTTTTTCTTCACATTCTGTCTCTTACATTTGAAGTTTATTTATGAATACAAACCTCTCTCATCTTCTTAAGAGGGACAACTTGCACAATACTATTTGGCCCCACTGTATATGATGAATAGGGCGCACCCTGCGGGTATTGTGTTGGTCTGGCCCAGGGCTCCGTGGGCACTCACGCTCCTGGCACAGACGTGACCATCTCCACTTGAATCTACAGTTTCAAAGCGTCTGGCAGGGCGTGAGCTGTCTACCTTCATTGTTTGCTAATGTCAGGACCCTGTGGAAAAGCGTTTCACCAGCCCGTCCTAATCATCCACCCTCTGATCCTGCAGACAATGGCTCCAGCAGCGGAGCGTCTGCTGCCGTCTTCATTTACAGTGCTTTTGTGCATGTGAATGTTGCTTAGTTAACAGACTTGTACTGACACTTCTCTACAGATCAGCAGGGGTCAATTAATGAGCAGCCTCCCACTATCAGATCCCAATTATGGCTTTTAGAGCCGTTCACTCGGTTTCCTTCCAATAGCAAGCTTCATTTGCCTGATAATTGTGTCATTAGACTTTGTATCAATAATTAAAGCACCATCAGGGATTTGCATTATCCTCCTGTTTGCCTCAGTATTCAGTGTTTGTTGGTATTCTTACCAACCCTGGACCAGGGCACAATCCATTATATATGTAGACGCCGCATTGACGGTGGAGGGACACGTCAACAGCGCCGCCATCTTGGACCGGTGGGGGTGGAGGCAGCGGTGCATGGACATTTACAACAAAAAGTGGTATTTCTCAATCTCTTGGTAGAATTATTGGTTGAATTTTTAACCGATTTCCAAACTGTTTTTTTTAAAACGTCACACGAAGCTATGATACAAGATGCTGGTTTTACCACTTAACACTTAATCTCCACACCCAAGTCCTTGAATATTTAAGTTCTTTGGCTGCAATAATTAATGATGATGATATAATAGTAATAGTGATAGCAATAATAGTAACGGGTAGTGTTGTGTTCAAGACCACACTATCCGAGACCAAGACTTGCCCGAGACCATAATGCACCAAGTCCAAGACAAGACCAAGACTTTCGGGAGCCGAGACCGAGTCAAGAACAAGACCATAAACATTTTTTTAAAGTAGTAAATAAGATTATGACAAGGTTCAACAGTTAAATAACATTCTCTCATTAATTTGAGTTTATTTTAAATACATTTAATGGAGAAAAAAGTTTCCTGCAAAAAAATAACTAAAATATTAAAACTACCACTGCTTCTGATAAATTCACAATTATTCTACATATTTGAAAACAAGATTTTTATGTCAGCTGAATGTACAGCAAGTGTTTAAAAGCATTTCTGCCAAGAAATAATGATTCTTGATTCTGATTCTTTGAGTTGTGCAGGTCAACAGGTCACAGATTTCACAAGATGATTTTTTAATTTGAAAAAGCCTTTACACAGGTTATTTTTATTAATTCACTTAGTTGATATAGATTAATTTAGTTACTGTAATATAACTAGGATATTCAATTAACAAAGGTTTCCAACTGTAACTGTAAAAGTGAAACTTTCTGAAATAAAACTACGAACAAGTTGTCATCAGTCTAAAAAACATAGAGCTACAGGTAGATGTGAACCTAAATAAAACAAACTCAAACACTGGAAAAGTCATGTGACAAATCAATCAATAGTTATTGTTGAGAATTATTATTATTATTCTGGATACAGTGGAAACAGAAACTATAAAAATTATATAAAAAATGTATATTGTGTGGAACATATTATATACATAAATGTAATTGGAGTCTAAAGACACAAAAAAACACCACTTTAAAAAGAAAATAGACAAATATAAGACCTTTTTACAGTTTTTTAAGTCATTCTGCCAGCAGAGGGCGCTGGTAACCCAGTGGTCGGTTTGCATGCAGCTAATCTAGCAGTGAAGAAGAGGTGCTATGCTAGCAGACAGAGCTAATAGAAAAACGTGACTTTTACAGATATTCACGTAATATTACAGATATTCTTTCGGTGCTAAAGGGGTAAGGAATCATTTATGAACATGTTTAAGAGTAGAAGGCGGTCAGAAAGAAAGTAGTAGCAGATTCCGCCCGCCGCCTACACTTCTGGACAAGAGAAGGATAAATATATAGCGCCCTCTGCTGTTGAAAAAAAGTACTGCCATTCAATTTTCAGAGTATCGATATGAACCGTGATACCTATAAATCAATTTTTATCCGCATTACGATTAATTGTTACATCCCTACTTGACACATACATTATTATTGTAATATACAACTACACAATAATTACATTTTAATTTACTACTCTGTATGCACTCATTTGATAATACAAAGGCAAACTCTATACCTAAAACATTTCTTAAAAAAAAAAAAAAAGAGAGAGATAATGCACTATTTGGAAGGAATTATAAAACTGTGACAAAGGCAGTAGGACAACATTAAAACAGAGAAACAGCGAGAGGGAAAATAGAGCGATTTCTTACTGTCGCCCGTGATTAACATGATGAGTGATAACACATGTTATAAAAGATATTTTGACCAAAAGGTGTGCCTTCAGATTTTTACTTGTCCTTTGGTGTACCTTGGGCACAAAACGTTTGGGAACCATTGATCTAGAGCATCCAATTTGGCCTGCAGGGAATAATAAAAATAACAGACACCATGATTCGTTGTGTAAATTACCAACTAATTCAGTTGGAGATATCTCAGCCCCTCCAAATACACAAATTCAAGGATACTCCACAGTTTTCCCATGATTTTATCACATGGCAGGCACTTTTAATGACTAATTATTGAAAGAACTCAAAAATGTTCTCAAATTATTTCACAAAATGTCTCCAAATCAAGTAAAAATTGGTCACAAAATCAAGGCAATGTTATCTGTCACTTATTGCTCTGATATTGTCAGTGCGTTACATACTTTATATATTGTTTATGCATTAAAAAAAGTAGGGTTTATTAATGTTAAAATAGCATGTTTTTACAACCTAAAATCTGTGGCCCTCTTGAGATCCCACTGGTTCGTATTTGGCCCCTGAACTAAAATTAAATTAATGGATGGAAAAATAACATTTATATTTACATTTTCAATGGGTGTTGCTATTTAGTGACTTTTTGACCATTTTGTCGAAATGAGAAACTTACCGTTGCCTGCAGGCTTTGCGTCTATGACAATGTCTCTATGTTTTCCTTTTTTCCAAATAATGGAAATTTGGTAACAGAGTGAAACACCTATATTGCACTTTCCTGTTAACAGATATGGGTTGTAGCTTCAACACAAAAGCACGGTGAAACACAGCCTATACCGCTCTGTTAGAACGGCCTCGGGGGCCATTCACTGATAAGAACTTCCTCCAAATACAATGCCTGAATTTCTCACTAACTCATATCCTGTGACAGCCTTTCCCAACTCACGGTGTCAATAAACGTGTGTCCCTGCCCTTGTTTTCTTTCTGCTCTATAAATGTTTGACAAGGCAGCCTTGTTAACGGAACACCACTGATATTTTGCTACTTTTCACATTTCCTCAGGTAGATTGACTGTCATTGTGTTGTCAATAAATAATGGCTTCTCCCACCATTCTCCAGCCTCATGACATCAATTTTGAACACACCTTTGACTTGACGTGTCGTAATGAGATGTTTGACAGTCATGATGGTGCTGCAGTCTTACCAATAAGTTTGCTCCAATATGGTAAACAGTCACATTCACCATAAAGTATAAAATCAAACTATATCTTTAATTATTCATTCACTTTGAGATTTTTTTTAAACTTTATTTATGAATTTTAACATTTTCATGTCACACAGAAAGACATAAAGCCAGGCTTCAAGTATACATAAAAATACAGTACATAGTCCAGAGTTTATCCTAAACAAACCAACACAAAACTACTACAACAAAATACATAATACTAACAATAAAGCTATTAACATCATAGTAAAATATCTGCAATTTAGCCACAAAAACATGACTAAATGATGAGTGTAATGGGGGTCATCTAAAGTTTAAAATACTCCATGAAAGGTTTCCACAAGCTGTAAAACACAGGTGAAAGTAATGGATTACAAATACTCACGTTAATGTGATTGAGTTGCTTTTATGGGTACTTGTACTTTTTAGAGTATATCTTTTGTATTATTTCAAGTAATGTTACTTGTACTGAAGTACGTTTTAAAAGAACGAAAGTAAATCATTACATTTCTACACCCAACCGTTACTGAGTAAATTATTATTATTATTATTATTATTATTTTTTAAATGATCAACAGACATTGTGAAACCACAATAAATGAAATGACCAGACAACAATCAAATGCATCACATCATAGCCGACCAATCAGATTCAACGCAAAACATCAGTTTATTGGTTCATAAATACTTTCTTTATTTTGAACTGAATTCACTGGTGTTATTTTATCCAAAAAAACATTGTACATTTTGACAAACCTTTTATTTTATACAGATGCATTTGTGGAAAATAAATTAAATTCCAACTGTGCAAGATTTGGTCTCTTCCTTTTTAAGTTTATATATGAGATGTTTACTGTATGCAATGGAACCGTGGCAAGATTTATTTACAAAAATAAACAACAATTGAGCTACTTTTTACTCGTACTTGAGTATTTTATGTACGACTTACTTCTACTTGAGTACAATTTCAATGAAGTAACAGGATATATCAGTACTCTGTGCACATCTGCCTATGTAAAACAACAGCATGTGTGGAAGTCATTGTACAAACTATTAATGAATGCATTTCTGCACAAGTAAGCAACTACTGCCATTCTGGAGTCATGTGTTTGATGGAAATGTCCCCATATGTTCTAGTCAGGAGTGCATCTGTGTCCAAAGCCCTGCAGAAATCCCCTGGCACCAAACACTCACTCACTGCAAAGTGGAAAAGGCAGGAAAGTAAAACACCACAAGTATTATTAATATATATATATAGATTTTTTATTTTTATTTTTTTTTTTCATGCCAGCAAACTAATATTCATTCTAATTGCCTCACAATTGTTTAAAAGTAACTATTACATGCCAATTAAACTGGTTTAAGACACTGATTTCAGATACAAGTTTCAACGTGACTAATTAAAAACAACGGAGCGGGAAAACCCTGGACGAATGTTTTCCCAAATCTGCAAGTTTAGCTCATTATGAGAAATAAAATAAATATAAAGCCTTAATCACGTTAGAGTTTTTGATGAACTATAATCCATCCCAATGAGCACATTATATAAACTCCTTAGATAGATTTTTCCTTTGATTTTTAGGTAATAAAGATGATGATTCAGGTGATTTTGGCCATAATGTGTTTTACAGCGTGGGAATTCTTTGCCTTGTGCCCTGAGTCAAGTCAGCTGGGATCGGCTCAAACAACACCAACAACCCTGAATGAGTAAAAATGTGTCTTTATTTATCCAAACCTAATCTGTGATCATTATTTTTGATAATTAGGTGTCATTTTACATCGCAAAATGAGAGAAATACGAGCTGTTGACAATTTAAATGAAACCTTTGTTTGATTTTTCTCTCTGTTTTGGTTTTGTGATGCTTTTCTTTAATATTCATTTTTTTTTTTTTTTTATTAATGAGCAATAACACAAGAATGTGTTTGAGCTACTTTCAACATGTATGAAGCTGTTAATGTGAGCTCTTGTTGCAGCTACAGGTTCTGGTTGGATCCACTGTTTACTTTCACCTCTTCTGTGTAAACTTTGTACTCATATTATTATTACAAAAGTGTTAATACAACTGGACTCTCTAGAAATGTATGCAATCTCTAGAACTGATTTTTAATTGAAGTTACATATTTAAAAGTTAGTCCTCCAGACTAAGAAACATCATACATGAGCATCTGTTTTAGTTCAGCTTATAAATATTAAGACATTTTTTTATATTTGTGTTAATACCTTAAAGTGCACAAAATAACAGCACATATTGTACTGTATATTGTCAGAAGATGAACTATCACCTAAATAAGGATCAAATTCTCAGTCCTGAAGACTGTTAGACCTCTTTGTAAAGCATTATCCTTTTTTTAACTTTGAACTAATTTTTTTGTATGAAAAGCTTTTTTTATAAATAAATATGAATTTGATTTGGTTTGGTTTGATCTGTACACCCACTTCCACCAGCTCCTCCTGAGGATCCCAAGGCATTACCAGGAAAGCCAGGAGTTGTAATCCATCCAGCCTGTCCAGTGTTGCTCCAGGTTCTCCCTCCAGCACATCTTCTGAGGGAGGCGTCCAAGGAGACTTTCTGACCAGATGTCACCAGAAGTGGCTCCTTTAAAAGTGAAGGTGCAGTAATTCTGCTCTGAATCTCTCCAGGATCAATGAGCTCCTCAACCTGTAGGTCTCACGGTGATTACATTCAAAATCAAGGTAAATGATGTGACGTATAGCGACATATAGCAAATCTCAATTTAAGCGAAGCAACTTGCACAACCTAGTTGCTCAAAGTTTAAAAATTTGAACTTTTCAAGCGACAACTTCCCCGTCCGTCACTAGCTGGGTTTCCATTACAGATTTTCACCAAATAGAAGTGATATTTCAAAGTATAATTGGACTTTGAACGTGTTTCCATTGAACATTGTTTTGGGCAGAAGCCTCGTAACTCCTGTGAAATCTTATCCCGCGAGACTTCGCTGCAGGAAGACGGACGCTCCAAACCTCCTTATAACACTCTGTATTCCTTGGTTGTGAAAAATGTTCCTCTCTCCTCCTCTGTTTACACGTACTGCATCATGTTTTCTCAAAGAGCAGTGGTCATGTGACCACATACCTCACGTCATGTGACCATGTACGTCACATTATGTGACATGTATTTGCAGAAAAAGTGTTTCCATAGCGCTTTTGCTACACATTTCAAGATCAAAACATCTGAAATACCTCCACATGAAAGAATCAAATCTTTTTAGCAAATTTGAGTGTTTTATTTTAAATTCAGGTGTTTCCTTCACCAGTTTTTATTGCGCAATTTAGATTTTGCGCATTTCCAAGGGAAATGGAAACACAGCTAATGTCTGTAGAGCTGAAGGCTGCAGCAGGAGGGCTGTTTTCAACTTCTTGAATAAGCCTTTTAGTGAACTCATCTTTTAGTAACTCTGTAAATTACGTTCACACTAAACATGATTCTAAATGACGCGACATCAAGCGACGTGACTAGGGCAACTAGCTCGTGCGATTGAGTCACTTGACAAATCACTCAAAGTTAACCATTTTGAAGTTTGCAAGCAACTTTGAGTAACGCTGTGTCGCCACATCCAATCTGCGATTACTTTCTCCCCATGTCTAGTGTTGGGTGTCGGTTGGGTTTTATCCGATACCGATGCCTACTCTGTATTTTTTTAAACGGTTGCTTAAACTGGTACTTGAGAAAAAATGAAACCGCATACACTTTTTAAAAATACAATACCTTTTAATCTTCAGGGCCAAATTGAACACAATATTAACTTAAATAATATATATTTAAGTAACATATGGAAATAAAAAATAAACAAAAACATTGAAATAATATCCAATAAAACAATATTGTATTAAACTATATAATAGTGGAAATGAATAATGTTATCATGATTTTATTCGTCAATAATTATTAATGGCCTTTGTAAAAAATAAAAAAAACTCTATTTCAGTATTTTTTTAAAGCTATAGGGAGCCATTGCAAAGGAGTCAAAGAGCCACATGTGGCTCCTGAGCCGCAGGTTGCAGTAAACCCCTGAACTAGCCAATCTGTTGCATTCCTGTGTAAATGCAAAACTTTGCCTTTTAAATCTGGTGTTAAAGCTTAAGTTCAACATTTTGGGGGGGCACCAAAATGTTTGTTCTTATTAGATCTGGTTACTACCGTTTACATTGGAACTGGTGCCTTATTGGTACCTCGTTTCGGTACCCAACCCTACCCATGTCACTTCTCAGTCATCACTGTCTGTAGACACATACTATCCCCAGTTTCAGCACGTCACTGGAACAATGAAGGGACCAAAAAACGCGACAATGTTTAAGTGACTCGTCACAGGCGATTTAAGCGACTAGAGTCGCTGACGTTGTGTTCGGTGTGAATGCACCTTTGTCCTGAAGACATATATCAACCAATAAACATAGATCTTTGTCTTCAGGCTTTGCTCTCTCTCTCTCTTCACCACAATAGATGACTAAAGCCTCTGGATCATGTAGTAATGTTTTTAAATTCCCCATTATGTAAGATGACTTTGTTTAGAATACTTTGCAACATTGTTAAATGAAGTCTACTCTATAGCTCAAGAGTTAAACCCTGTGCACACAGTGGTGGAAATATATCAGCCTGTATTACATCATTCAGCCCCGCTGGTCAAATGAGACATATACAATCACACTGACATTATCAAGTCTCAGTAAGTTGCATTTGGCAGGGTTGAAGCAGGAATGTATCTGGGGATGATCCGACACCGAGACACGTCTATACCTTCCACCTGTGTCACAGGCTCTGGATGATTAAAAGTGATGGGGTGACATGATGGTGTCCTGTGGGGTTCTCTCTCTCACTACTGACCACACTGCCTCACTACATCACCACATGGGAGACCTACGAGCGAAGATCCAGAATACATAGTTTAAGAAGCAGCAGGAAGTCGATAGAAATAAAAAAAAAAAAACATAAGTGAAAGGAAAGAAGCTTAAAGACAGACAGAGAAACAGAAAAAAAGAGCATTCATCTCATCTTTCAAACACGTCCATCATCAGCCACAGGCATTCTTTTTTAAACTGGTTCCAGTTCAGTTTCCCCATCATGACATAAAAGTTCAACAAAGCCCAATAATTCCCTTCAGAAGATAAACTAACGTAGAGTAACATTGACCTGAGAGGTTACGATTCTACATAAACTACTTAGTATTCTACGTTAGGCGTCCAATTCAAACGCCGTTAAAACGATTACTTGCACAGGAATAAATTCTTCTTATTTTCACTGCAACTTAATGCAAATTGTGCTCCTTGTGAACACTGATTATAACAACTGTTAAATTAGAAGAGAAATTATGCAGCCTAATTGCCGTCCTACTGATTAAAAACCGTCATAAACTCAGGCACCCCCAACTCGCTGTAAAATACGACAAATTAAATTACTAATTGGTGCAGTATTATTCTGTGCAGCAGAAAGTTCTTGTTTGGAAACTGACATTCACCCTTATTTAAATAAATACATAAAAATGATGCCTCTTCCTTGCTCACTTACACAAGGTTAAAATAAAAAAAGGAGTGTTCATAAGATTCGTTGTGTTTCCAGTATAATCCCTAAAAGACTATTGTAACGAAAAAGAGGTTTGCATTCATCCCATTTTATGATTCATTAAGATTAAATCATTTTTTAGGCCAAGCTACCGGACTCAAAACGCCACTCAATTTCTTCTTCTTCTTCTTCTTCTTCTTCTTCTTCTTCTTCTTCTTCTTCTTCTTCTTCTTCTTCTTCTTCTTCTTCTTCTTGCCCCACTTCAAGAAGTGGGGCAAAAAAAGTATTTATTCAGCCACCAATTGTGCCTCTCTCATCTTTTTAAGTGGGAGAACTTGCACAATTGGTGGCTGACTAAATACTTTTTTTGCCCCACTGTATATATCGCTACTTCACTGTTATTCAAGAACGGATCGGATTGAATTTTGGTAGGTATAATCTATGGATGTGTACGCATAGATATTCGCAGCCCGATTTCTGATTTGGGGCCCAAGGGGGCCCCAAATCAGAAAAAATAAGAAACAAAAGTTGACTTTTCATTTATTTGCAAGTTAATTATTACGGCGGTTGGTGGTACCGAATCATTGGCACATACCAATATATAAATGGGGCCCATAACCCGTACGTGTCACAGGGGCACCAGGGGGTCCTCGGGACCCCATTTTTAAAATGACTACTCCTCCGTAAATTCTTGTTAGATCAGAATGTGGTTTGGTATGAATCCTCAATGAATTAATATGATGAGATGTCCACCCCCTTTTCCGATAACTTCTAAATTTATCGAAATACAGTCATGTGATTTATCTTTTCAAAGGCAATTCAATGTAGATTAAGATTTTACATTTGACTGAATTCTCGGGAAGGTGGTTCGTGCTATTCGGCGCTGAGATGTTCCGGCCGTAGTTCATCTGAACTTGTTACTTATGGGATCACTAAGGATAAGCAAAACAAGCAAATGCTTGAAGCTCTACCTTTTTGGTCCTTTTATGAATTAAGGTAATTGTGGCGGGGTTTGATTTTCGTTCAAAAAGAAGAACCACAACCATCCATATGGCAAGTCGACTTTCATTTATTTTTCCAAAAATGGTGCCGGTGCTCAATATTTACAGTGGAACACAAATATTTACATCAAGAGAAAAAAAAAAAAACACAACCTGGTCCCAGCTCTACTTCCAGCTGAGAGGCTTTCAGAAATGTCCAGGTACATTGGTCCACATGCACCTCCAGAGAAAGACTGCCCTCTAGCAGCTTCCTACACTGCTTTTAACAGGTTAGCCCCTCCCATGGGTGTGGTTTAAATTAAACCAAAAACAATTATTAAGGAATACAAACAAAAACAATATTCACATCCTTTTCAAATGATAACTGATTTTCTAATAAACAAATGCATTTTTCGAATCACATCCTAAATTAATCCCCATATAAATGTAAAAACAAGACAAAATAACCCCTGATCACATGATCTCCCACCCTGCGCTACTGCCTTACATAATCCCTTAGTTAACTCCGCCCCGTTTTGTCCGTCAGCTGCTCAGAGACGTCATGTCCGTGTGTGTGTGTGAGAATGTGTGAATGTTTGTGCAGCAGGTGAAGCCTAGAACAGTCAAGTGTTCACCCCTGGATGACTCTAGCAACAGTTGGGGAAGAAGGAGATTAGTTAAATGCATGATGTGAGGAGAAATACGGAGGGAGAAAGAGAATGTGTGTGACGTGTTTGTGTGTGTGTGTGTGTGTGTGTGTGCGCTGCTGCCCGGTTAGTGATGGCGCTGCTCCGTCACAGTAATGTTATGTAAATTGCCATTGGTTATGTTGTTTATTATGAGCTTGTGTATACATAGCATTTTATTTTGGACCAAGCTTAACTAAACTAAACTTCTGGCTGGAAACCTATGGTTGAAAAAATATTAACTTTGTTGAATAATACATTGAATTTATAAACATAAAACACAAAGATTGAAAGTTTTGCCAAAACGATGCTGGATATTGATATTGAAACTTACAATGAACTCAAAATTGTGTTCATTGCAGAGTGACGTCATCACTGGGAACACCATAAACAAACCAGGACAAAAACTGTATGGAATTCCCAATCCCACAATGCAATGTGCGCAACTTTTCAGAAGTTCAAGTCACATGATCAACAATCGATGAGCGACAAATTCCACTTTCAAAATTTGTTTGTGAATAATTTATTCAGTTTTTCAGTCAAAATGCCTTCTTGATTGTTCCATGAGACCTTGACCATGTCTTTATTCCTGTTATAAAAATGTTGGTTATTGTCCCCAGCAGCTTTATGCATCATAAATATCTCATAAACCAGTTATAGCTGCAGATATTTATTTATTTATGGTAGTTTTATTGTATTATACTGATGCTGCGAATATAATTTAATTGCATCGTTGGTCTTTTTTCTTTTACTGGACCTTGGTCCTGGTCCTGGACTTCCTACAAGTCTGTTGTGTTTGTTTGTTGTGGTCGACGCTCTGTGGTCTGTTGTTTGGTTCAATGTCGGTGTAGATGCCGTCCTCTGTTTTCACTGCAAAACAAATCTACCAACAGGTACGAATAAAATCAGCTGAACCTGAAGCCATGACTACTTAGCGATGCTGGCGTAACGGTTAAGGGCTTGTAATCAGAGGGTCAATGGTTTTAATCCAACCTTAGCATCACTGTGGGATGTTGAGCTGCAAGTCCCTTTGGATAAAAGCATCTAATAAATGAAATTATTGTCATGTAATAACTACAAATGGTGAATCATTAAATGGATGCCGGAAGGATAAAGCTGAGTCAGTGTTTTCCCATGAAAGGGTGAGTCTCCAAAGAACACCAGCTCATCCCTTTTCATAAAAACACTTTTGAAGCTTTTCTAACTCATATCAGGGTCATGAATGAGTTTCATTTGTGTTTTTATTGCATTTAAAAAAATATGTTTTAAACATATATATTGGTTTTAGAATAATTTGTTGTTGTTCTGTTGTGGTTTTGAGTCTTTTTGTTATTTTTTATGTCTGAAGTCATTTTGTTATTTTTCTGCTGCTTTTTGTTTTGTTTTTTTTTTTTTTTTTGGGATAATTTTGTGTATTTTCTTGCCATTATTCATATTTTTTTATTCATTTCATGTATGTTTTGCAAATGTCTTTTTTTTTTTACAATCTTTGCCATTTTAGGCAGCAGCAGACCCCTGAAACCCTGAAAAAAAGATCACACGGACCAGAAAATAGATAGATAGATAGATGGATCTTTAAATGCATCATTAAGATTTCATAAACCATGACTACAAACAGCCGATTATGGCATTGTTATTAAATTGATGCAGGAAGGATAAAGCTGAGTCAGTGTTTTCCCATTAAAGGGCAAGTCTCCAAATAAGGCTTTCATGAAACACTCATATCAGGGTCAAAAGTGCAAATTGGTGTTTCCATTTTATTTATTTATTATGTTTTTTTTTACATCTATATATTGGTTGTTGTTTTTTTTTTTTAATTGTTTGTATTTCTTTTGTGGTTTTGTGTGTTTTTCAGTCATTTTGTGTATTTTTTGCAATTTCTTAAATTATTTTGTGTATTTATGTTGTTTTGTCATTTCTGACATAATTTTATGTATTTTTGTTGTTTTGTTTCTAATTATCATTTTGAGTAATATTGGTATTTTTGTGCCTATAGTCATTTTGTTATTTTTCTGTTGCTTTTTTTGGAGGGGGGGGGGTCATTTTGTGTATTTTTGCCATTTTTGTTTTAGAATCATGTTGTGTATTTCTGTTTAGTGTGTTTTTTGAAGACACTTTGTGTATGTTTTGCTATTTTTTTTACAATATTTCCCATTTTAGGCACCAGTGGGTGAGAAAATGATCTTTAAATGAATCATAAATCATGATTACAAATGGCAGATCATTATATTGTTATTGAGTGGATGCAGGAATTAAGGATAAAGCTGAGTCTCCAAAGAGGACCAACTCCTCTTTTCATAAAAACATTTTCAGAGTTTGAAGCTTTTCTAACTCACATCAGGGTCAAAAGTGCAACTTCTGTTCAAACCATCTTTATTGTAAAGTTTGCACAAGGAAAAGTGTGATGTTCCTCACACCAAGAATAAAAGGAAGCTTTACTTTCACAAGCCAGCTGACCTGTTAATGCAGGTGTGTCTCAGATCCAGTTTCATAGCGTCTTCCTCCCTCTGGGTTCTACTCTTCACTTCACTTCACAGCTGGCAGACCCACTCTCTCTCCAACAGGAAGTTAAACACCAACAAATCAGGTGTGTCACTTCTTTTGTGTCGCTTTTTCCACATATTCCTCACTTCCTTTTGTATGTATTGTAAAGGAAAATGCAAAGGGAGTTTCATATGAAGTCACTGAAGAGAAGCAGCTTTAACTGTTTCCATAAAATACGCAGGAATATTTGAGGCAAAAAAAAAAAAAAAAAAAACCTTCTCCTGTTACCACCTTTCAGCTTTGGAAGAAGGAAAACACCTGATCTGTTCCTGTAAAGAGATACCAGGGCAGGAAATGAGCATTTAAGCCTTTTGTAAAAGCTTAAATGGGATAATGGTAACTGAGAGTAAATATTAACCACATACAAAGAGAAAACTTTTATCCCATGCTTTTAATATTTCTGTTTTACTGTCTAGGTGCTTTGTCTGCAGTAAAGACAAAGCCAGGAGAAATCCAGAGACACAACATCCTACGCACCCAACGACTGTTTCTGACCTCACGTCCAAACCAATCAAAAATAAACCTTCACACGAGCAGAAAAAAAAAAAAAAAAAAAACAGAGATGTTTGTTCAGACTCTTATCTGGAGCTGTACGTTTCCTCTGGGGCTGTGCAACGTGAGCTCCTTGGTTTATGTTTGGACCTGTAGGAATCAGTAGGATACATTATGGAACGTTCAGGAAGACGAGCTCCTCTCACATGCTGCTGCAGATACCCAGGACAAAGAGTCTCAGCACTGGGAACCTCCACTCTATCTCCTTTCATTTTAACCCTCCTATTACCCTTAAATATTACAAACACATTTTACTTTTGGGGTCAATCTGACCCCAAGGATATTTGCCTCCATAAAATGATTTTCAGAATATTGTAGACCAAATCAGTCAGTTTTAATTAGTTTTATTTGTGATTTTAGTTTTCATAAAGTGGCTGTAACAGAAGCAATTTCCCTTATTTCCCCCTCTTCTCCAATTTACTGTCCAAAGTTATGACTGTCAATGTCAACACATATTCAAAACAAATCTACATCGGGTCGGCCTATTTCAGTTTGTGTACTATTTAAAAGGTTGAAACTTTTGCTATTTAAAAATAATAATATGTCTATATTTTGAGTGAATTCCCATTTATTTTGGTTTCTGTTTTATTTTCTGTTTGTGTTTTGATCTGTTTTTGTATTTATTGTCTTGCGGTAATTTTTGATTTTTGATTTTTTTTTTCCAATTAAAAATTAAAAACACCACAAAATTGTTACACATTTACAGATATTTAACAAACATCATGTGGTCGGTTTACATTCAAACATCACGTCCCCGTAGCGCCACCATCAGGTCAAACTTTTGGTTTTAGAGTTAGTGTATCTTGCCAGTCATCCAAACCTTCTGAAATCAAGTCAAATTAAAACTCTGCAGGTGTGAAAAAATATCATTGTGATAATTTCATGCTTAATAAATATGCACCCATCAAATTCGGAAAAGTCATAAAATATGACTTTTCCGAATATTATTCTACGAGTACAGTGCCCGTCGGAAGTTATGTATTCATATAGTGGGAGGAGCTTAAGTAGAGTTGTCAATAATGGCCAAATGAGTATGTTTGTGAAGGTTAGAGGTGTACATACTCTGTAGTGTTATAAAGGGGTATGTTTGCAGGTGAAAAGTAAAATAGCGTGATAAATGTTTCTGTTGTTTTTTTTTTTACTCATTTTTATATATTTTTTTGTTTGGTGTATTTTTTTTTTTTTTTTTTTTTTCTTCTTTTGAGTCATTTTGTGTATTTTTGTATGTTTTTGTTGTGTTTTTATGCACTTTTTGTATAATTATTGTTTTTTGTTGCCATTGTAGTGATTCTGGATTCATTTTGTGTGTTTTTGTATTTTTTTGGTGTAGTTTTCTGTATTATGTTTTTGTTTTATTTTACTTATTTGGTTTATTTTTATTATAAATACCTTATGTGTGGTGAGGGTGTGTCACAGGTTGTTGAACGGCTCTGTGTGCGTTCAGCATGTACATCCAAGGTGCAAATTTGGTTATATAGCACGTGGTGAAAATATCAGCGTTTATAATGCCGTATCCGTTCACTTTCAACACAGCCGCGGCCCGTCGGTCCGGTCTAAACAGAAAAAGGTCAAACAAACAGGAAAATAAACGTTTTGAAATGACCAAATAAGTCCAAAATGACGCATACACACACTCAGGTTATGTGCCAGCTGTTCATAAAGATTCAGGTCAAACAAACACCACATCGGAGAGAAATTTGCTACACACACACACACACACACGCACACACACAAACACACACACACACACACACACACACACACACACACACACACACACACACACACACACACACACACACACACACACCATTCTTGCAATATAGATAGATGATAAACACCCGAGGAAAATAAGAGGGTTGAGTTCAGAATTCTTCCAGATGTGTTAAAAAAAATGTCATTTCATTAAATCTTTTGACCACCAGTGGAAATAGATGAAAAACATTTTCTTTAATTCTATTTGCATTAAAAACAGGATTAAAATAAATTCCAATCAAAGTTTATATATCTCTGGAGTCTTTCACAGTACTTACATTTTCCATTCATAGAAAAATATTTGAACAAAGTGGAAATGTACTGCTTGAGGTGACATGAGTAAATTGTGCGTGTAAAGGTGGCAGACAGGCCAATAATGAACTGACTTTATGTCTCCATTCCCACCTGCTATGACCTGATCCCAAACACCTGAGCCAGAATCTCCATTACAGAAAACAAAGTGTGCCAATGTAAACCATCCACACCTTCTACACCTTTAACAGAGACTCCTGAGCTCATACACGTCACGTCACCTCCTTCAGTGCCAGACACAACACTCTGAGGCCTGAGGCCGCCTTTGTTTAATATAAGCTGTGGTTAACTCACAACTTCTGCTAAAATTAAGTGTGACCTAGCAACAAAGCTGGTAATCAATAAATATAATTTATTATTTATAAGACAAAGGATTTGGTGTGTTTTGGGTTCATTTTGTGGATTTTTTTAAATTTTTTTTTGTATTTTTTAATGAATTTTTTTTATCATGTTTTGTGGTTTCAGAATAATTTTGTGTATTTCTGCTGTTGTTTTGTAAAGTCATTTTAATTTTGTATTTTGTTTATTCATGCTCTGCTTTTCATTTTTGGGATCAATATGTGCTCTTATTGACACCTTTTTAATTTCTTTTTATCATGTTTTGAGCAGTTTTTATTTTGATTTTGTGTGTTTTAAATTAGTAATGTTGAGCTTTGCTGTTATTTTTTGTCTGAAGTAATTTATTATTTCTGCTGCTTTTTATTTTTGTGGTTTTAGAATCATTTTATGCATTTCTGATCTTGTTTTGTGTGGTTTTTTAGGTCATTTTGTATTTATACAGTGGTGTGATTTCTTACTTTTTTGCATGTTTTTCACACTTTAATGTTTCAGATCATCAAACAAATTTAAACATTATTCAAAATGTAGTTTTTAAATGAAGGGTTTTATTAATGAGGAAGAAAAAAATCCAAAGTTACATGGCCCTGTGTGAATAAGTGTTTGCCCCCCAGCTCCTGTTAAAACATGTCAAGACCGACCCCAGACGGCCCAACCAACTCTTGGTTAACGCTCTCTGTTTGGCCATTAGACTCTGGGTGGTAACGAGATGAAAGACTCACGGTTGTTCCCAACAAAACTCCCTCCAAAAGCGAGACACAAACTGAGGTCCCCTGTCTATGTCTCATGGGAACCCATGGAGGCGGAACACATTGGTCAACATCACCTCTGCTAGCTCTTTGGCTTCACTAATGGCACAAAGTAGGCCATCTTGGAGAAGTGGTCCACTACCGTAAGAATAGTGGTAAATCCCTCTGCCTCAGGGAGACCAGTGACGAAGTCAATGGACAGGTCTGCCCATGGCACCAGGAGTGGCTGTAAAAGATCAGAGGGACGAGAACGAGAGGTTTTGTTACGAGCACAGGACAAGCACTGACATACTCACTGGCTTCCCTGCTCATTCCTGGCCACCAAAAACGCTGCCTCACCATGAACAGGGTGCGCTGACTTCCTGGGTGACAAGACAACCGGTTAGTATGGGCCCATTGAATGACCCCAGATTGTTGTGGGGGACACACAAATAGGCGATTGGGAGGGCAACCTGGTGGTATTGTCGCCCCCTCCTGAGCCCCCTGAACCCGCTCCTCAATCTCCCACATTACCGCCCCCACCACACAGGTAGGGGGTAAGATGGGCGTGGGGGAACGAATAGCTGGATCTGGTTCAAAGGCAAGGGAAAGAGCATTAGGCTTCACATTCTTCAAACCAGGACAATATGACACCACAAAATTGAACCTGGTAAAAAACAGAGCCCACCGTGCCTGACGAGTATTTAATCTTTTAGCTGACCTGATGTACTCGAGGCTCCTATGGTCGGTCCATACCACAAAAGGGTGCTCTGCGCCCTCCAAATAATGCCTTCACTCCTCTAATGCAGACTTCATGACCAGGAGCTCTCGGTTGCCAGTGTCATAATTCTGCTTAGCAGAGGTCAGGCGCCTGGGAAAAAAAAAGCACACGGATGCAGCCTACCATCTCCAACGCTTTGCTGAGAGAGAACCCTTCCTTCAGAGGTTACATGTCCAAGAAAATAAGTTAAGGGAGCATTTAACACACATTTTTCCCTCCGGGAGATCCGTAGGAAACAGCTGATCACGGACAGGGCCGGCCAGCCAGTAAAGGAAACTGTCCCTCAGTGAGGCCTCAGTCCAGGCACAGTTCTGCCCTGACCCAACGCTGCCAGCGCTCGTACCGCCACTTGTCCACCGGGGCGTAGATCAAAGATCTTTGACAGCGTGTCAGCAAACACGTCCACAGACTCACACAGCCGCGATTGGCTATTCCAGTCATTAGTGGCCCACGCCTTTGCTTTCCCAGACAGGTGGGAAATCATGTGCACCACCTTGGACCTCTCTGTTGGAAATGCGCCTTGCTGCATTTTGAAGTGGAGACCACACTGAACCAGGAAGGGTCACGGGTCTCCAGAGTGCCCAGAGATACGCGCTGGGTTTGACAGCTGTGAAGGCGACATCGCTGCGGCGGCAGCAGCAGGCGGTCCGGATGAGGGAGCCGGAACCTCCGGAGCCAAGAGACGAGTGATGACCTGCTGGAGATGTTCGGTGAGTTGGGTTTACTGTGTTTCCACTGAAGCGTGTCGGCGTGAAAGATCTTGGAACCCCGCCGTTAACCCAGTCAACTGCTCATGATGTTGAGTGAGGCGGCTTCCCTGCTTTCTGATCGCTCCTCGAAGCGGGTCAGAGTCTTCTGGGTCCATCAAGGTTGGTCTGTTCTGTCATGGGTAGCAGACAGGACCCAATTGCAGGAGTCAGAGGCAGGGTTGCTTGGCAAAGTCTTTATTCCTTTAAACAGCAAACACTAAGACTGACTGACATCCTGGGCGCGCGGCCCAACTGGACTTCAGACCTAGGATTAGGACAGACCAGACATAAAAGACAAACAGACCAACAACAGTAATACACACAAACAGGATACATATAGGTTACATGATGATTAGCAGACTGGCTACTGCTGACAGGACCGCCCAGAACATGTGACCCACCCACCAGTGGAAGGTGATCCTCAGCCTAGTCCCTGACAAAACATAACAGTGGTTGATCACACCTGAGTTCAGTTTCTGTAGCTACACCCTGGCCTCATTACTGCACACCTGTTCTCCATCTATAAATCACTCAAATAGGACCTACCTGACAAAGTAAGTAGACCATCATGCAGAGATCCAAAGACATTCAGGAACAAATGAGAAAAAAGTAATGTAAATCTATCAGTCTAGAAAAGGTTCTAAAGCCATTTCTAAAGCTTTGGGACTCCAGAGAACCACAGAGAGAGCCATCATCCACAAATGGCAAAAGCACAGAACAGTGGTGAACTTTCCCAGGAGTGTCCGGCCGACCAAATTTACACTAAGAGCGCAGCGACAACCCATCTAAGAGGTGAAAAAAGACCTCACAACAACGTCTGAAGAACTGCAGGCACCAGTTGCCTCATTTAAGGTCAGTGTTCATGACTCCACCATAAGAAAGAGACTGGACAAACATGGCCTGCATGGCAAAGTTCCAAGACCAAAACCACTGCTAAGCAAAAACAACATTAAAAGTATAGAGGAGGATTTTCCTGTAGTTGAGAAAAAAAAAAAAAAAAACACCCTCCGCACATGCGCAACACTTTACCTGCTTCCAAGAGGGAATGCCTACGTGTGCGAGAGAGTGTGCACAAGCCCAGTTTTCCTCGTGCACAGCTCTGTTTACAAGTTGGAGTCTGTAGCTGCTGGTTCAGCTTATCTTGCACTTTTCCCACTATGTCAGACTCGCCACTGCTAAGTGAAAATCCATTTTCTAAGGACCCGATGCACACCGTGCTCGAGCACGAGCATGGACGATGTTTGCGTAGAGTTGCTCAGAAGATCACTTTTCAGAGCCTAAAACTCTGGAAAACAGGCGAGTTTGGGAAAATATATATATATATATATAGTGTTTTGTGTTTTTGATGAGCTTTTTCATGTCTGAAATCATTTTCCTTATTTTTCTGCTGCTTTTTTTTTTTTTTTTTTGTGGTTTTTGCAATCAGTCTGTGTATTTTGGTCACAAATGAGCCCTGGAGTTTGTCACACACTGGGACATAAGGGATGTTGGAGTTTTTTCTTACAATGAGCCTAACAGGCGTGTTTTGATCTGTGAGAGGAAATAGAACCCACTGTAAACTACTGAGCAACCATTTAAAAAGCGAGCAATAAACTGTGCTCACAAAATCACTGTTCCGAAGGAACTATTTTCCAAAAATGTAAAAGTAATAATCTTGAACGAGACTGAATAAAAATCTCCAAACTCAGCCCATTTTTGGTCTTTTATTTAAGTAGAAATCAAGTGGAAGGAAGTACTAATGGTGTCTGAACGACTTTTCTGTGATTCAGTGACGTATGATTAGATCCAGTTAATAAATAAAACAAACGATTAGACCATTAATCACGTTAAGAGCTTTCTGAGTCTGCAGTAATAACTGAGACTTGACACTTTGGCAGTGGTTTACAGTGAACAAAAGGGTGTTTTTCTCTATTAGTCATTGGGTTAAACAGCAGCAGCCTTGCATCATCACTGCTGCCTTTTATGGAACAATAAAACCTTTCAAACGCACTGTCAGATTAGCTGAAGTGTCTGAAAGGTAAACATCACCAGTTTACGACAGCAGTAACATCATTGTTAGCTTTGAGACAAGCTTTAGCGCACTTTGCAAACACATTACCAAATTAGTGGATTTGGTAAACATTTAAAGCTGATGATAATTGGAAAACCACTGTTCCCTGCATGTCCACATCTTGTTTGTGGTAGTGAATAATCCCATTGTTTCATCATTTCTTGCACTGGTGCTAAAATCACAGTTGCTTGGGAAAAGGAAGCCTACCTGCTTTGGAACAAGCTTTTCTCAAATTACAAAGGCTGGCCCAGTAAGAACCCAGGCTATATCTGTGCTGGATTCACTTTCCTCAGATCTTTTAAACACAGTTGTAAAAGTAGCTGAAATTTATTGCGTTGCCCCTCAGGTTTTCTTAAAGGGGGGATTCCCTAGTGTTGGCTCTTATACTTCTGCCAGACGTTCAGACTTTCTTCTCTTCATTGGGCCTGTGGGAGAACTACGGAAATGTTACAGTAAGAAGCGAGGGAATGGTTGCACTGTAAATGAAGTTAGCCCAGAGAGAGTCGATCCTCCAGTCTGTGTCCTGTAGCATTAAAGCCTTCAGAGCAGCAGCTGAATCAATGCGTCTCACATGTTAGCCGTGAACACTAAACCAGGCTTTAGTCTAAAGCACACACACTTCATTTTACAATACACACAGTCTAGAGGTGCACAAATGTACAAATATGCACATCATAGTGTGAAGCATTTCATACAGTCACTGGTGAGTTTCTATTACCCTTAGAAATGTGCAGAATCTAAATATCTTAATCAAAACTGGTCATGGAAGCACCTGAATTCGCTTTCCAGAGGAGGTTTTTTCAGACGTGTTAATATTGAAATGTGTCACAAAATGGAAACACTTTTTCTGCAATTACACGTCACATGATGTGACGTACCTGGTCACATGACCACTTTTCTCTGGGAAAACATGGTGCGGTACGTGTGGACAGAAGAGGATACCTAGACATTTCCTAGCATTATGTTATGAGGAGGTTTGGAGTCTGCAGAGAAGTCACGCAGGGTGATATTTCACAAGAGTTACGTGGCTCCGCCCCAAAACAATCTTTAATGGAAACACATTAAAAGTGCAACTATATTTTGTCAAAATTTTAGAAATATTATTTTTTTTTGCATACAACTGTAAAGGAAATACAGCTAGTGTTTAACCTTTAAGGTGCTAAAATATACCAATGTGGTAAAAATTTTTGGTACAAAAATGACCAATATTATAGCATTACCCTTTACTGTAAGTGTTAGAAATGAAGGTAAATCACCAATAACAATGTGGAGATTTTTTGCTTATTCCTGAAGCTGCTAAATCCGTTTATAATCCATGTATCATTCGTTCATTTGTTTTTTATTATGTAACAAAAACATGAAAAATTAAAAAAACACTCATTATTTGATATTTGTTTCCAAAACCAAAATGAAAAAACGGAAAACGCCTTGTTTTTCAAATTCAAGCTCTTTTTCTTCGATACAGAAAACAGAAAACAAACACCTTTATTCGTTTTCTCCATTACCGATTGGCCAGGAACCCGGAAGTGAAGCGTTACACATTACGAGATATCTTTATCTCTGTAACACTTAGGAGTCTCTAAATCCTCCAAAATGTCCATGAGGAGGTTCTGTGCCCAACACCAGCGAAAGCAAAAAGGACACGTTTTGGATGCACAGTTGAATCGCTGCGATCTTGTCATGCCGATCTGCCGTCAGCATAACCGTTAGCGTCGGATTAGAGTACAGTTCCGGATCACGTAATGGATCGGTAATGGAGAAAACGAATAAAGGCGTTCGTTTTTCGTTTTCTGTACCAAAGCAAAAGAGCTTGAATTTGAAAAACAAGGCGTTTTTGGTTGTTTCATTTTCGTTTTGCAAACAAAAATCAAATAAATTTCATCTCA
Source organism: Gouania willdenowi (assembly GCF_900634775.1). NCBI lineage: Eukaryota > Metazoa > Chordata > Actinopteri > Blenniiformes > Gobiesocidae > Gouania > Gouania willdenowi. The sequence continues at coordinate 868,812 of NC_041063.1, forward strand.
GGTTTTACCGTCAGTTTTATTGGCTTTCCCTTATTTGATGTAATTACTAAACGCAAATCATTCGCAGTCTCCCGCAATTTTGTCTGTTTCTTAATGCTTTCCAAACACTTTCACCAGCTGTTTAATGTGAAAAAATTGTGAAAAATTTTCCTGAAGGTATGATGTTCCATGTTATGTAACTACTTGTGTTTCAGGAAAATAGTTTTGATGTTTTGATAATGATTTTCAATAATTTTCCGTAATTTTGGAAAATCGATGACCCTACACCGAACACTCTTAAAAACTTCTGCACAGATTAACAGAAAAATATACAGATCAATATCGTAATTACTCATGATCATGAAAAACATACAAGTTAAAAATACAAAAAAGAATGACAAATATTTTTAAAAAAGACAACAATAATACACATAATTAAACAACTTGTGGCAAGACAATAAAAACTGAAGACAGTGAGCAACAAAAACAAATTAAAAACAACAAAAATACTGTACATACAATTACTCCAAACACACAAGACTATTCAAAAAAACACAGAAAAATACAAAACAACCACAAAAATACACAAAATGACTCCAAAAACAGACAACAAATAATCAACAAAAATACACAAAAACCCTTTGTTCTTTTCTGTTTAAATGATTAGATTATTCTAAATAATAAGCCGTGGGACAATCACGGTGTTGTGCATCCTGCTGTGCTAAAAGTGTTCCGTCTCTGGCGTATGAGGATTTTTGTTGGTTTGACTCGTGTGTTTGTTATTTCAACAAACAATAGGTTTTAACTTGTAAAGCTCCCAACAGAAAGTCTGGTGAACCACATCCAGAGCTAAATATAAAGTTCTCAGCCATTGTTACAAACTCGTCCAGTATGCACATGTGTTTGGAGCCTTGCAGCAGGACCTTGAAACGCTATTCTTTAGTTGTTACTTCCTGATAGAAAAGAATGAGCCAATGATGAGTGTCCCTCTGGCTGATTCTCATCATCTCACTGGTTGTGATGCAATCCTCTGTAAAGTAAACGTCCACAGTAGATCATTACTGTGGGAGAGCACAGTAGGACTACAGTGGTCCGTGTGAGTCGAGGGTCCAACAAACCTGATCACGTATTGATGTTTGACGGAATGTGTGAGACTACAGAAGTCAAGCTGTGACATTCTGTGAAGGAAAGAGTTTATATTTGGCTCTCATCAGATTACAGACCATAGTAATCAGGACTGGATTTTATTAACTGGTATTGATCAATTCCATTCCACGTCTCATAGTAACTCATGAAATGGTGTCACAGAGCAGTGTCCACTGAGTCTTTTAGGGTTTAGTGCCTTGCTCATGGGCCTTGAAAGGGAATCATACAGGAATCCTACAGGCAGGGTGCAAACTACGGGGAGCCAGGGGGTCTCAGCCCCCCTTAATGAGACATGAGCTCCCCTGGAAACATGATTGTTGAAGTTTTGATGGGAATAACTTAAAGGCACACCACAGACTGTTTGACCTAATGAGTTGACACACATATGAGTTATTTTAAATGATTGCTCAGGCCAATGTTCAGCGTTTGACAGTATCAACGCTTCGAGCAGGGCTTCCCTCTTGAAATACCACCCATGTAAGTTTGGAGGAGACGGACCATCTTTCACCAGGTCATGTGACCTGGAGAATGCCTGAAGAACGTTTCACTTTACGGCAGTCACGTGACCACAGGCTCTGATGGAGCTAAGCTAAGGCTTTTATTACTATTTTCAAGCCTGAACAACTTCTGGTCATGGCCAAGGCAAGCAAAATGTTTAAAACTGCTTCTGAGGAGGCCGGCGAGACCCGGCCATCACCGACCCACCTTCCGCCCGGCGCCGGACACTGCCCCGCACACGCCGGGTCACCCGTCCCTCGTCTACCCCGACCACCGGCAAAGGGGGCTGACGACGGCGGCAAGGCCAGGGAGTAGGGGGGACCACCACCGACGCGGCGAGGAGGGCAGAGCGCTGAGCCTCCGGCAGCTCGTCCAACCACGGCATGAGCCCAGCCTCACTTCGCACTCCAGCCCAACTGATCCTTACCCCCAATTTCCACTGGATGCTGCTCCGCTGCGATACGTCACCACCGCGTCACCGGAGCGGATAGGTTTCCACTTTGGTCTATGTGTTAATTTCCACCGGGTCAGCTGCGCTGCGTGTCTGCTCCTTCCCAGATGTGGTAGTCCGGTGCCCTCCACCAGATATACGCAGGGCCTCTAATTCTGACAGACACTGGAGCATGAAGCTATACAGGAAATTAAGCACGTACTCCGCAATAAAATATCGGGTTACTTTTCAAAATAAAACAGATTATATTTCAAGTAACTACATCACCAAAACGTCATAATGTGTAAAATCAAAATCACGTTCACTATATTGTTTCCTCTCATACTGTAACTCACTGTAAACTGCAGAAACTTTGATTTAGTTCATGTTTTACTGGTGCAGTTTTATCTCTTCTCTGTTGGCTGTTGATAAAAAATGTGTCTAACAAATCCAGAGAGTCCATCTTGTTCTCCTTTGTTAGGAACACTGACCTGTTTATCTGTTTATTGTTGTGTTTATAACACATACATTTAACTGCGTTCTTGCTCAATTATATAAATATTGTGAAAACTGCTCTATCTCATGACGTCACAGTCGTCCAACAGGAGCGCACCATGGCACACTCAAAACACAACCGGTGGGGATTACCGGTTGGCGGACAACGGGGCAAAACCGGATGGCGTGGCGCAGCGGAGACGTATCCAGTGGAAACCTCCAGTTATCCCAAAGTTACAGGTCAGCTACTGTCTGCATACACAACGAAAAGGCAAGGGAGGCTGGCTCGACCGACTGCTGCAGCGCTTGAGGCCACTAGTGGCGCTTGACCTGAAAGTTACAGGTCTAGTGCCCCTAGTGGCCAAAAGTTACACAGTGTGCTAACTGTTGTACGTGATTTTCAGTCAAAATATCTCAGAGAAAACAGGGAAACCTGCTCGCAAATATCGGTTTTACTTAAAAATGGAAGATGAATGACTCTGACGAGCAGCAAGAGGCGAGTTCTTCGGCAGATGCGAGGCTGTAGACAACCGACTCCGACTTCTGCCAGTAAACGCCAACAGCCGGGCCCTGGGGTGACCATGGACGAGCCAATATCGTGCGTGTTTTATCATTGATTGGTTTGTTGATTTGTGTTTCAGACTTGATCCCTTGTAGATAGGCTGACATGTTTTAGTTTTTTTATTTAGGTTTGATGTGTGTGGAGGTTAGATACAGGCACATGTGCTTTCCCATGGCGGTAGTACAAAGACTCTGCAGTGTTGATTTAGTTTTAGTCTCTATATTCTTTTTTCAGTTCAATTCAAGTTCAAATGCCTTTATTGTCATTATACATACAGTAGTATAACGAGATTAGGAGCTTCTCCTTTTTACAGTAAAGAAGATATAAAAATAATACAAACATCACAGTTAGTTAATTAACAACATTGGGATAAAAAAGATAATGAAGAAGATAAAACGTATTGCACAGAATAATTGCACAGGTGTTGGGTGTTAACAGGATGTTTGTATTGCACAATGAGGGGGTATTGAGGTAGAATTTACATATGAGTTCAGAGTAGGAAAAAACAGTTTCTCAGTCTGTTTGACTAAAGTGTCACTTAGTTACCTAGTATCTCGTTGCTCTAATATGACCACTTTTTGCAGGAATGAGGAATCTAACGTGTTACTATTTCCAAACCACTCACAATAAATATATTTTTCCAAATCACAGCGAGTTACTATTTATGTCCTCACATAATCAGACACGTCATGATGTCAGCATGAGGACAACTCACGTGTTACAAATAATGACAAATCAAAAAAGTCTTTTATTTTATTTATTTGAAAAATAATAATATTTTGTCAGGAGAATCATTGTTGACGTTACCATGAAAAAAACATTTCCATTAAAGTGAGTTTTGGTAAAACCAGTAATCATTTTTGTATTGAGAAGGTGGGGGTCAGTAGCTGCTGAACGTAACTAATTAAGTAACGTTTAATCTAACTTTGTTACTTTTAAAATCAAGTACTCAGTAAAGTAACTATGCTTTTTAATGGAGTAATCAGTAGTCAGATTACTTTTTCAAGGTAACATTGACAACACTTAGGGCTGGATTGAACAGTTTGTGTGTTTAAGTAGTAGTAGTACAGTAGTTCTTATCCCGCCTGCTTCATTTGCACTGTTGTTCACTAGTGAACATGTTTCCAAAGGAACTGCTGCACGTCAACGTGAAAGTGCACATCAGTGTGTACATGTTAACAAGTACTAGGAACATTGCTTACTAGTTAACCATAGAGTCTATTGTGAATTTACATGTCAACTGGTGAAGCTTCAAAATTGCTGAATGGGCTGAAAAAGGCACACTTTCATGTTTAATTCTATTTGTGACTCATATTTTTGAATTTTTTTGTTATTTCAGTTTGAAGTTATTTCTATTTAATATTAATATATGTATCTTTCAACGGTTGATTATTTTTTTGTAGAGCAAAATTACTGTATCTATAATTACAGACAAATAGTAATAAGGGGTGTCAAGTTAAACGCATGTTGTTATACAATCATTTTGTACCAATGATACATGAGGGAAGGGGTGAGTTTGAGGCCTGTGGATCCAAACTTGCTTAGGGCCCCAATTTGGTCAGGGGGGCCCTGTTTCTTATGCTATCTCTACCTTTTCTCCTGCCATTTTTCTACCTTATTTGTTGTTTCTTTTTGTTTTTCCTACAAGTCTTTCTCAAAGACTTCTTCCTCAAATATTGTGAATTTCCTGGTTTTAATCAGCTTTGTTTGTATTGTCCTCTTGAATTGACCAGGCTTCACATTCGGTTTGGAAACTACAGTATTATTTTTCCCAGTTCTTAGTTGGAGGTACTTCACAAAGCAGTTGGTTTCTTGTGTACACGACTGGTAGTATAAATGCATTTTTTCAAGTGTCCTGATGAAATGTTCCTCAGTGCAAAGATTTACAATTCCCAGTTAATCTAAGTGACTGTGAACAGAATTAAAAGCTTCGTCGAGCAGTTGAGCTCATGGAAAGAAATGTGAAGTTAAAGCCAGGGAAAGGCCACCGTGAAGAAACCACAAGCCAACGCACAAGCACACACACGCACACACACACACACATATTCACACTGAGCACTTAGACAGGATGTTGGTATTCCTCCTTATGGAACAACTGATTTGTGTCTCTCACACAGCTTTAAACCATTACCTATCATCTGAGGAGTTGTTACTCCAGCAAAAGACTTTCTTTCTCTTCGGTTCTGGAAATAACGGAACGCGGAGGCCACTACTCCACAGTGACCAGGGCCTGTTATTCTTAGCAACCTCCCCAACCTCTAAGGACTTAGGGAAATTTAAACACCTGTGAGTCATTCAATTCACCTCAATGTTTCCTCATATTTTAAGAAATTAGCTTTTTTTTTTTTAACTCACCTTTCCATGGAGCATCTCCTTATCCTTGGATGGCTCACCCTTCAGTTCAAAGGCAAAATGAACAGGAATACTTGAAATGTGGAATTACGTTACATTTAAGTAACACTTTTTAAGATATGAACAAAATGTTCATTAGGGCCACATTTGGAATGATGTTAAAAATCAGCAGTATATTCTTTTTAATTTTTATTTAACATGGGGTTGAATGATGCAAGTCAAATGTTTCTTTTTGTGAAGTGGAGTGGACAACATGAAAGATGGTCACAGCCATCACACACTGAGGTACAACTCAATAGTTCCTGTTCTAATACCTCACATCCTTCATTGCCTTTTTAAAATTTTACATCAAAAAGTTGTTCTCATGTTTCCATCGATACGGTTGGTGATTACAAAGTGGAAAGGAAAAGTGCAGAAATGCATCAATCGAACCTGCATTAGAAAAAACCTAGAGAAACTAGAAAGCTGATTTTTTCTGCTTTATTAAGCAACACACACATTTCACGTGTTTTTTTTTTAACAATAAGGTGAAAATATTGGGCCCAGACATATTTTTTCTTAAATGTGCCCTTAATGAAAATTTTGCCCATATGAAGTGTAGTGATGTACTCAAGACCACAACAAAGACCATTGAAAGGGACATTAGAATGTTGGCAGTATCAATATACCAATATTCTATGCGTACGCAGCACCCCTCATTGGCCAGTGTAGGTCATGTGATAGGTCAGTCAATGGCCAGTTTAGGTCACATGATTAAGACTAAACATAACCCTAACCCTAAAAATTGTTGCGATATAGTGTTATAACCTAATCCTAACCCTAACCCTAAACCTAAACCTAAGACGCTATGTATGTGTACTTTGTTAAACGTACAAATAGCCCCGGAGGTTGTCTCTATGGCAACGGCAACGTACCAATAGACACTTTCTAGAATGTTTGGACCAAAACTCAACACCAAAAAACTAGAGTTGAAAAAGAGAGAAAATTGCTTCTCGATGGAGAGTCACGACACTGTTCCAGGCAAAAATAACTACATTTACCAAACAATTGCCGTACATAAAACCACAGATGTGTTTATTAGGGACGTGAATTCCCACCACTGAGACTGATTCCTTTCGCATCTCGATACACTACCAGCGTTAAAATATATTAATGATACAATTCAACTGATAGGATTCATTCATATTTTTATTTTATTTTTGGTTTCATACAATGCGATTCGGTTCGATATGATTCAAAACAATTTAACAAAATGTAACAAAATAAAAATTATTTACAAGCCCAAATCTTGTATATAAACATTACAATTATTGTGTCCCTTCTATTTCCCTTGATTAAAAAAAAAAAAAAAAACTTTTCAATTCAATACGGCACAGACATACTATTACAACAAAATTTTTATGTTTTTATTCTCATTCTCTTTTCAGCCTCTTGATCAAAAATGAAATAAAATAAACCTGTACCATTAACCAACAGTCCTTTCCTCAGGTCATTTTACTAATTTTGTTATCAGACTGTAAATGTACAATTCTTTACAAAGTTTATAAAAACTTAACTATTTTCAGTATCAACAATGTGTAGAGTGCAAAGAACCTCATCATAGTGCGATGCCCATAGTACTGCCTGCCAGACTGATTTGTTTGAGCTGAAACTGTTGCCATTGGCTAACGAAGCAGTGAGAGAAAGAGATTAAAACAACAGTTACATTTGTCAACATCTCCTTCACCTGCTGTCTCACTTACCTGCATGGTTTCTGTTTACTAATTGCAGCTTAGCCAAGCCACAGGACAATGATGGTGCATTCAATGCGTCTCTGAAAAACAAATGCAGAGGAGATAAACTATGCAATGTAACGTGGGTTTTTACCGGTGCAGAGTTGCTAGAGAGATACATTGCGCATTTAGCTAGCAGCTGTATCCGATGCAAACTGAAGCTAGTAGTGCACTCACATTGCAAACGTCTGTCTCGAACCACATATTCAAATTGGTAAATCCCTCCATCCCTAGTTTCTACCTTTAAAAATGGGATTTTCCTTAAAGATGATGTTCGGAGTTTCTGAGAAATCTATGTTATGTATGATTCTTTTGAAATGCGAAAAAATACAGTACCTAACTAGTCTTTTACTATGGTCTACTGCTGATGGTCATTATTGTATATAAGTCCCGCCTTTGTCCTATAAACCCCTATACAAATACAAGAAAGTGCCGACTTCACCCAGCCAATAGGCTTTGACTTCCTGGAGCGGACCACTGTCAATCAAAGTGAATGTGTGTGCACCGTCACAACAACAACCAGGTATCACTGAGCAGCAGAGCGTCATGGAGGAGCACTCAGAAACTCTGGTTACCCATTCTATGATTGCCAACGTATAAAACTTCTACTAAAAAAGAAAAGAAAAGTCAGAGTACAAAGTTTGTGGAATTTATCTCAGAGCTGCTTTTCAAAGGAGGAGGGGCTTACTGCTTTTCAAAGGAGGAGGGGCTTACTGCTATTCAAAGGATTCCAAATGGACCAGGATTTGGCGACATTTCTCATGGACAGGTAATAAACACGTTTCAATTCAAATAAATGTGTAGTTTTTGTAGTTATACACCTTTGTTATGTTTTGCAATGCGTGTGCACAAACATAGAGGTGGAGCTTCTGGTAGATTGGCAGATGCAGCGGAGGAAGTGGAGCTGTTGAGGGCGGGACATCGAGATGTTCTCTCAGAAACTCTGGATAGAAGCTTTAATGGTAGAGGAGTGATAAATGTGAACTGATTGAGTATATGGCATTTAGTGTTGTTTTTTTCCCATGTGGCTGTAAATTAAAGGCACCAAAGGTGCCACATCATATGAGAATGATCCAAATTTAATAAAGTGATCCAGGCCACAAACTAAATCCATCCTGTTCATCCTTTGCAGATTAGCAGAAACGTTCACTCACACACACATTCATCAACAGTGTTTTTGCAACATTGGGACTTTTCCTTTGGTGCTTGCATCTTGACTGATCGAGATTCCTGATACATGTATTTCATAGCGTTTCAGTATGCTGGGGTTGTTTGTGCACAGCAAAGTGAAGGCCATTAGTGTTGAAGCTCATCCTCGGAAGCAAAGTCTGAAGGGGAAAGCTGTAGCACTGATTTACAGTCTTTTTGACCCCATTAGGCCTATGAGCACCTTTGTATTCATAGCTCCGGGGTGTGTGTGTGTGTGTGTGTGTGTGTGTGTGTGTGCGTGTGTGTGTGCGTGTGCGTGTGTGTGTGTGTGTGTGTGTGTGTGTGTGTGTGTGTGTGTGTGTGTGTGTGTGTGTGTGCGTGTGTGTGTGTGTGTGCGTGTGCGTGTGAGAGAGAGTGTATGTGCATGTGTAGCCAAGAGATATAAAGAAAGAAAGCCAGGGTAGGGGGTGTTGGTAGGATGATCCAGACAGCTTCCAAGGCCACTGCAGAGAAGGCTTCTGAGCATTGCATCAGGGCCCATGTTTATTTCATAAACATTCTCCCCAGCTGTCAGTCTAAGAGAGATACTACGTCCTCTCTTTCCCCCCCTCAGCTACCCAGCGGGGTAAATAAGCAGCAACACACCTGCAAAACTGGTGTCCTCACATGAAATGTGGAAAGTCTACCGAATATTAAACATAGACTTCAGGTTGAAGCTGAGGTTAGACGTCCAAACAAAGTGCAGATAGATTTTAAAATGTTAATGTTTGTTACCCTTGCTGTTAAATCATAATTTATTGTTCTTAGAATGCAGCCTTGTGTGTATTATTAGAGTCACAGAGGTCACAGAATGAAAGGTCAAAAAGCCACATTAGCTCTAATATAACAGCTAAACATCAATCAGCAGGGCTATACTTCACCCAGCTCACGCGGGTATTTAGTGATGAGAGACGTGAGACGGGGGCGGATGTAAAGGTCCTGAAGCCCCCCCCCCACCCCCCCTTCCCCAAGGTCCCATCAACCTTTGCACTCGAGCGGAAAAATCTCCCTTAAAAGAAATGTTTTGGATCTTCACCCCAGGCCCCAAAAACCCCATCGACGGTGAATCGTCTGTATTTATTCAGAGCGAGTCCTTCATAGAGACACACATCAAGTGTTATTATGACATATATGCTCTTTGTCCCACACGTGTGCATGTGTGAGTAACTCAGACTGGGCTGGATCCTGCATTGCCTGCTGGCCTTATGTAAATAGAGCTGTCAGCCACTTGTTATGGCCGAGCTGGGAGTCATCAGGAGGCCTTGGCAGCCTTTGGGTCCTCTGCCTCTGTGTGATTCATGGCAAGCAAGGGAACCAGTGAGGCTGAAGGAGGGAGTTAGAGTCTACCTAAATCCAAACACTGAAGAAGAAGAAAACAGAGACTTGATGTTCAAAAATTGCTTTTTAGGGTTTATTCATTTCTGCATCACATAACATTTCTCAGTTTCATCATCTTTCCATGTTTAGGTGACTTTACTAGCTGATAAATCCCCAAATCAGACCAAATGCTAAATAGGTGTTAGTAGAGTCAACTACAGTTTATACGCTTTGTTTAGATAATTTACAGAATTGGATGGAACTAATATCAAGCAGAAATTACATCAGAAGAGCAATGTTAGCCACACTGCTAGACCCTCAGCCACCCGTTTAATAGGAAAAACACAACGTAAATGTGTGATATATTCATTGCAAAAATTTGAATTACCCTCATGTTTTGCAAGAAACCCACCAGGTAAACTCTTTACCAGTTCAGCTAATAAACCAAGGTTGTAGGAAGGAGTTCAAGTTCAAAATTTCTTTTTAGGGTATTTCCATATTCCGTTATATTTCTCCATTTAATCATCTTTCCCCAGCTTAGAGGACTTTACCAGCTATTAAACTTCCCGAAATCAGACCACACATGTTAAATAGGGGTTAATAGTGTCAACTACATTTTATTTCCTTCAGATAATTAACAAAAAAGGGATAGTTAAGCTGATATCGACAGCATTTTTACTCTTTATTGTGATAATAAGGAGAAAAACTTGGTAAAATAATAAATATCTTCAATTCATACGTTAATCCTCCCCTCGATGACTGCAACCTTCCCGTTGTGACTGAGTGACACACACTGCTGCACACAAGTGTGAGAGTGAAAGGTGGAGGCGTCGTGGAAAAAGGTAGCAAGCTTGAATGTTTTTGTTGTTTTTGTATTTTATTACTGAACTTGTTCAAATTGGGCATTTGTTGTTATTTACAGTTGAACTCTTTCTCATTAAATAGTGCTGAAAATTCAATAAAAACATATGCTATTGGCTGACCTGACAAATAGTTCTGGACTTGTCAGTGGCTTTTTAATACGTACAAAAGTACATTTTTTCCCAAGAATTCTGTCAAACCAATTTGTTTAGAGTTGAGATTTTCACATGTTCTACTTTAAAAGAGTCATCTGTCAAATGTATTGAAAAGAAACTTGAACTAAAGAGAGAATGTTCTTTAACTTTTCAACCTTATTATGTTTTTTAAATTGATTTTTATGGTTATGGCTCATCTCAGTCTCTGTCTTGTCATGTCTTGGTCTCGGTGCATTCTGGTCTGGAGATCGTCCTGGTGCTTGATTCTGTGGTTTTAACCACAACACTGCTTTGTACCAGAACCTTTTCAGATCTGAATGAAGTCATAATAATCACAACTGTGTGTTTATCACATCACATTAAAACACACTTTAGATGAAGCTCTACATTCATTGTCAATCGCAGGCAAAAAATGGTCACCACTCCATCCATTACATTTAGCTACAGATTTTAAACTGGATTATCAACGGAATTGGACATATTTGTCAGTTTCTACACATTCAATTACCCATTATCCGGTGAAAAATAGCATGTAAGTTCTGTGTCATATTACAGCCCAATTTTAAATGAATAAAGAGAAAAGTAAAAAAAAATGATTAAGTTTTAGAACGTGAGTTCTGTTTTTTTGTTCGTTTTCCGCGATCACGAGAATCGGAGGCTCTACAAATCAAGGCGGGAAAGACGAAAAATACAGTGGCAGGCATGCGATTGATGGAAGGAAAAAACGTAGTGCAAGATGGAGCAAGGAGACACACTTGGTGGACTGACAGTTGGGGAAGTCTGGGGCCTCTGCAGAAGAGTTTGGAACCATTAAAGCTGAGAATAAACTCCGTTTGGGCTTCCCTCACTCTCTCCCCTCCTCTTCCTCTTCCTCTTCCTCTCAGTCACTGTCAATCCAGTCATCATGGCGCTGGATCCTTCCTGCACTCTTGGCCTCATTATTTTCCTCTTCCTGCATCCCTCTCTTTTTCTGCCTCTCCCTCACTGCATTGATTGGCATGAACCAATTTCTCAAACTTTAATTTCCACTAAACCCCAAGGAACACATTGCCTCCAACAATTCTCGTTTCTGACTCCAAGTTACAGCATGGACTCCTAATGATACTGAGAAATAGAATCCATTGCACTATTTGAATATAATAAACATTAGCTGGCGGTGTATTTGGGCTTCACTGCTGAACAGTTTCTTAATGGCAACGCTGTGGAATTTTTACTTTCTAAAAAACTAAATTACAAACAACCAGACCTCGTCATTACTAAATAATGAACTGCTGGCTTAAAATGATAATTGTATACCATAATTTCCTGTTGGCAGGAATTATTCTTGGGCAGCTTGTGTATTTTCACTTTTGTCACTTTAACAGTTCAAATATTTTTCTGTCAGAATATATTTATCCATGACCACATGAACTTCTATTCAGCTATACTTTGGCTCTGCTAAACTAATACATTTATGGTGCTTTCAATTACAAAAAACAGTGATGGAAATATTTTTGTCTGTTCATGAGGATTAAGAAGATTTGCTCTGTTTGGCTGTTTTTATTGCGTATTTTGATTGAGTTTGGAAGCCACCGTATAAAGGTATTTCACACAAATTGTGTTTATTAATGTAAAATATGTAATAATTTATTTATTTATTTTTTTAACAAATCTGCACTTTTACATCCAGCTACTGAGGCACAGCAGTCTGTCCACAATACTGAAGGAAAGAGCACTAAAGTAGAATTGTTAATAATAGGAATACTGGTAAAATATTGTAAATAATGACACTGTTATTATTCACAGTCTGTAAGTGTTACACAGGCTTCTGTAGAGTGACACTCTTTAGAGACACTCACAGTCAAAGAAATGGCAGTAAATTTCAGTCGTCAGAGTTAAAGTGAGCTGTGACACATAGACAGCTGTTATTGCTTTATACAGAAATGCAGTGGTCACATATTAGTGCTGCATACGGAGCAATTTGCTCTTTCTTGTTGGTAAGTAATAAGCTCCGTTCCCTGAAGCCACCCCACCAACCTCTGTGAGTCCCTGATGCTCCTCCTCTTTAATAGGACGGCCGTTTGTATCTCCTCGTCATAGCCTCTATGTAGTGTTTTTTGAACTTTTGAACACATGAGAAGACAGTCGTCGATATCAATTTAGAATCTTTGTACTTGCATATAATTTCCCCTTACGAAATTTTACACATAAAGTTTAAAAAAAGAAAATATTAAAAACATTTTTAACATAACAGGCCTAGCAGTGTTGCCATGTGTTACACAAATGATTAAAGACCATCACAGGAGAGCCTTAAAACTAGCCCTGTGATGCACACATAGGTTGCATTTTTATTTACCATAGCTGGTTGGGGTTATTATAGAGTCAGGGGTATTATAGAGTTAAGGTTATTATTAGTCACACAACTTTTTCAGCTAGATAAATAAATAAATGGTGGTTTCCCTGGGTGCCAACCATGCCATGCCATTGCATGACTAGCTAAACAAACCAGAAGTAAAGTGGTTTGGTACAGCCTGGATTGTCAGTGTGGGTCGACCTGAAGATAGTTGGCAAAGATGGCAAAAGTGTAAAAGAGCAATCCTGGTAATTTCTTTCAGTACTTTTCAAATGAACGATGTAAAACTAGAAGATACAGTAGATCAGACCTTTAAAGATACCAGAATTTGCTTACATTAAAGCTGATATCTGGAGTTTCTGAGAAATCTATGCTCATATATCATTCCTTTGAAATGCAAAAAAAATACCTAACTCGTCTTTTACTATGGTTGTATAGAAGTCCCTCCTTCGTCCTATAGACCCCTATACAAATGGAAACGATCGCAGAGTGCACCCAGCCAATAGGCTTCAACTTCCTGTTTTTGAGACTGTCAATCAAAGTGAATGTGGAACTGTACACGGAAACAAGGCCGCACGTCACAACAGCAAACAGGTAAATATGATTCTGGCTCTTACCTGACCCATAGACATATATCAATGTGACCCGATGCAACCTTATTATGTTCCGCGATGCGCGTGCAGACAATACAGTAGTCCTTTGTTTATCGCGTTCTAAAAATAACCCGGAATATGCGAAATTCGCGAAATAGTCAGCTTTATTTTTTACAATTTTTATTCATGTTTTAAGGCTGTAAAACCCCTCACCACACACTTTATACACTTTACTCAGACAGGAATGAACATTTATCTCTGTTTAAACTCTCTCAAAGTTCAAACCTTCGTAGATTTTAAAACATAAACCTGTTTTCAAACATACAGCACTTCAGAGTCACACTGCTAGTGATCAGACATTGATGCTGAACGCATTCAGAGTCTTTGTTGACGATGACGTCAGGTCGTTAACACGGACACTGGTCTGTTCACCCATTCAACCATAGAGTAGAAGCTGTGTGACCACCTGGAGCTGTATGACACGCCCTTTACAACTGGGACCGGACTAGGAGGTGGTAGTAGCAGGTCAAAGTTCTCTCTGTAGCACTGAGCTAGCATTAGCAGCTAATCATACCGGCTTTTTTCACTGGTGGTTTATGTTTATGAGAGGAGAAAAACGCTTCAGCAGACAGTGAAACTCACAGAGTTGGATGTGTTGCTGATGGGTGAACGCAGCATTAGCCAATCAGGACACAGAACACAATGCGCGTTCATACGCTGTAAAAAAATGCATCCAAAATTGCACTGTAAAAAAAATCTGCAAAACACAGAGGCTGCAAAAGGTGAACTGTGATATAGCGAGGGACTACTGTATACATGTCATTATTTGGCGTAGAATGTAGAATATTGCAGTTTGCAAAAGGACTTGAATCATCTGAAATGATCAAAATATTTGCTTTTCTTCAAAAAGGTCCAACCTGTTGGAGATGTCCATCTTCTACACCAATTAAAAAGTGCTGCTACTTTTGGAGTCTGGAATTTTACTTTGTTGATTCAATAACACTCCATTGCTAGATTGGCGTTTTGCTTTTAACTCCTCCTTCTATTTATATAATAATGATGGATCTTTTTTAATTCTGACTTACTTTAAAAGCGCTTAGCCTATCACTTTTCTCAATCAGCTCCAGCAATATCAGCATTTAAGTTTGTCTTTGTAAAAATACATTTTGGCATATTTGTCAGAACACCTCAATTAATCTTTCCCTAAAAAGAGATTAGGTTAAGAAAATAAGCTGCTGTTTATTCATTCCTATGATGATAAAATAAAGGAGATTCATGTGTATGTGTGTGTTAGCTTAACATGGTTAGAAAAATAATTTTACAAAATAAAAATAAAGATGCGATAATCTCTCATTTACCCTGAGTGAGTGTTTTTGAAGGCCTTCGACTGGAGTGTTCATAATGTGTGGAGTGAAGGTTGTTATCATGTGTTTAAATGTTTCTGGACAGATACAGTAACTACATCAGCCCCAGGAGCTGAGAATAGGCATAAAGGCAATAAATGTGGCATTGAAGAAGTTCTGCTGATTCGGTAGAAATAATGCCTTAAAACAATAATAATAATCCCACTTGAATAAGAATGCTACATGTCTGTAAACTATCTGGATATTGCAGCAGTCTTTTAGCATGTGTTTATTTGTTTTTCTGTTGCCTCGACTATTTCCACTGTCTCCCTCAGATCAGCCGTGCACAGCAGCAGAATAAATTTAGATTAATTGCAGCCCCAGTGCCAACCAGTTTCGCTTTTCGTAACGGCTCGGCAACTGTTGGGATGTGTGCAGAAAAAAATATCTGCCACCTCTTCCCTTGCACTGTATATCCCTTGTCATTGCACTGTGGAAGTCCTGCCTGCTCAAACAGAGGTAATTAAATCTCCCAGCTCTCATTAAAAATACAGCTGTCGACCATCGAGCACCACCGCTCCACTAAGTGAATGTAAATTTTCATTTCATGGTGCTTGGAAGGAGCGAAGGAGGCAGTTCCCCAGCAGCCACTAGTGCCCCTGCCAGCACTGTGCAAAATAACTTTTCCCTTGAAATAACTGCCCTTTTGTTTCCTGCATAATTACATAGGGAAATAGCCCTTGTGTTATATAATTTGCGTAATAGGTGCAGCCATGTGTCTCTTCTTCACTGTTGGGAACACTGAGGCTATTCAGGTGTTCCTTTTTAAAAAAAGAAGGAAAAGTAGATGGCACACATTCATTGACTGATTTTTAAATGGCTTTTTACGAATAAAAGCTCAGATGTTCCTCCAATATTAACACCAGAGAGACTTTGGTGAGGTTAACTACTAGTTGACATCTCATGCACAGTTTCTCAATTAGGAAGAAGAATGGTTTTGCTGATGTATAAAGTTTGGACTAATCTGAATTCTATATTACTTGGAAGGTGGATGTGAGCCAGCGTTTTCAGCCACTTAGTTTGACAAATCTTTTATTATTTTTCCAGCCGTGTGAGCACTGCCGGCTTTAATGGGAGGAAATTGAAAAAACGTAATTGGAATTGCTGGAATTGCTTTGTGTCACAGATGGACAAATAAGTTTTACAATGATCCAGCTAATTGTTAAAAAACAACAAAATAATAAAAAATCCAAACAAATTTGAAAACTAAAAAAGTGTAGCTGTGGTTCCGTTAGTGTAGAAGTTGTCAAGATTCAAGCGCATCAACAGGGGTTGTTCAGGTTTTATCTTGACTGTTTTGTACTCATAGATTTATGTTTTAATGATACCATTATGTAGTGTTGTACTTATTACCACACTATCCAAGACCGAGATCAGTATGCACCAAGACCAAGTCTGTGTTGTAAATGTCAACTAACGTACTACTCATACTAAGTTTTGGCATCAAAATTAGTATTTAGAGTGTTTACATTAGGTAGTATGAAAATATTGAGTGAGTGAGAAATACCGGATGTACAGTATACTATATGGGGACATTTCCTAAATATACACGGTGGACACACTAGTCATACTCAACCGCCCCATGATGCATTGGGAGTGGAATGTGAAATCGTCCTGGGACTGCCTTCAAGCTAAAAATCAAACATTCGTATTTCAAAATAAAAGCATCTCTTCTTGTCTTCTATTCGTTTTTAAACTCTTTTGTAAACAGGGCTGTAGCACAAAAAGAGTCTGGCGTGAAATAAGTTTCCGTGAGTTTTATGGATCAAATGAGCACATGGTGATATTATAGTTGGTCACTTTCTCACTTAAAAATTTTTTGAACTTTCAAAGCTGGAGAAACAACAGAGATATTAATTTATTTAGATATTGTCAGGTTTTTGAGATGCATTTCGTTGGGAACGCTCATGATTGGTCATCATCCTAATCATATTTATAGTAAATGGTAGACAGTATATACTCATTGAGTTTGTAGTGTATAGTACGGATTGTGACATTTTGAACACAGCTCAATACTTTTGGGAGTTGAGGCCGAGACAAGTTTTAAATGTATTTCACTAACAAAAACACAACATTAAAAAAAAATCTCAAATCTTGACCAATTTGTTCAACTAATTTTTCAAAATGTTCCAAATGAACCCTTGGAGGCGGTTAAAAAGCACAAATGGGTCCAGATATATTTTAAAATCTAAAAAAACAAATGTGTATTTATCTGGTGAATGAGGTCTGACTAGAAATAAAATGAACTGATGTCATAGTGTTTGCAGGTGTCTGACACATTAGGCACTGGAAAAGATTTCCAACCAGTGAGCTAACGTTAAATGTTTTAAGTCAAATTACAATGTTAATTAAACAGGAACAGTTCAGAGTGCTTCTAATTTTAGAGACTACAACACAAAAATTGTAGATCATTTAATTACTGACTTGTCTGAAAATATGTTGTTATGGCAAATAAACAGTTCATAAAATACTATATGAAGTTTTGTTAGTCTGGTAATTTAAAAGCAGGTCATAACTGCATTGTGTGACATGCGTACATGGAGCGGAGATTCTTTCCCACGAGCACTGTGGCTCACAAAGGAGCCCATCGTGACAGCGTGAAGCCACAGTGGTCAAGTTAGGAGATTTCATTCCCTATTGCAGACATTGAGTCAGAAATGGACATCCTGCAGGTTGCTGAGCTGTTGCGGCACATTTTGAGATTATTATTTTTTTCACTCCATGACAGGGGTATGAGGTCTTAGGATGTGCCTTTCCCGGTCTGTCAATCATCCAGACAAAAAAACACCAGAAGAGATCTATAATTCAACTACAGGGAAGCTCATAAAATTCACAGAAGATGGTGTTTTCCAGTTTTTTTGGAGCTGAACCTTGTTATGTTTACTCAGTATGCACCTGATTTCCTCCACATTGGAAACGTATGTAGCACCTGGTCACTTCATTACTGAGTTATTAATTAATGTTTAAACAACATATGAAGAATGTGTTTCTTTGTCTGTTCATTTGAAGCAAACCTGAACAGATTTTCCATTCAAACCAGTCAGTGGATTGATGATTTATGCCATCATGGTGTCAATGGTTTGATCTTAGATATTGACATGTTAAAATTGATGTTCATGAACTAAGAAAAGCTAATAAGCTTAGCATACGGGGTTACGTTAGGATTTACTCATTTGACTTGACTATTGCTTGATTTAAAAAAAAAAAAAAAAAAAACTGTTATAGCTTTACCTTTACATATAAGTGGATTTATTCACTTTATTAACCATAGATTTGGATTGTTGTATTCTGTCATCGACTCAACTGGACAGTAATGATTTAATCTTTAGACTAACTACATAAATAAACATTAATGTTTTTACTAGGGGTATAACGATTTGTTTTAACAACGATTTTAGTCAAATCATGATTGTTGTTCCCGATTCCATTCAAGGATGATATTGGTTCATTTAGAACGATTTGTTTTGAAACCATTCAGTGACTTAAAATCAATTTGGTAACTTGTTTAATCAAAAATTATAATTCATTTCTGCAGAGTTAACGCTAACATTAGCAAGTAAATGCTAACGAGCTAATGCCACATGCACTGCTGCAGTGAACACTGCCATAGGTGCCTGCCTGCGTTATTTCCTTGTATTGATGCAATCGATTGATTACCTTTTAAAACGATTAAAATCGATATGTGTCATCAGGAAGGCCAACTTGCCGAGCACAGATCGATGTCGTCGGATCGTAGGAATATTAATCGAGTGATTGATCTAATGGATGAATCATTACACCCTTACTATTTTTACTGCAGTTTTTCTGATCAATCATTAAGACTATTTACATCTTGTACATATATCATATACATCATGGATCATAGAAAGTCAGAGGATGTAATAAAAGTGCTAAAACATACCTTATTATGGGCAATTCATTCTAATTTGTAAAGGATTGCACATTCCAAGGTTAGTTACTTTGCTTAATTCTGCCTCATTTTGTGTCTTTTGTCTGTATTTGAACATGAAATGTAAAAGAAAAAAATGCAGTTTTGTGTTAAACACAAAATTGTGTTGCAATAATGTGGGAAATAAATACAGTATAATAGTGGACATAGGCTAACATTTAATTTATTTAATCATTATTTGTTGACTTTTTTCACGATAAATAAAGAAAAACTATCCAGATTGCACATCACTGTACCTTAAACAATTCAAATTAAAATCCAAAGCTGTGACTAATAGTGCATAGATGAGTACTGGCGCTCTTAGTGGTAGAATGACAGATTTTTAACGACGAGCCTAGATTTAAAATCAGGATATAAAAAAGAAAATTAGTTCAGGAGTTTAAATCAATCCACTGTTAAATATGATGCATAGATTCCTTTAGTTTTTGCAGCGTCATGGTTTAAATTGATGACTCAATGATAGGGCCACACACATTGCAGTGTAAAACGTGGTGGCCTCTCTATTTTCGCCTTCTTCTCCAAGCCTTAAGCTACCTACCACACAGAGGTTATTTTTAAGGCATGAAACCATGCTCTAATGTCAGCGTACTGAGCCATAACACCAAAAACAGCCGACGATGAGAACCTCTGAATTCAGCTGGAAAATACTGGCTTACAGTTCTGTGGCAGAAGAAAGGACAAGCTCATTTTCCCAGTGCAGACCTTACACACTGCCTTTAGGTTCAACGTACAATGAGTCCAAAATGACTCAAAAACACTGATGATGAATCTTTATTATTTTCATTGTGTTGTGGAGATTCCTTTATCCCGGGCCATAGATTCTTCTAGACCAGGGGTGTCAAAACCATTTTAGCTCAGGAGCCAAATACGGACCAGTTTGACCTTAAGTGGGCCACAGATTTTTTGTGAGAAAAAAGAGGAAATTCATCATTAGTGTGCCCTGGTTTGCACTTCCACATATAATGATAAATAATGTGAGTACATCAGTCCCTGCAGGATCTTCACTTAACCGTCCCTGATTTAGCAAATTTGGGGGAAATTTCATAGAAAAATTTTAGGAAAATTTGCCAGATTTTGGGAAAATTGTGTTCCGTCAACATTTTTTTTTTTGTTTTTGGAGGAGCTGAGATATCTACAACTGAATTGGTTGGTAATTTACTATGGGCTCTATTCTCCCACAAAAAGCTGCACAGCTGCGCTGTTTTTGGCTGCTCGCTATTCTCCTCCTGTACTTAAGTCAGTCGCTGCGCTCCTTCATCCCAGTTATGCACTGTGGGTGGAGCAGCCCTGAAATGTGAATGTTTCCATTCAAATTTGGCTTTACGCTCATTCTCCGGTGTGCTCAAGTCCTTTTCCTCTTACGTTCTTCTAACCCTGGAATAAGTGCAGCGCCTCAATAAGGTGAAACATTATATTGCACTAGAAATATGGACTTAGTTACATTTGAAGCCACACGGACTCGTGCGTCACGCAGCAGCAGCTGTGATCACACAGCTGCTGCTGTGTGATTAATTAAAACTCTGAAAGACGCAGACTTCTGTCCATGTTGGTCACAGTGATTCAACTATTTTCATACTATGTCCTAGTGTTGTGTTCAAGACCACACTATCCGATACCAAGACTTGCCCGAGACTAGAATGCACCAAGACCAAGACAAGACCAAGACTTTCGGGAGCCGAGACCGAGTCAAGACCAAGACCGAGACAAGCCGAGACCAAGACCATAAGGTTCAACAGTTAAATAACATTCTCTCTTTAATTTTAGTTTATTTTAAATACATTTGACGGACAAAAAAGGTGCCTGCTACTGATAAATTCACAATTATTCTACATATTTGAAAACAATATTTTTATGTCAGCTGAATGTACAGCAAGTGTTTAAAAGTATTTCTGCCAAGAAATAATGATTCTTGATTCTGATTCTTTCAGTTGTGCAGGTCAACAGGTCACAGATTTCATAAGATATTTTTTTTATTTGAAAAAGCCTTTACACACGTTATTTTTATTAATTCACTTAGTTGATATAGTTTAATTTGGTTGCTGTAATATAACTAGGATATTTAATTAACAAAGGTTTTCTTTCTGAAATAAAACTACAAACAAGTTGTCAGCAGTGTAAAAAACATAGATCTACAGGTAGATGTGAAACTAAATAAAACAAACTCAAACACTGGAAAAGTCATGTGACAAATTAATCAATAGTTATTGTTGAGAATTATTATTATTATTCTGGATACAGTGGAAACAGAAACTATAAAAATAATTATATTGTGAACCTGTTTATATTGTAGGGAACATATTATATACATAAATGTAATTGGAGTCTAAAGCCACAAAAAAAAACACCACTTTAAAAAGAAAATAGACTAATATAAAACCTCTTTAGTTATTTGACTCATTCTGGCTTGTGCAACTCTGCGGCGATGACTCGCTGGTGACGACATAATCCAAGATGGCGGCGGCCCGGACTAGAGCCGACATTATGTAATAAAGCCTTAAAAGACATGGATATAATGAAAAGAGTGGATGGACAGATGCATAAACATGCAGACTTTCACACGGACACACACAGACTTATTAAACACACACAGACTTATTAAACACACACAGACTTATTAAACACACAGACTTATTAAACACACACATGGACTTATTAAACACACACAGACCTCAGTAAACATGGTAAACGGAACAGGCTTCACCGCTCGGCTGGCACTAGGACCCAGAGGCGGAGTAAGTGCGTCCCCCGTACTTCACAGGCTGTAATATCATCAGTTTATCATTTTACCAGTTGTTGGAGCTACTGTTTTTACCAGGGACATAATATTTATTACTGGTGATTGTTTTCTGGAGTTTTACTGGGATTTTTACCGGTGATTAGTTCATTTCTCCCTTGCGCTCCGCGGTCCAAACTGACACGTAGCCACACACGTATGAGTGTCACACACGTCACTCAGTCACATTAAGGAAGGTTGTGGTCATTATACAGGGTGGATTAAAGAATGAATAAAGGATTGTTTTATGCCGTTCTTCTCCGTGTTATTATCACATTATAAAAAAGTTTAAAAATAGCAGGAATTAGTGCTGGTCTCGAACGGTCTTGACGGAAAATCCCGAGTCCGGGCAGCCTGAGTCCAAGACAAGACCGAGTCAAAATGCTTCAGAGACCGAGACAAGACCAAGACCTTTAAAATTTGGTCTTGACCACCACAACACTATTATGTCCAACGTAAAGTCATAGTTTGATCCACTACAGAGTGAAACAAGTTGTCGTATGCAGATGAGGATGGAACACAAACTGTTCCCACACATATTTTATTGAGGCTCAGCTCAGGTCACTTTAAACTATTTATATTTAAAACTGTGTATTATGGAAGTTAATAGTTCTGTTTCACTGCAAACATCCTCTGTATTTAAGAGTTATTTCCTCATATCTCCAGCATCTAACTCTGTCACGCTTTACAGATGATGATGATGATGATGACGATGATGATGATGATGAAGGAGAGAGATTTTAACTGTGACTCTGGCAGACTGTAATCTGATCAGTGATCTGATCAAATCAACCTGTTACATTGTTTATCAATAAAGACGTTTCAAATTAAATGGGCGCTTAGTAATTCTCACAGATTTCAATGACATTTACAAGCGTTGGGAAAACTCCATGTTCTGGGATTTGTAGACAGCCCAAAAAAATGACATCACAGCCTCCTTTCCTTCAGCCCGCCTTCATTCACAGACTACGTGCTTTTGGCCTCCTCATGGACTGTGAGCGTGCCGGGAACCTGGACCGGCAAATACAAGCAGGGGAGAACTTTCTCGAGCCGGGCTTTGAGTTTGATACATATGTTCTAGACAAAGATACTATGTTTTATCTGGTACCATGGCTATACCTGTATCTTCAAATTCATGAAGTTACAAAGTGAATTGCGCGGACTGTAATAGCTTAAATCAGAAAACAAAACAAATACTTAATTAATAACATAATGTCACAAATTTTATTACAATCCCACTAACCACAAAATGTTTAAGGCCTCACAAAATACCAAACACCAAACATCTGGTCTGAGCTAATGTTAGCCAATGTTAACCAAAGTATCCTACTGCTTACTAGGGAACAAGATCTGGTGGCATGGAACCATCTGTCAACCTAGAACAGTTAACTCCAACTGCTGTAAGCATGTTCACATTATGAAATCAGCCAAAAAAACGTAGATATTTAACATTAGGTTAACTTTTGTTTCATAGGTATGTACATCATCCCTTGTCTCAAAACATGTTTTTTAATGATTTTGAGAATCTATTTCCTTCTTACGTCTTAACACGTTTGGACTACTGTAATGCTCTTTATATTGACAGTAAAAAATTCAGTCTCGCACAATTAAAATTGGGTTTGGAACCCAATATATCACAGACAGTGACGTCTCTAGCGCTGTCATCCTGACTGTAGTGTTATCCCGCCCACTCGCTAGAGAACATGGCAGAGGTCACGCTCTATCAATTCACTAATGCACTGTGAACCTAAGTATAGCATTTAGCATAGCACGGTTACGTTCAAAGGCAGCGTAGAGAGCTGCCTTTTTACATAAATGGTTTTCATATCGGGGAACTGACTGCGCATGCGCAAACATATAAACACAGGCTATTGGGCCAGAGGCAAGCAGGAATGTGCCTTTGGGAGAGGGTGTGGCCTCCTCCTGGCTCCTCCTCCTTACAGCGGAGCGAGACTTGTGCAGCTTCTCTGCTGTACCAAGAAATAGAGGTGTTGAGTCATTTGGGCCATAAAATAAATTATAATTATATTATAATTAAAACAAATAATCAAAATATCAATTCACCCTTGGGTAGGCACTGCCTCCCCTGACTGCACATCACAGACCTCCTAAATGTCTATACCCTTCCAAGAGCTTTGTGATCTGATTTGTCTTCCAATCCCTAAAACCTGGTTAAAACAATGATGATAGTATGAAAGCAGCTACCCTCCGACGTCAAAAAGACCTCCACACTGGAAACCTTTGAATCTCGACTTAAAACCAATTTTTACTCCTTGACTTTTATTTTACTTTGAGAGTTAGTTTTGTGTGTGTGCTGTTCTTAGTTCTGTTTATTTGTTTAATTACAATATTTATTGATGGTTATACAATGTTATATCCAGCACTTTGGTGAACCCCTGTTTGTAGAATGTCCTATATAAATAAAGTGGATTGGAAAAATGGAAAATAAAACAATATTTAAACATAAGACATGAAATCTATATTAGAAAAAGGGGTTAGAAGAAGCGTAACTCTTACAAAAGAGGCTTTAAAACAGTCCTAGAAATTTTAATGTGTGAATCAAAGTGACTCTTATTGAACAAACCTCCTGCAGGTACGTACAAGTTTAGTCCACCATGCACTTCATCACATCTCAGAGCTTCTGTGTGTGTGTGTGTGTGTGTGTGTGTGTGTGTGTGTGTGTGTGTGTGTGTGTGTGTGTGTGTGTGTGTGTGTGTGTCTGTGTGTGTGATCCAGGATGTTGCTTTGCATCTTATTGTCTGTGTTAAATCCCCATTTCCGTACATGATTCATCTCTTCTGAGAATCCTTGTTGTTTGATGATGGTTCACTTTGATTATATGTGGTAAAGGCTAACAGGACGATGTCTTTAAAGTGAAAAGTTTCACATTAATGCTGCAGACTCCCATCTAATAGAAGGCAGGAAATGGACAATCCAGACTTTATCTCCCTTTTAGACGCGGCTTCTGCTTGCAGAGGTAAAAGCAGGTGCCAGGTATTCAGAAAGCTGGAGTGATCTGGATGTGAGGCTTGGAGGTTGACCCCACTGAACCCTGTCTTTATGAAAAGCTCCTAAAAGCCTCCTTTTATGACAGTGCAGTCAGTGAGTGTGGGCTTTGAAGCTTCTGTCAGTCTGCTGTCAAATACCGTTTGATAATAGTTTCCTAATACAAACCGTATGCCACACTGGGAAGCTGTACCTACTAATTGTTTTGCTGAGGGATGCACAAAAGTTTCTATGACTTGTGCTCCGTGAAGTTGAAAAAAAATATAAATTATACTTAGGATGTTTTAAGCCTTGGTTGTATCATACCACTCATTGTCAACATGTTAAAAGCTCAGGCTGTTTGTTTGGATTTCTGTTCAGTTTCAAAGAAAAACAACCTTGATGTTTGAACAAGCAAAAAAACAAGTGGCTCGACTCTGGCAAACCACGTAATCTCACATTGTATTTATCTAAACAAGAACCCTGTCCAACACCATCCCACTGTGGCTTTTCAAGGGTTTCTGCATCATCCACCTCAATCCCTACAATAACACTGGGCGTCTGGGAGCCATTTTCTGATTCCTCTGATTTCCCAGCAGGAATACATCACTTAGTGGTTGACGGAAGCCTTTCCTGCTGTGATGCATTTGTTTAGACAGGTAACATCTGCACTGGTTTGAGAGTGCATTAGCTAAGATTAGAAAGGAAACATAAAGTAAATGCTTAGGTTTAACACTTTATAGTTTTTAGTCCAGTCACAAAAGAAACAAACTGTACCATATTGTGCAAGAGGTAAGCGCTATGAGGCGTGCATTGCATTGAATGAAAAAATACATGAATTCTACATTGTATGTGTTTGAGTGTCAATGTAAACCTACAAAATCTAGCAAATTAAATAAAAATTGATTAAAAAAATAAATAAATAAATCAAAGGATATTTAGGAAGCTGTCACTTATTGCTAAGATATAGTTGATGCCTTCCATACTTTTTGTCTAATTTATAACTGTACGTGCAAACTTGGTCACATTAATGGTGAAATTGTCCTTTTTCCCACCCTAGACCTGTAGCCCACTTATGATCAAACTGGTCCGTATTTCACTCCTGAACTAAAATTAGGTTGACACCCCTGCCCTAGAGCATTTAAAAATGAATCTAGGATTCATTTGCACTGATAGTCCACCTCGTTTTGGTTAGCGTGAACAAGTCTAAAGTGAATCAAACAGGGGAATTCTTCAGCCATTGTTTCTGCCAGTCTCAGAGCGTTTCCAATCAATGTCGAGAGCGATTAGGAGCGCTGTGAAAGCAAATGCACCCGTTTCAGACTAAAAACAGGAAGTATCTGAGATGACAGAGCGCATGGCATTGTGGGTGGTCAGGAGAACTGGCGATGGCGCAAAACAAGGCTTTAAAACCACCAAAAGCACCGCAACTTTTTACTCCATTGTTGAATATTGTGAAAGAAGAAACGAAGAAGGAAGAAGTCTCTAAACACTCGCTCTGACCCATAGATGAGAGCCTCTTCTTCAGGTTTCTGTTTTTCTGCCTGGAGAAGTCTCTACTCCAGTAACAGCCCCTCAAGTGGTTAGCTTATGTTACTGCACCAAAAGCTGTTTGGAGCAGATCAGAAGTTGTTCTCTGAACACAAACCAAGCTAAACCAAATGATCTGCTGTCTTCCAACTATTTGGATCAAGTCCACGACAAAAGTTTTTTTATTGAGCAATTGCACCTTAGTTATCTCCAAAAATCTTCACTACCACATGATCATGATGACTGTTCTTTCTACTTTACATTTGTGCTGCCACAGTGCCAAATATTTCCTTCTGCATATTTCTTGTAACACATATCTTGATCAATGATAACTTCAAAATGTTGTGTGTTTTGCTGCAGTTTAATGCTGTTCTTTTGGCTCTTTACAGTATTGATAGTTTGCTGACAATCTATTTAGGGTTAGGTCTTGTACATGTAGCAGCCACAGGTGGCCTAAAAACTTAGTTTTCCAAAAAAAACTTTTACGTTTTTCTCATATTCACAAAGCATAGCCTCTGAGCTTTTTCCTGACACCTAAAACATCTTAAAAAGACAAATGATGAGGCTTATCTGTTCTGATTCCATCAGCAGTCACTCAATCACTTGTATTATCACAAATTAGAGAAAAAAGGAACTCTTACCAACAAGTCAGTGGTGAATAACAATAAAAGTCCTTTCAGAGTAAGAGCATACCAAGATATTATTCCAACATCTTTTTTCTTTGTGAAGTTTCAATGTTGTTCTCATGCTTGGGTGGGTCTTTTCCAGGGACTCGAACATCCTACCACAAACCATCAACTTTTATGTTGAGTAAATGAGGTTTCTATAAACGCCTGGAGGAGTGATTGGTTGTATGAATCACTTTCCGTCTATATTTTTTGGCACAGGGTGTACCTTGTCTTGAACTGGTGAAAGGTACAAGGTTACAAGTTTAGGTGGTTACAGAGAATAAATGAATTAATGAATCAAGGATGAAGTTGTTAATGTACTTTGCATCATTAGCTGTGTTTCCATTGCTCTTGGAAATGCACAAAATCTAAATATTGATATAAAAACTGGTAATCGAAACACCTGAATTCTGAAAAACAAATATCGCTAAAAGGTTTTACGCTTTTAAATCGGGGCTTTCGCCTTTAATTGGCCATGTAATGTTAGTACATCAATGGAATTTGTCCTCTGCATTTAACCCATCCCTGAGGATGGCAGCCATTTTGCAGCGCCTGGGGAGCAGTTCAGGGTTAAGGGACTTGCTCAACATCCCACAGTGACGGCCCAGGTGAGGCTTGAACCGGCAACCCTCCGATTACAAGCCCAGCGTCCTTAACCACTAGGCCACCACTCCCCATGAAATAAGGTCCGTTAGTAGTTTGCCGTGACCCGGATTCGAACCGGGGTTGCTGCAGTACTAACCACTATACGATCACGGCGAGCTAACCAGGATGTTATGATTATGAGGATGTTTGTCAGACGTTTCAATAATGAAATGTATGGCCAAAGCGCAATGGAAACACTTTTTCCACAATTACACGTCATGGATTACACGTGGATTGAAGAGGAGACTAAGACATGTCTTAGAGTCACTCGGGAAAGCCGATGGATCCGTGAACACAACACTTACATGACGGTGCAAGATTCTTGATGGCGTTGCCCTGTTGCAACTTTCCCCCTCGGATTTCCCTTAATTTTTTTATTTTTCTTGTTATCTCGTTCTTCTACCTGGATCACTCAGATGACTACATCGACCATTTCTTCACCCGCTACTGCACAATGAACATTTCTTCTTTATCCACTTCCAAGCTTGGAAATTCCGGCTTCCCCCTTCCGACTCTTTACCCAGCACTGGTACATCTCTATCCTCATCCCCGAATCCACTCCGTCAGTCAGAGGAAAGCAACATCTTTATCTCTATGAATCAAAAACTCTCTGGACTCGATGCCAGAATCACTCTTGTTGAACTCTTACACAAATAATTCCAGTCACTACGTCAAAGCCTCAATTTCAGTCATGAACAAATAGAAACGCTCACCAAGGAAAACAAAACTCCACTTCAGACCATCCTCAATATCAATGGTCAGCTTACCTCTGTCAGATAAATGCACCTTTAGATGAGAGATTAGCCACTGATGCTACCATTAGCTAAGGAGGAAGAAACAGGAACGAAGGAGGTTATGGTGCTACAAAGTGATATTGTGAAGTATCCAGCAGCTCACAGTACCACATACTAACACAGAACATGTGGACCTGAGTGGATTATTGACAATGTTGCGAATGTGAGATAAAACCATCAACTAACCGAGCTAAACGGGTAATGTCTGCGTGTCAGGAGGAAGAGGAAGTTACATCTGTGTGGTTGACAGTGGGGGCAGATACAAAATACAGTAAGAAAAACATTCAACTGTGACCCAGATAGCAAAATAATATTTATTTTTTCCATCAAAAGCCTTGTTTCAGTATTTTATTTATTTTAAAGTTTTTTTCTCAGACAGAAACCAATGTTCAAATTTTATAGTTTTCAATAAAACAAAAACAAAAAAAAAAAAAAAAATGTGTAAAACTTGCTCTATTCAACTGCTGATTACAGAAGAACGAAAAAAGCTAGAATTTTTATTTTTATTTTTTCATTTTTTCTGATGAAAGTAGAGAATTTAATCTGATGTCAGATTTCAGATTGTCATAGTACAAAATATTCTGTGGGTCTTTAAAAATCAGTCAAAATGCTCAAAAATGGCTGGCACTGAATGAGTTAACCCCACCCAGTTATTGATGAATTCGAAAACTTTAAACTGAAAGAACTTGTCAAAAATCAAGGAAAACAGTTAAAAAGAAAGGCCTTTGGACTTAACGATCAATACGCTTAAAAATTATTACTGCCACAATATCATAAGGAAAGTCTTGAATCCATCTTCCTGCAGCAAAATCTCGCAGGAGGAGATTTTACTAGAGGTAACCTTCAATGGAAACACGTTCAAAACTTTGGAAATGTTGCTTTTATTTGACAAAAAACTGTAACAGTTCAAATAATCTGTTCAAATGTACATTTTGTGTGTTTTGCTGTCAGATGTTCAGAGTTTTGGCTGTCATTTGAGGTGGTCTATTCTAGTGGCTACGTCAGAGGGTACATCTATAACATGAGTGTGTTATAGAACAGAACACAATGAAGAAATGCACCATGATAATGTCAAAATAGTTTACTTACACTAATCTCCACAATGACCCTGTAACAAGTTTCAGTGAAACATAAAACAAAGCACTCTTACTCAAACAAAGATCACATGAATAAAACCCACACAAAAAAATGTCAAACTCCCACTGTTCCCCATTGGGGATTAGGTGGGGTGGGGGTGGGGAGCGTTTTCTATGGCTGCCTTGGACAAAAACCTGAAATGGGAGCTTGTACCTCTGTCAAATCTCCATCATCCAGGTGTGCTAACAAAAGCTCCAACAGATCCAACCAGTGACCCTGGGAAAGGTCGTGTAAGACAGCAATCTAAATTCCTGTCTGACAAAACCTTTTAAAAGGTGCCTGAATAGGCTGTCCGTCCACAATGTGGAACCCCCAAAAAAAGACTATTCACTAGGCTGCAGAGGAGACATTCAAAATGTCTCTTTGAGGAAAAGCTCAAACTAAAGTGGTTTACAATTTCAAAACTAGCTGGTGCTACTGTAGTTAGCGAGCTTTGCATGGTGGCGATGCCATCAAGGCCTCAGAGAACACCCAGAGGAGGAGGGTTGAGTTCTGGCTCAGAGATGCCCACAGCGTGTCCTTCACAATTATTCAAAGTGTGGTGTGTGGTTGGGTTTGGTATCAGTGCAGCACACACTCGCCTTAAGCAGCTTTACCACATGGAAAGATGTCACCAGAAGCTTTTTCAAGGGCTTGGGCCTGAAGTCTGCTGTAAAAATACAAGATTGTAATATTTAAGACCACAGGAGGAGAGGATGGAGCTACTGGTTAATTCCTTTGTTTCTAAATAAAACCACACATATGGAAAATTGGAAAACTAGATCCAGAAAGATGTTGTTAAGATTAAAAAGAAAGAAAGAAGAATTAAATACAGTATGACCAGAGGTAAAAGTACTCACGTTACTGTAGTTGAGTTGATTTTATGGGTACTTGTAGTTTTTAAATAATTCACCCAACCGTTACTGAGTAAATTATTATTTTTTCCAATTTACATTTCATTATCAATGAACATAATCCATATGTTATTAGTCGTGCTATTTGTGATCACGTCCAGCCTTTATTTGGTTCAGGTTTCTACCGATTATGTTGTTGCCATCATGGCACATATACTGTAGCATTACAGTAGCCCCTCGCTCTATCGCAGTTCACCTTTCACGGCCTCTGTGTTTTGCAGATGTTTTTTTACAGTGCAATTTTGGATGCATTTTTTTCTTACAGCGTATGAACACGCATTGTGTTCTGCGTCCTGATTGGCTAATGCTGCGTTCACCCACCAGCGACACATCCAACTCTGTGAGTTTCACCGCCTGCTGAAGTGAGGAGCTGTGCTCCTTTTTCTCCTCTCATAAACATAAACCACCAGTGAAAAAAGCCGGTGTGATTAGCGACTAATGCTATGCTAGTTCAGTAGCTCAGTGCTACAGAGAGAACTTTTAGCTGCTACTAACACCTCCTCCTAATCCTTCCTAGTCTTGTCCTGGTTATAAAGGGCGTGTCATACAGCTCCAGGTGGTCACGTGACATCATCGTCAACAAAGACTCTGAATGCGTTCAGCATCATCTGATCGCTAGCAGTGTGACTCTGAAGTGTTTGAAAACAGGTTTATGTTTTAAAATCTATGAAGGTTTGAACTGTGAGAGTGTTTAAACAGAGAGAAATGTTGATTCCTGTCTGAGTAAAGTATATAAAGTTGTGGTGAGAGGTTTTACAGCCTTAAAACATGTATAATAATTATAGAAAAATAAAGCTGACTACTTTACAGATTTTGCATATTGAGGGTTATTTTTAGAACGTAACCCTCACGATAAACAAGGAACTGTATAATGTTTCAAAGTTCATAAGAGTCTGAGCATTTTTTTTTTTTTTTAATTTGAATTGATTGGTAAAAAATAAATGTATATTTTGACAAGCCTTTTATTTTATACAGATGCATTTGTGGAAAACAAATTAAGCTCCAATTGTGCAAGATTTTGTCTAACTTTTTAAGTTTATACATGAGATGTTTACTGTATGCAAGATTTAATAGCAAAAATAAACATGGGGAATGAAAGTCACTGGTAACTATTTAATTTAGCTACTTTTTACATTCAATTAGCCGATTAGGAGTGTATAAGCTCACAAAAAACAAAACAAGGCTCACAAAAATATAATAATTAGTAAACTAATGATACTAGATTCAAAATAGACATTCAACAAATATTCTACACCAGCGATCTACAACCTTTACTCTCAAAGGAGCCATTTTGTCTAATCTCACATGATTTAAAATACCTTCTCAATGAAGACAATACAGTGAATTAAATTATAAACAGTTAAAATGATATTGAATGATGTTTAATTTGATTTATTTATTTACTTTTACAACTTAAAAATAGTTTAGAATAAAATAAATTAACATCAAGAATTAAAACAGTATCTTCATCTTCAAATTCTTACACATCTCAGATGAAGTGAACACAATGTTATATAAAGAAGAATGTATCTGTAGTGCAAAAAGTAACATGATCATGTGATCAACACATGCTAACTACTCATTTCTTGCCACATATAAAACATACATATTTAACCTGTACATTGGTGATTAAATGAATCTGTTCCCACACAATTTAAATCTCTCTTTTCTTCCAGAATAGTGTTTTTGTTGGTTTAGTTATTTTACCAGAGATTTAAAACTTAAGGTTAGCCACAGGTGCAGGAAAGTTGATGGTCTGTAGATGTTGTAGGAGGTGAAGTAGGAATGTGCTGAGTCATTTATTTTAAATTAACAAAATGTTATATTTTGATTTTAGTTGGTGTCGGTGTCATTAATCATTAACATTCTCGGACCCTCTGTAAGAAAATAACAACTTTTTATCTCAATATTTATTAAAGCTACAGGGAGCCATTGCAAAAGAGTCAAAGAGCCACAGGTTGCAGACCCCTGTTCTACACAAAGTTGTATATATACATTTTATACATATTTGTTCACATGTACACACATACACATTTATGTGTAGTATATATACATACATACACACATATATACATAAATACACATGTACATAACGTATACATAATATTTTAATATTTACTACACACATTTAATCAGCTAACTTTTAAATACAAAATATATTGTGACAATTGTTAAATTAATAATATTATCTATCACAATACATCCTTTTATTATGTTTATTCAGTAATAATATATGTTATACCATTATATACTGTACATATATATTGTTGCTGTTTGGGGTCAAATTGTTGCTCTTCTTTCTTATACTTAGACATAGAAATGGACCTAAAAAAGCTTCTTAAACTGGTTCATGTTGTTGCTTTGTTTTATTTCATCCATTAGGTAGTTTCATAACGTGTACTGTATATCAGTACTCTTTACACCTCTGAGTATGACCCATTTAGTTCACCAAACATTCCGTCAGATGTCCATGGTACAGTGTTTTATTTAAGGCTCATCTGTTCGTCATCTATGGTGTTATGGGTTGTTTGGTCGTTGAGTAACATGAGGACGCCACAATCAGTGGCCGTGCCTGAATAGAATCACTGAAACACAGAGCTGACAGTGTTATCCCAGACCAATTGAGTTGCTCTTGCCAAAGTAGACAAAGCTTGCTCGTCCAGACCCCCCCCCCCCCCCCCCCCCCCCCCCTCCCTCCTCCCCCCTCCCTCGCTCTATTGACTCTGTGGATAATCTTGACTCCCCAGAAAAATCCTTAAGCAGCTGGCCACAAAACTTGTGCTCGAGTGCACAGGCGTACAATCTCTCCCTCAGGCCTCAGGCTGTCCCCCCCCCCTTCACTTTTCTCTCTTTTCCTTCCTCTTCTTCCTCTTCTTTCTCTGTTCTCCAGTGAGTTTCTGAGCCAACACGTCTGGAAAAGAGGCAGGATTTGGAGTCTGACAGCGACTGCCAGAATCAACACCGCGTCTCTCCTCCGGGAAACCTGCAGCAAATTGACGCGGTGCTGGGTGTCTCTGTTTCTGCTTTATGAGGCCTGCAGAGAAACCTGAAACCACTGTGTCCACTATTGTTTAAAGAAAAATGACAGTAAGCCACGAGTAATGTGGAGTAACAAATTGTACATCGTTCAAACAGATTGATTTCCTTTATAAACACGTAGGACGTTAGAGTCACCTTTGAGTGGTGAGCACGGTTAGGGTCAATTACATTTTACAGTTACAATTACATTTTCAATCATCCATGTTCAATTACAATTAAATTACACTTTTTTTATGCCCAGAAAGTCAATTACAATTACATTGTCAATTACTTAAGTTCAATTATAGTTAATCACAATTATTGAGCCTGAAATAAATTACATAATTAAAGTTAACCTTCCTCTTGTGTTAGCTTTCTGTTAGCATCTCTTATGATAACGGGTCCTAAATCACCTGTAAAATACACTAAAATGAATATCTAACATCTGGTTTGTTTCCTATCTATTGATTACCCTGTTAGGCTTCCTAATCAATGAAAATATGAAATTTAATATTTATGGTGTGGGCATTTAAGCCTTTTTTTCTGCCAGTATATATAATATTTCAATATTTTTTAAATGTTTAAATGTGTGAAAGCTTGATATGAAACATATTTTAATAATTGTTTATTACATATGTGTAGAACTGTACATAGAACTGGGATTTAACGCAAAACTGGAGAACCATAATTTGCATTTTTTTAAATAGAATTTTCATGGCAAATTACAATTAAAAAGTCAAATATCTGTACTCAAATACAATTTATTTATGATTACTGCAGCAACAGATTTTTAAAATTACAATTACTGTTATATTTACACCGTAATTGTAATTAATTATCAATTACACAATTACAATTATACCAACCAGGGTTGGGGTCAATTTTAATTGTAATCATAACTGAAAAAATATGTTTCTGTAATGGTAATTTAATTGTAATTGAGTTCAGATATACAGTAATTGACTGATTTGATTGTAATTGGCATGGAAATTATATAAAAACAGTAATTAAACACAAAACTGGGGAACCCTGTTATAGTTCTATGGTTTACACATAGGCCTGTGTAGTAAGAAAATATATGGGTATAGTGAAGAATTGTAACTTTAATTGTAATTGGAAAAAATGCTGGTCAACGTAATACTAATTAAGTTTTAATTGAACATGGATAATTGATGACGTAATTGTAATTAAAAAAACGAAATTGACCCTGGTTTCAATTACGTTTTCAAT
Organism: Gouania willdenowi; assembly: GCF_900634775.1. Lineage (NCBI taxonomy): Eukaryota > Metazoa > Chordata > Actinopteri > Blenniiformes > Gobiesocidae > Gouania > Gouania willdenowi. The sequence goes on from NC_041063.1 coordinate 903,517, forward strand.
TGTCCATATTCAATCACAATTATGGTGACCATAGTTTTTTCTGATTACAATTAAATTATAATTATTATTTTTACCCTGAAAGTCAATAACAATTATTTTCTCAATTACTGAAGTTAGTAAAAAAAACAACTTTGCTAACTTTATTTTCATATAGTGCTCAAAACCAGCCCACATGGGAGCAAAGGGCTTTACTATTAATATTCATATACTATGTATTTGGTTATTATGTCTGTGTAAAAACCCAAAGAGGGAAAACTTATCAATAGCTATAAACTATTTGTATAAAACATCAGTATATTGTTACTCTTTGTATCGTCCCTTTTTAAATGTGAGTGTGAAAATTCACTCAGTAGGAAAAGTTGATATGAAACATATTTTAATAATTGTTCACTATGTGTGTGAGTCATAGAGCTGTAACACAGTTTTTCTAATTGTAATTAATTATCAATTACACAAAATGGCAGCCAGCTATGAACTTTGTAGACATGTGGGGAAACAAATAAAAATCTTTTTTAAATATAAATGTCAAACACTTTCTTCAGGAATGAACTGTGTGTAAGTTTTGGATGGAGAAGATGAGTGAATTATAAAATATGGATGAAAAGACAAAGCAATGGTGTGTACACTGTCAGATTGGGTTTTATTTGACTTTATTTGATATCAGAGTTGGGTGGCGGGTGATGATTTCAGGTTGAGCTCATCCTTTGTATCATTACACCTCCTCACATCAAACCTGAGCGGACAGCTGCAGATGACACCTTGTTTGAAGAGTTTGACGTTTGATGGTGGATGTGTTTGATGCAGAGGTATAAAAAGTAACACCTTTGCTTTTCAAACTGGGGAAGCTGTTTTTTGAAGTCCCAAGGACTGTGGAGGGAAGTCCAGGTTTGTTCTGATCAATTGGTTTTAAAATTCTGCCAGTGATCACAGTTGTCCTCAGTCCAGGTAAGTCACTTTACACAGCAGGACGACATCATTACCAGTCTCTGTCTCAATCAACAGACGTCATTATTTTTCCAAAATCTAAATAAGGTTTCAGACAAGTAAAATCTAAACACTGAATTAATAACAGAAACTCTGATTTTTCATTTCAAAATGTCCTCAATTTCATTTCAGATTGACTCATTTCTGTTTCATCATCTTTCCATATTTAGATGACCTTGACTCACTAACACTCCATAGCAATGATGCTAAGAAAAGAACACTTATTAGAGATGATATTGTTGAACCTTGTTTTTTTTTTGAATATGTCTAAAATTTGTGAAATAAAATGAAAAAAATAAAATAAATTCCAGTCTCATATGGACCAAAACTCAAAGCAATTTTTCTTTTCAAAATGGCGATATACAATATAAATCTGCCACACAGGCACATTTATTAACAAACAGCAGCACAATATGTGCTACCTTTGGCTTTTTCTTCACTAAGGGACAGCACGTGTGAGTGAGTTTTTATAGTGTGCCTTTTAAGGGGAAGGTCTGCGTTAGGACACACTCAGAAATACATCGAACTAAGATTTTCATGGTGTTCAGAGAAGTAGCAAAAACAGTGACTCCTAAAATAAGTATTCTAACACCAAATAAGCTATAACATATAGCTATAATATATATATATATATATATATATATATATATATATATATATATATATATATATATATATATATATATATTGTCATAGGTTTCTGAGTTGTGGATGAGGACCCAAGGTCAGAGAAAGAATCAGGCAGTAGGCAGGCGTAACTTTCAAAATAAGATTCCATGTTTAATGAAACAACTTACACAAACACTCAGCTAAATAGTGAGGGAGGTCTGATGGTAACGACCACACCTGGGTTGTAAAACATGAGTCAGCTAATCACTCAACCCAGACACACGAGCCGTTTCTCATTCTGTACTTGTACGGACTTGTGTTCTCGTGAAACGTCATCACGAGTCCTGTTCCATATCAAAGTCCGCTTCTCAGTAAGTCCGATGACGACAGAGCATTTTACCCAGCATGCATCGGAGGACACTTGTGCGTACTCCGTCAGCAAATATTTCCCAGCATGCACTTCGAACAAGCGCGCAATTTCAAAGATGACGACAGAGGAGGATAAGCCGCACATGTGTAAGTTACAAAAATACATTGACCAGCATAATAATAATAATAATAATAATAATAATAATAATAATAATAATAATAATAATAATAATAATAATAATAATGCATTTGATTAGGAGTTGAATTTCATACCTGAAGTGGTGCAGATTCTGTTTTGTCTTAAAGAACAATTTAGTTTTTCTTTAAAAATGTAATACCTAAAACATGTAATTATTGAGAATTAAAATACCTTATTCAAAGAGAATTACTTTTATATTATTTATTATCTATATTATTATTATCAACATTATTAATAATATTTCTCTTGTTGTTTTTTTTTAGCTTATTTTGTATTATTATTATTGTTGTTGTTGTTGTTATTGTTGTTATACATAAAATTTTCATAAACTGCTCAGAGTTTTTTTTTTTTTTTATTCATCACCAAACGTTTTATTGTTGTACAATGACATCTACTCAATGATACATATTATTTTCTTTGACAGTGGAGCGCACATACTACAAACTGTTGTAAACAACTATGCTTTGTCTTAAAACGACCACTATGCAAAGTCCACGCTTGCGCACTCCGCCAGTCCGTTATCCAAGTTTTGTCCCACGAGTCCATACCCGGGAGTTCACAAGTATCCGTAGTATCCGTAGTATCCGTAGTATACATACTAAGAATTGAAAAACGGCCACTGACATCACTGGGAGGTGGAGCCACAAACAGGTTTACCTGGGAACACAAAGACAAGAGTTAAAACATGAAACTAGAATAAACAGACTCAGGACCACAACAGCTAAGAACAACACAAACTAAACACAACTTGACAATAGGACTAATCAGACAACTGGCGGCCCGGGGGCCACATGCGGCCCTCAGCCTAATTTTATGCGGCCTCCAAAGTAAACGTACAAAATGACAGAAAAATACACAAAACAAAAACAAGAACACATTAAAAAATACAAAGACTTACAACATTGCATGAAAATACAGTCAAAGACAAGGAAAACACAGGAAATACTCCCAAAAATGGACAAAAGGACAACAGTTAAAGAAAGAAAAGACAAGAAAAAAATAAATAAAAATTGCTCTGTAAACCCACAGTACTAACAAGCAAAATGACAGCATAAATACACAATATGATTCCAAAAACATACATTTTACAGGATAAATACATAAAAAGGAGAATAGAAATGCACAAAATGCTTCACAACGAGCAAAACAACAACAAACATACACAGAATGACAGAAAAACACACACAATTACTAAAAAAAAACCTATTTGTTCTTTCCTGTATTAATGCTCAGATCGATCATTATTCTAAATACTGACATTAATATTGATCATGTGACCCTCTGATCAAGCCAACACATTATTGTGGCCCTGCTGTGATAAAAAGTTGCCTCCCTCTGATATATTGTAATTTTCTATATCACAAAAATAGAAATATCCATATATCTTGATTCTCAATATATTGCCCAGGCCTAGTCTTATTTATGAATATCAAATATTTACACATATTGTATATGTGTTACATCTTATTACAATTAAGATTAGGCTTATGGACAAGGTTAGAAGTTGCATTTGATTAATAAAAAAGATAATTAAAAGCTGGGATTCTTTGGGGAACTTTGTCTACTAGTATTTTACAGTATTTCTTAGCATTTTACTATTAACAATTTGAGTGACTGGCTGGTGACAAGTTAATGACAAAATCTGAATGGACAAAATCCCTGTGGAAAAAAATCCAAAGCCCTTATTAGGAAAAAGAAAATAAACTGGCATTTGGTTTACACTTTGGCATTTTATTTGTTTTCCATTTTTTTTTTTGTTTTTTTTTCTCTTTTTTCTTCTTCTTCACCCTTTTTTTCTTCCTTTTTTTTTTTTCTTTCTTCTCTTTTTTTCAAAAAAAAAAGGAAAATAAAAAAAAAGGTATACACTTGTATTTATTAAATTCTAACAACGTAACATAACCTGTACTGTAATAACATGGTGGTTATAAAGCATGTGTCATTATTTGACATTCATACATGCCATTGAGGGGTTTTTAATGTATCTCATAGGGTGTGAAAATGTGTCCGTTGGGAGTTTAAAAGCATTTCAGAATCCAAATATATTCGATTACAATATTTGACTCAGAATACTATGAAAACACAAAGTATAAAGCATAATGATGGAATGAATGAGTGAAAACACAATTTTATTTGTATTGGTTTGATCATTTCCAGTCATATCTCTCACCTGATGTGGGACCAAGACTGACCTTTGTATTTTACAGTTCATGTTCTAATCAATATCATTTCCATCATCTTTATTATGAGTATCATTCTTAACAACAATCATGAAACTCCATATTTTTTTATTCTCGTACCCCCATGTGAGAGAAACTAGGAGAACATGCAAACTCTCCTGTCAGAAATCCATACCAGCATTCTGTCACTTCTTACTGTGAGGCAGAGATGATACATTCTCACACTGCAAAAAAAAAATGTTCAAATTAACAAAAAACCACAGTTGGGTTAAAATGATGTTTTTTTCTTTAAATTTAATACATTTTCTAAGTAAAAAGAAAAAAAAAAAGAAAAAGAGAAAAAGAGTTTTTCTGGAGTTAAACTAAAGCCTGATAGAAAATGTCTCTCAAGTCCAAAGTGAGGAGGAAACATGGTCACTTGGTGTATTTTTCTGGCTGAATCCAGACTCTTGATGGAGGGAAAAACTCACTCTTTCCCATCCCTTCTTCTTCCTCCTTCAAAGCGGAGGCATTCCCGTGACCCCCTGGGGCCCAGCGATGGATGGAAAGCTCTGAAGGACCAGGTGCCAAAGTCTTATAAAGAATGCAACAGAGAATACATACATTATTAAGATCATATTCCACCACCGTTGCTCAATAGACAGAAAGGTATATATAGTCACCAAATAATAAAGTTATCATTGGAGGATTTCACACAGTCAGGTGTTTCATTTATTATCAAATCAGAGGAAATTAAACAGGCACAAATCAAGTGATTTTTTTTTCTTCTGTTTTTTCCCTGGAATTCAATTGCAATTACATTCTCAATTACTAAAGTTAAATTACAATGAATCACAATTGCTGAGCCTGATGTACAATAAAACATAACATCTCTAATGATAATTAACTGTTCAGTTCAGACCCATGTCTTAAAGCTGGGGTACTCAAATTATTTCCTTTAAGTAAAAAATAAAAAGATTCTTATTAGCATCATATAATATAACGTAAAAGTAATCATTTCTGGGGAAAAAAATGTACGTTTGCGTGCAGTCTGTGCCTCATAATGAATTATTTTAGTTAATAAAAGCCCAGAAGACAAAGTCTTGGCGGTCAGCCCTCCAGCTCCAATCACAGGATTTAGAGAACGGAGGGGTGAGCAGAGCCCATGAAGGAGCCTCCTCATTGGCTGCTGCGTAAAGCATGGCTGCTGAACACCCACCAGGAAAGATGGCTATACCTGCACTTGCTGTTACTGCATATACTGCTAAAAAACCCCAAAAGAGAAAATCAGAGGAAGAAAAGAAAGACGCGGCACTTAAAAAAAACCAAAGAAGAGCCAAAACTCAAATAAATATTGTTTCAGTGTCACGTACTGAGTTTACCCCCGTACTGAGATTATAACCCTAAACCTAACGTAATCCAATCAACAAATAAAACATGTCAGTTCACTCTGAAAACAAAAATAAAATAAAATGAATTATTTTTTGAGCAATAATTAATTTTCCGGTAGTGCGCATGTGCACGCATGCGCATATACAATCTCAGTACGATGCACACTCAGTACATGACACCGGCGTATTCCAGATGGAGGGCATTTCAGGCCAGTCTTGGACTAACTTTTGACACTTTGTGTGCATTTTTTGCATGGCGACGTGTTTCACTGATAGTCACACAATTGCTGTTCCGTGTATTGCAAACAGAAACTTCATGCATTTCCAGAGAGGAGGAGACTGGGAGGGATTATCAGAGTGGGGGGCGGGATTTGCGGTTCAAATTCAGCCTTGCCCGTCTGTCATGGTTCAAGAATCAGGTAGTGCAGCTTTAAATCAGTTGTAAAATAAACAGAGATTTTTATTTTTATTCTTTTTAATACAGGTTAAATTATTAACTATGTATTTGTCAAAAAAGTTTTGTGTTTAATTTAATTGTATTTGAAAGTTTTTATAGAATTTCAATAACGATTAAGATTATAACAGCAACAGATATTTTCATAATAACGTCATGATTGTAATTAATTACCAATTACACGATTACAATTATAATTGACCCCAACCCTGCTCCTTTTTAAAGAATCACATCTCTATGGAATAATTGTGACCACTTCAATTGTTCTTAGAATGTTAGCGTGGCTTCCAGATGTTAAAGCACCAAACAATTAACATGGCTGCACCATAAAGGGGAAAGCAAACTATACATAGGGGGTGCAATCATATTCATAAGCCCCCTCCCTGCAGGCCTTTAGCCATCCCACTGCCTCTACAGCAATCTGCTTCTTCCATGGCTGTAAAAATCACTTTCCTCTTTTTCTGTCGCTCAGCGACTGTCTCAGTAAATGATCAGAGGAGATCACGATACCTCTGGGGCTACACGAACCCCCACCAGCCTAGTGACATGCTGCAAATACAAAAATACTCACTTTAAAACAGTGTTTCTCAAATGGGGGTGTGTGATAGCACTACAGGGGGTACTTGAGATAGAAAGGGAAATTAACAAATGAAAACATTAAAAATATGTGGTATTATAATATACATTTTTAGTTAAAAATGATAATCATACATTAAGTATTACCAGCAATTCAAAACGACAACCAATTCACACAAATTGAGAAAAAAAACATACGTCATAACAAAGAGAACAAAACAACAAAATACACAAAAATAACAGAAAGAAACGACCAAACAACACCAAAAACACACACACTGAGATAGAATCATTTAAATAATACTAACACACAAAAATGACAAGAAAAACACACAAAGATATACAGAATAATAAAAACAACAGACAACAAAACACACAAAATGACACAAATTTATGAAAAAAATCATCTTGATTGAACATGAACTAAAAAATACAGAGGTCAGTCTTGGTCCCATGGAGGGAGATGACCAGAAATGATAAAAACTATAGCAATAAATCTATTAAGAAAGCACTAAATACTGTTTCATTCCACTTATTTACAACATGAGATTCTTTAAAATGTGTTTTCACTCATTCATTCCATCACTATGTTTTTAAGCAGGGCGACCGGACTCACTTTGTTGTAGTTTTTCTTGTTGTTGTTGTTAAAATCATTACTTCCCTGTTATTCATGAATGGCTCAGGCTGAAATTTGGTAGCTATAATGTGTACGCATCCACGCTCAGAGCCCCATTTTCAATTTGGGCCCAAAAAAAAAAAAAAAACAACAAAGTCGGATTCTCATTTATTTGCAAGTCAAATATTGCGACGGTTAGCGGTACCGAATCATTAGCACATACCGATATATAAATGGAGCCCATTACCCCGTACGTGTCAGGGGGACCCCGGGGGCCCCATTTTTCAAATGACTACTCCATTAGTTCTTGTTAGATTGGAATGCAATTTGGTATGAATTCTCTATGAATGAATATGATGAGATGCTCGGAGCTTTTTTTTTTTTTAAATGGGTAGGAGGCCCAACCCCCATTTCTGGTAATTTCCAAATTTATGGGAACATAGTCGTGTGATATATCGTTTCAAAGGTAATTCATCGTAGATTACGATTATGCCTCACACAATTTGATTAGTGACCTGGTGGCCCACCCCCCTTTTTCAGCCAATTTCCATGAATGTTTTCTCATTTATTTGTCAAATATTGCGACAGTTGATGGTACCAAATCATTGAAAACATACCAATATATGAATGGGGCCCTTTACTCCGTATGTACCAGGTGGCCCAATTCTTCAAAAGACTACTCCTCCTTTAATGCTCGTTGAATTGGGCTGTAATTTAACATGGACATTCTATGAGAGGATGTCAAGAGCCTCTCCAAGACCTTTTTGAAAGGGGGGGAATGGGGGCCAACCCCCTTTTCCAGTAATTTCTAAATTTATTGAAACATAGTCATGTAATATATCATTTTCAATTCAATGTAGATTACAATTTAATGTCGCACAATTTCATTTGTTTTACTCGGTGGAACCGAGTCATTTCACTGAATTCTCGGGAAGGTGGTACGTGCTATTAGGAGAAGTTCCGTGGGCCTAGCCTTATTTCATCAGAACTCGATTCACAAAATTCTGAGCAAAACAGTAGTAGGACAAAGTGGGTACTTGGATTCAAAAGTAAGAGACAGAGGGGTACTTGAGTCAAACAAGTTTGAGAACCACTGCTTTAGATTATAGAACTGAAGTAATGTAGATGTACTTATAGATGCTCTGTTTCAGTGATGGTCCTGAGCTGCAGCAGCATTAAATGAACATGTCTTTGGCTTTAAAGCCTTTTTTTGTCAACTTTCCAGCAGCTCGTCAAAGGTTTTCCTGCTGCTCAGCCTCTCTACAGCCCAGCAGGTCTGAGGATTAAAATATAAAGTCTCTGACAGGCCTCACACAGAGACAGCGGGACTGGATGGAACCCCCACAAGACGAGGGGATGAGTCCATCTTTTTGGCAGCTGCAGAGCAAGAGGTGCCCTGTGTGCTGACTTAATGTGACTTTGGACTTTGTCACATTACGTTCCTCACTATGAGTGTCTCAATCATGGCTTTTCTTTTGGCCTCCAGGTATGACATTAAAGGGATCCTCCACTGTTTTTACAAATTTGGCCTAAAATCTTTGAAATGTCCTTATTAGTAGATCTATACCTAACAAAACAATTATTTTGCACCATTTTTGTTTCATTAACTTTTAAAACTGGGACTACTTTACTCTGTGTGCCACTATGTAGAGTTCTTTAGGAGGTGAAGCATTCAGGATCATTTAGCAGCTTTTTCAGTCAAAATGACACATTGTGCTGCTTTGGGTTGCTCTAACAATCAGTAAAACTTAAAAATTTGATGTAAACCTCTTTTGTTTACTGAGAGAAGATAAATTCAAATTGTGGCCACAGATGGCGACAGTTCCCACTCTGCTGTTTCGTAGAAGCCATTAAGGAGATGTGCACTCCACTGTAAACATTAAAGAAAATAATGCATCATTGAGTAGATGTCATTGTTGTAAATATGAATTATTTTGTAAACCAATAAAGCATTTGGTGATGAAATTAAAAAGTAATTAAAAAATTTAATTACAATAAACGTGTATGTGTGTGTTTATTTTAAAGGTCATATGCTATTTTTCACCATCATCTCCATTTGTTCTAAGAACCACAAAAACATTGTATTTGTGGTTTATTTTCTCAAACTCTCCTGTTTTCCAGAGTTTTAGCCTCTGAAAAGTCACTTTCTGAGCAACTCAACACAAACAGGCTGATTTGCAACCTACTTATGCATATTCATGAGTGGGCGTGTCTATAGACGGGACACTGACTTCCTCCTCCCCGCACGGTGATGGAGGGCCAGAGGATGGCCCGCCCTCCTCCCACCCACTCCATAGCTGAGCTCATGCTGCTTTATAAACAGGAGACAGAGCGTGGGGGCGGGGCATTCATATAATGACTGTAGAAAATACATACATAGCACTGTGTGAAGGACACTGAAATGCTCAACTTCGTGGGCGTGTCTGTTTATGAAGTATGTCAATCACGGCAGAGAGCTTCTTGGAGGCGTGGCTTCTCCAGCTCAGTGCTGCGTCAAATCTGTCATCAAAGTGGGAACGCGTCATCAAATTGTAGCGAGGTGTGACAAAAATCCTAAGACGCAACCAGACAATAGGCGATACAAGCATTTTATCCAAACAAAAATAAAGAATCATTTACAAGGTATGGCTGTTGTGGCTGTCCTTTACCACATAGATGATAATAAATAAAGGGAAAAGGAAAAACATATTTACAAATTAGGAATAATGAAAAAAAAAATAATAATAATAGTTGGCTATTAATGGTAGAAGGATAAAGTAGATAAATACATTTATTAATTCAATTATTAATGATAATAAGTAAAGAAGAACAGGAAAAAAAAAAACAAATTTACAAAATGTAATAATATTAAAACAATTATGCGTCTGTTCAAAGTGCATGCTGGGAAAAATAGCTGGCGGAGTACGCACAAGTCTCCTCTGATGCATGCTCGGTAAAATGGGCGGAGCAAGTTCTCATCTGAGGATTAATAGCGGACTTTGAACGGGAACAGGACTTGGGCCACGTGTGATGACGTTTCACGAGCACACAAATCTGCATTAGCACACAGATTAAAAACAGCCCAGGATTCACTGCTGCTCATTAGCCTTTATTCAATGCACAAGGAGCTCTTCTTTTCTCCTTAATGGCATCTACAAAACAGCAGAGTGGGAACTGTCGCCCCCTGTGGACACAGATTTAAATTTATCATTTCTCAGTAAATAAAAGAGGTTTACCTCAACTTTTTTTTTTTTCAAGTTTTACTGATTTTTAGATCAACCCAAAGCAGCACAAGTTGTCATTTTGACTGAAAAGCTGCTTATTGATCCTGAATGCTTCACCTCCTATAAAACTCAATGGACTGAAAGGGGCTAATCACGTCACCAATGATGTCATTTCAACATGGCGGCGCACAGGGTAAAGTAGTCCCAGTTTTAATAGTTGATAAAACAAATATGGTGCAAAATAATACGTTTTGTTAGGTATAGATCTTCTAATAAGGACATTTCAAAGGTTTTAGGCCACATATATAAAAATAGTGGAGGACCCCTTCAAAGGTAGTTGTCCCAAAGGATGCTCCATCCTGATATTTTACTATTAATATGATGCTTTTCTATTATGGAGCTCTTCTAATCAATACCTTTACCACTAAACATTGTCTTGTTTCTGGTTTATCCACTCAGACATGCAAAACTCAATAAGTCAACATGACTTGTGGCATGTTTGGTTTTTAAAAAGTACAGTATTTTTTTTTATCTCACTTTGTCTGCACATGTTGTCAAATGTCAACACTAGAAGTGCAATCTTTTAAACACAGCAATGCAAGTACAGTATTCCTAATACAATCTGGTTTACCCTACTTTAATTGCATTTTTCTAATTAAGACTGAAGACTGTAATATATATTTATTCATGGAAAATCATAGAATCAATACACAGGAAGTACATTTTAATTGAAAGACAAGTTTATCACAAAAAAATGAATAAATAAATTACAGCATATAACAAAACCCAGACCTATATATTAAAGTGCAGGCTCACCACTTTGATAATAAATATTTAAAGCTGCGTTAATTGCGTAAATGTTTTTTTTAATTTATTTATTTTTTCATTTTTTAATCAAATTAAACATTTTAATTTTAATTTCGACTAAATTAAGGCGTTGATTATGACAGCCTTCATTATTTTTTTTTTTAAATTTTTTTATGCAAAAACAAAACATGCATCACACAAGATGGCACTTCTTATAGTTTTATCCTCAGACATGGAAACATTGAAAAAAATCAATAAACAAAAATAATTACAATCAATGACTTAATGCTAAATGTTAGCACACTGTTATTGTAAACTAGGTAAATAAGAAGAGAAAAGAGCACAGCATCATTTTTTATTTTATTTTTTGTCCTTGTCTTTACTGTAACTCTGTTACTTTTTTGTAGTAAATAATAATAGTTTAATGCGTTACTTTCAAATTTAGTTACATCACATATGACTGTACAGTTCTTTATTGTATTACTTTTATGTAGTATAGAAAACAAAATAATTATACACCAGCTGCAACATAGTTTTATGTCTTCCATTTGTTTTTATTTACACATTGAAGGTGCACAGCAGGTTTCAACCTTGTTGTCGTATGTAATACCCCTGAAACCTCGTCACAAACCCAGTGTGTGCACATTTTTATTTATGGTTAAAATCAGAGCTTTCACCAACAGAATCCCAGCAGTGGAATAACTGATGCACCTCAACCTTCTTCAAAACATTAATGACTTAATGAATTATTTTTGTTTATCTATGAAACCCAAAACAAATGCATTATAGATGTTTTTTTCTGTCATATAGACAACGTATCAAAGTATCAACCCCAAAGTACTGGTGCAGGATTATCATTTCCAACAGTCTTGCCTCACTATGCTGTGTTACAGCCTTAATGTAATGAAAAGTTGTCAGAGCCTACTAATGATAACCAACTGTCACCTTGAAATCTTATTGTTCTTTCCCTCTTATCTGAAGGTTAAAGCAAGCTGCCCTAATTACATGCTACTATATGAATAACTGCTTGGAGACCACATGTCTAGAGCAACTTGAGGAGCCACGACTGGCCCTGGAACCAACCTTGGGAAAGTGTTTGTGGGAGGGTTAATGAATTTAGATCAGTGTTTGCTGCAAACACAGCTGTGCCATGCACTGCACGGTCCTTGAAGTCGGTGGGCTTGAGGTTAGAGTCAAGTCTTCTCAGAGACAATGCAGCTGATTAGAACAGCAAACAACACGGACTAAGGAGCAGTGTCTCACAGCCAGAAGCAAAAACACAGTCCACTGTAATAAACTGGCAAAGCAGAGGGACATAGATGAAGACCAGGGTCTGGTGTATACGCACAAAAACCCCTCAAAACCCCACAAAAAAGTTTGAATCTATCAAGTTGGAAATCAGGGCGTCAACTTCAAAGGTGGTGTAGATATGTTTCTAGAGCTATTTATGAGTTTGGCATCTCAGGACAGTGACGCCACTTTGACTGTATGTCTTTTACTCTCTCAGTGAACATGTTTACATGAGATCTTTAATTACCCCTTAATTCAGAAAAAAAAATGAATTTCTTTTTAAACTGACCTTGTAAACACTTGATTCTGAATGCAAATGTTATTCGGAATTAAACTTAAATCCAAATTAGGTGGCTGGTTTATTCCGATTTTAATTGCCGAGAAAATAATTCATCTATGTTGCAGGGCTGTCAAGTTTCAGAAAATGACAAGATATTTTAAAGACCTGATGTGTTCTGGTGCAAAAAATGTCCTTTTTTAACAAGGCTTTGTCCTGTTTTAACGTTGATTTCAACCTTCAGAATGATGTCATCACCTCCATACCAGCAGCTCTCTCTGCACTGTGGCCTCCTAATGCTAGTTTTAATTAACCAGAAATTACAAATGAAAAAGAATTTTGACAAAAGACATTTATTTGTCAATATTTCATATCAACCAACCGTGCATCATTTATCTGGGGACATGTCTCATGTTGTAGGTGTTTGTCACAGATGTTGATGATGACAGAGGCAGGGGGCTCCCACTTAAAACACTGTGGCCCAAGGCAGTGCTACCTTTACCTCAGCTCTCCTTGTCTGTAACATAAAGGACGTCATTAAAAAGATAATCATGTAAAAAACATTCAAACATCAAGTCATTTTTCATTGAATCAATGTCTATAGAAATACACTATTACATACAAAAATAATCATAAGAACAGTTCAAATGAACATTAGATTAAACAAGGCATTTGTTTCATTTACTATGTATTTATGCTGATATAACCTACAAGTGTAATTCAGCTACTAGCAGTGCTAATAACACTGGTAGTAGCTGAATAAGAGTTTTAATTAATTTAAGTTAATGTCTAGCACAGACACACACATGTAGGGGTGGGTGATATAGAAAAAAAATAAGAAAATCACATCACAATATTTTTTCATTCAAATCATTTAGACTATTTTAAAGTTTTTTACCAATAAAACAAACCAATTCACCAACTTAAAATCATCGCCCTAAATGGAAAAAAAAAAAAAAAAAAAAAAGATAATTTAAGACATAATAAGATAAGATAAGGTAATTTTCTAATATTTTTTATAAATTGTATGTAAGCTATTTATTAAACTTGCTCTAAGTACAATTAACATTAAACAAAAGGTCTAACATGTTCTTATAGTCACTTTGTTTAACTAAAGTAGTGTAGCATTAGCATTAGCAACACTTGCTACATAACTAGGCAGTATATCAGTCTAGTGATTTCTATTAGTTATTGAGGTAACACACTCATATTAATAAAATCTTACTTTAAACAGTGTTTGAATGCCTCAGTTAACACAGTTTGGACAATCATATTCTTTACAAGATAAAACATTACTGCTTTGGTTACATTAGGCCTGGGTGATATGGACCAATATTCATATCTTTATATTTTTCCTCAAAATGGCACTAGGTGATATAAACCATTTATTTTTTATCAATAGTTTTACAAGAAAAACAAAAATGGGTCAAAGTCAGTGGAGCCACAAAGACCCTTTTATTAATCACTAGCAGCACAATAACAACATTTTGTGTCACTTTTGACTTTTTCCTTCATTAAGGCTGAAATGTGATTAAATGATGTAGTGTTGCTTTTTTCAGGGCAGCTCTGAGTTGTTGAAAGTAGTTTTTAAAGTAAATCACATTCAGGACACTGTCTCTTTAAGAATGTGTAAACAGCCCCGTTAGCTGCAGCAGCAGCAGATCTCTGCTGAGGAGAAACAGAGTTAGTTAGAGAAGAGAAACACATGCAGTGTTTCCTCAAACATCTCTCAGTGCTTCAACACTCACAACTGATAGAGTTTAACAGACTGACAGACATCTGCACTGAGCCTCTGACAGACAGTCACTGACACTGCTGACTCTGTGTGTCTGTGCACTGGGGGGGGTACTTCTGCCCTGTTTAAGCACTTAATAATTCTTCGGTGTCTGTAACGCTGACATGCTGACCAGCAAATGGTGTGATTTGGCAGAGAAACAAACCTTTGGATGTGATGTGTCGCAGACACTGCACCGCAAGGGTTAAAATGTTAAAATGTGAACTACAGACGGTTCCACGATCTCCGTGATTTGGAAAATCGTCATCATATTTTAATCCTTAACGATCTAATATCGTCAGATCGCACACCCTGATACACACGTGAGTGAGAGAGATACAAAAAATGTTAGTTTTTTAGATGAGTAAACTAACACTATAACACACACACACACACACACACACACACACACACACACACACACACACACACACACACACACACAGCAATATAAACAGTGAATAAAATTGGGTAGTTACATACCATCTCAGAATCGAGTTCTCTAGAAACTTTCTTTCTGAAAGCATGTTGACGAATCTGTGCGTGTTGTGTGAGGTGTCGGTAGAGACGGTTCATCAAGCTGCGCCTTACGTTGCTTCTGATTGGTTTATTATTGTGTGATGCCAACCGTGGTTGGTTAGATTTTGGCACAAGGAGACATGGATTGGTCTGGGATTGGTTATCTCAGTCAGTCAATCAGAGTTACTTTAGCTACGGCAAGCCATGAAGACCAAAGTTCATTATCATGAAAAAAATAAATAGAGTATTGAATGGGGAAATATAAGCGTGAGAAATGTCTAGTGTGGTGTGTGGTGTGAGAAAGGGTCAAATTCTGATGCAGGCTCTGATGTCAATGCCGATCGTTCTGCGTATGCTCAGCCAGAAGCGATGATGCGCTGGTGATGACATAATCCAAGATGGCCGCCCGCACTAGAGCAGAGACTTTTTATTTAATAAGAGTCAAAAGACATGAACATAATGAAAAGAGTGGAGGGACGGAAGCGTAAACGTGTAACATTCACATGGACACATGGACTTATCACACACACGGACATCAGCAAACGAAACAGGCTTCATCAGACGGCTGATACTAAAACCCGGAGATGGAATAAATGCATTGCCGTACTGCATGCACAGGCTGTAATATCATCAAATGTATCATTGTACCTGTTGTTAGAGCTACTATTTTTACCAGGGAGCAAATTTTTGTTCCTGGTTATTGCTTTCCGTAGTTTTACTGGGCATTATTTACCGGTGATTAGCTCCTATCTCCTTCTCCTGCTCCTCGGGCCAAAGTGAAACGGTGTGTTATTGTCCGGCTGCTGCTTTAAAACTACAATCAAAATAAAAGTGAAAACAGATCTTATGTGTTCTTTCTTGTTGTAAAAAGGTTTGTTGTGTATTTTTCCCAATTGATGTGAATACGTCAAGTTCGCTTCCCTCCTCCGAACCTCCAGACCTGAAGCAGAATTTAACTAAGCCGAATAAAAAGGTTTGTTTCAGTTCTCAACTCCCCAGAAAACCATCATGTTAAGTGGATTCTTCCTCTAAATGTATTTGTGCTGGTAAGGGTTAAATTATTCTTATCTTGTGCATACCATTGGATACAATCCAGGTCTCCTTGACACCAGTGTGGATGAACTTTGTACAGAATGATAAAACAAAGTCCAACATTAAATAGGGGTGAGAATATTTAGGCACCCTACTATTCAATTACGATTAAAGAGCCTGCGATTTGAGTATGGATCGATGCCTCGCGATTAATTTTGATGCACAATTTGACAGCGTTTTGTTGTTTCCTCTATGACCACTAATTAATTGCTTTTTTTTTCTCCTTTCTTTCTTTTTTTTCTTCATTTTCTTATTGTCTATTCTTTATATCCAGTAACATTACTGCAATAGTATTTTGTGTACTTTACAATTCAAATAACATTTTAGGTCAATGCATCAGAATGACGATGTATCAACCTATTGATTATTCCTGATGATGAATGTTATGTTTTTATAAAAGAATACAATTCCAACCATACAGCAGCCCTGTCCGTATTTAATTTAAAAATAAATTTTTACACACAGAGAAGCACTGGCGTACTTATGAACATACTCAGGTGCAATAGTTATATTTTCTGCCACACAAGAGAGTCCAAAACTGACAAACCAGAGTATCAGTGTTAAAAATGTCAAAAAAAAAACATATATATATATATATATATAAATATATATATATATATATATATATATATATATATATATATATATATATATATATATATATATATATATGGCCGGTATAGTGTACAGGAACATCTGTGCAGAGTATGGGCTGGAAACCCCAAGGTCAAAGAGGGAAAGACCTCCAAAGGTGGTAGAGAATGACCGAGCCAAGATCCTGTGGGACTTCCAGATACAGACGGACAGAATGGTAATGGAGAACCAACCAGACATTGTGGTGGTGGACAAAGAGCAGAGGAAAGCCGTTGTGGTCGACATAGCAACACCAAGCGAATTCAACATCAGGAAAAAGGAACACGAGAAACTAGAGAAATACCAGGGGCTCAGAGAAGAGTTGGAGAAAACCTGGAGGGTGAAGGCATCAGTGGTGCCCGTGGTCATTGGGGCACTCGGGGCAGTGACCCCCAAACTGGAGGAGTGGCTCCAGCAGATCCCAGGAAATACATCAGACATCTCGATCCAGAAAAGTGCAGTTCTAGGAACAGCAAAGATACTGAAGAACCCTCAAGCTCCCAGGCCTCTGGTAGAGGACCCGAGCTTGGAGGAAAAAAAGAGAGACCACCCGCGGAGGGTGAGGAAGAGATTATTATATATATATATATATATATATATATATATATATAACTCTGTTTTAAGTCCAATCTAAATGTCATTTACCCATTATTAAAGCAAGCTGAAGTGTTATGGTCTCATCATGCCCTGATTTCCAAAGTACCCGACTACTACACGCTTCATTATGTTTCATTTGCAATGCTAACATGCTACCAGACAGCAAAAGCATGGTTTAACATTAGAAAATGGAGATGGCTAATTGTGCACATGTGGCCACATAAGCAGGCTAGGTGCATGCTCAGTGTGTGAGCATGAATTTTTACTGTATTTATGTATTTAGAAACAGTAATGAAGCAGCTCAATCATATTAAACTGCAATTAACTTCAGGTCAATACTTAAGATTGATTCATAGTTACTGCATAGTTACTTGTTTCTCTTTTTAATGTAGTTCATCTGAATTGACTTCACATTCTAAGAAAGTATTCCATAATTACCAGAATTCATTGTAGTTATTAAGTAAAACTAGTGTGAGAAAGATGCAGAGAAAGATCCTGTGGAGGTGAATCAAAGGCTGGCCTCTGAACACTGAATACATTATTTGAAAAATAACTGAGAGTTGCATGTGCGTAGGCAGAGATTTGAATAATATCAGGCCGTAATGGGTTCAAGCTTGGAAAACAGTCAGGTTCAAATGGCCATGTGTAGTTCTCAGTGTTAAGGCCTATTACAGCTCTACAGCAGGGGTTTTCAACTATTTTAAATGCTAGGTCAATTTGTTTTGTCCCAAGTTTTCATGAATACTGCACCTTATAAACACACAGTCAGCTCCAAACACTTGTCCTTTAAAACTTTTAAAACACTTGATCATTTAAAAAGATTAATCTAAAAGAACCAATTCCTACGAGCAAACATATGATACGATGGAGAAGAAAAATGGTTGTTTACAGAAAAAGTGCCCCAGAAAAGGTTTCAAGCAGCCTAAACCTATAACAGTATAACTTTAACAATGGTTCAGAATCACCAGGGCATCACCAACATCCCATAATAAAATAACAGTGTGGCATGGGGTCAAAATGAATAGGCTGGGACTGATGATTTAGAGACGTTTAATGTTGTTTTCCATGGTAACATTAGCAGCAACACCAACATAAGAACTGAGGAAAAGGACTGAGAACAAGAAACAAAACAAAACTACCTTAGCCCTTTGAATAAAATGAAAATGAGCCTATCACATATTTGTACATGCTCAAAAGTAACACAAACCTTTATACAGTTTTATACTGTACATGTAAACATACCTTTTTCCACTTTCATCCATAGCAAAAGCATTTATTTTGCTCTCAGCACCTTTTCCTCTCCCTTCCCTCAGTTACTTATTATCTTTGTCTTTTGTTGACTATCAATTTCCATTTGTTATATTCATACTGGTCCTTTCAAAATAAACTTTTGGTTTCACAGGCATTCAAAATAAAAGCGTATAAGTTTAAGAGTAACTAAACATCTTGGGTATTTAGTAAAATGTTGATTGATCCTGGTCCAACTCTTGATCCTTTATTAAAAGTATTTCACTTTGGCGTATTTTGTTGTAAAATGTCTGAGTGAAACCTCGCTATTACAATTGATTTTTGCTGTTGGCTGAGAACGGGATTCTCTGACGCCATTGGACCATTGTGCGTCGCCATTGCCTCCGCCCCTCCTCTAAGAATTAGCACTAGTGGACTCTACACTCTGTGGTGTATAGGTTGAATTATGGGCATATGTATTGTATATCAGGGCCGGAGTGGGACTCATTTTAAGCCCTGGAGCTTCATAACTCAGACCCGCCCACTTTAGATCAAAACATATTATTATAAAAATCATGTTCTAACCTGGGCGTACGGTGGATTAGTGGTTAGCACGTCCGCCTCACAGCAAGAAGGTCCTGGGTTCAAACCCTGGGGTGGACTTGGGTCCTTTCTGTGTGGAGTTTGCATGTTCTCCCCGTGCTGCGTGGGATTCCTCCTGGTACTCCGGCTTCCTCCCACAATCCAAAAACATGACTGTAAGGTTGATTGGAGTCTCTAAATTGCCCATAGGAGTGAATGAGAGAGTGAATGGTTGTCTGTGTCTGTGTTGCCCTGTGATGGACTGGCGCCCTGTCCAGGGTGTACCCCCGCCCAGCGCCTTATGAGAGCCGGAGATTGGCACCGGCAGACCGGCAGACCCTGTTAAAGAATAAGCGGGTATGAAGATGGATGGATGGATGTTCTAACCTTATATGTTGAGTCTACAATAGCATGCTGTTCTGTAAAGCCTTGTATTTCAGTGAATTGTTCTAAAATATTTCAATTCAGGTAAAGGTTGCTTCAAAATGTAGAATAATTCAATACATCTTCAACTTTAGTCTTTACAACACGTCCTTTTCAAAAATAGCAGAATCTACACTTCTCAATGAAGGCAGTGGTTACAAGCCTTTTCTACTGTACCCCCCCTAAGAAAAATGAAAACTCTCAGGGCCCCCATTGTGACAAAATGCTAAAAAAAAATAAAAACTTTTTTGAAAACAATTGGACTATTTTTCAAATCTCATAGAAAATAATGCACAATCACATATTTTAGAACAGTAATACAGCTTTTTATTAATACATTACAAAGAAAAAACATTTTCTATTTTTTCATAATTCATAAAATGTAGTTTATATCAGCATCACTGATAAGAGAACTAGAATGGATGAACATGAGATCTTTAGAACATGACTACTACACTAACTACATCTATAATTAATCACCTGCTTCATTTATTAAAAACAAGATGGCAAATCATATCAAATGCATTAATTATTCAATATTAATTATTCAGACATTTTTTGTTTTTGTTTTTTTTAAATCATAATTACATAGGGATTCAAGGCTGATGGGCTGGGGGGGGGGGGTGCAAATGGGAGTGGGTGTGGCCACACCTCATGCATCTGTAGTTCCTATGTCTATACCAGGGGTGAATTCATATGGATACATATGTATGTGTATATACGTATATATGCATATCCATAAAATGAAGAGTCCGTCCTTAAGACTGCTCTACTGTAAAGTGTCTTGAGATACCATTGGTTATGATTTGGCGCTATACAAATAAAATATTGATTGATTGATTGATTGATTGAATGTGTCCCTGGTCCAACACTTCTGATATCCTGAAGCAGCTTTGCTAACGAGTCTCCCAGCTGTGTTGGAGCAGGGCCACATTAAAACCTGTTGGACCCCCGACCCTCCAGGACCAAGTTTAGACACCACTGAAACTGACAGAGTGTACGGATGTAATGAGTCAGCAAAAAAAGGAAAGAGCTGCCAGTGGAGGATCAGTGACTTCTATAGAGTGATCTACAGAGTTATGATTGAGGATTGTACGTAAACACTGGTGTTTACCTTGTACTGACATCAATTATGAGCATATATGCACACTACCAGAAAATTAATTTTTGCTAAAAAATGATAATTCAGTTTTGTTAATTTTTGTTTTCAAAGTGAACATACATGTGTTTTATTAGTTTATAGGATTAAGGTTAGAGTTAGGGTTGCATGCTCATATATGCTCATAATCAATCTCAGTACGAGGTAAACTCAGTCCGTAACACCGGCCATCGCAGCCCATTCATCAGACCGGCCCACCGAGGAATTGTATATTGAATATTAAGTAGCTAGTTAGCATAGCATAGATTGTTCTTTGGTAATTTTATAATATAAACTGGGCGTGTCTTAACTGCTCCAGGAACCCTGCCCATAAAAAAGGTGGGTTTTTTTTTCAATTTCCCAGGTCAGCAAAAACCACTGGGTTTAGTTACTTTTTAACATTAACTTGATTAACTGGATTCATTCTCTGCAGGTGATGAGCTGGAAACTAAATGCTTAACACTTCCACCGTAACAACTAACTTTTTCTCCTTAATTCAATAAATGTCACATAAATTGCATTTCAGATATTTGAGAGAATTAGATGCAACAATCATTTTGTTTTAGCAAAGCTGGAAAGTGAAGTGGGATCAAATTATGCCTTCATGACTATGAATTGCTGAGTACACAAAAATGGGATTCACTACATAATAATGTTGAATATCAAATATTATTGGTGTCATGTAACATTGAGCCAAACGAGCAGCCTCATTACTCAGCTCTTCAACAGCAGAAGACAAACTTCCCCTCGTCCATTAGAGCAGTCCTCTTTTCAACCTTCTGAGGCTTGTTAGGAGAGACAATACCCGTCGGAGCGGCGGAGTTGTCCAAGCCCCCTCCCACTGAACAATGAGCCTGTTGTGCTTTCCTCAAGTCCTGGGAGACGGCACCGGCAGCTGTGGTGGGATCCTGGGACAAGGGCTCGGACTCTGGGAGGAGGAGGGATGCTTTTTGTGTTTTTCTTCATGGGGAGGGGTGTGAGGTTATGGAGTGTAGGGGGCCTGTGTGTTGTGAGAACCCCGTCTTGCTCACTCCCACCTCCACCCACCGATCTTTTCTGACTCCAGAAAAAGGCCAAAGCGACAGTACCATTAGCAATGCAAAATATGTCCAGGAGGAAGGAAAAGAAGAAGGCCGGAATCAATGGACCTGTATCACTCTGCTGACTGCTAATGTCCTCCACATTCTGATTCTTGACCCCTTCACTGCCAGCGCCCTGACAAACTGCCATTGTTCCCTCAGCTTCCACCCTTCTCTATCCACTAAGATGCCACATTAGGCGAGAAAAATCCACAACTTGAGCTTCTCTAAAGAGAGGTTCCCCAAATGTCATTTAGAAATGTGTTCAGCGGGTTTGGGGGCACAACACAATGAGCCCCAAAGTGAAGAGGAGGGAGGGCGAGGGCGGAAAAAGCAGGGCGAACCAGTCAGCAGTAGTGAACGCAGCATTCAATTGTTGCAGTCATTGTCATAATATCCCAATTTGTGTCACAAATGTGGTTGGAGTGATACGGTAAATCAGGAAAACAAAAGGAGAGTGGCAGCTCGGACAAAGAGGAGGAATGCTTTTGCAATCTCTGCACCTTAAGTGGAGAAATCAATTTAATATTGACTGTGATAGTTAACAGCTTTTAAAATAAACACTCAACTGGTTTACATCTCTAGATTGTTGTACCAAGACAAAGACAAGGTTTTATGAAACACAAGAGGAAAACATCTCGAACCGTCTACCTTTCCTTAAGCAGGTACACGCAGAAAGCTTTTCTAAATATGACAAGCTTTTTTTCATCTGTTACAAACCCAACATATGTCAATCAAAAATGTGTGTGTGTGTGTGTGTGTGTGTGTGTGTGTGTGTGTGTGTGTGTGTGTGTGTGTGTGTGTGTGTGTGTGTGTGTGTGAGCTCTGATATTCTCAACACACACAGAACCATCCTATTCCACCACTGATCTTCCTCCAAGACTGAAATCTATCGTGATCAAACTCGATCTAACAAAGTGACCAAAGTCTGCGTTCCAAGCAACTCAGAACTCAGTATTTTCCAAACACCTACTTGAAAAAGTGACCTGGAAAGCCACCTGAAGTTGGAGTTCCTACTTGGTGAAGTTGGGAAAAAATCAAAGATTATAGCCATGTTTGAGATATTTGGAGGTGATGCCCCTGAACTCGGCTGAATTCCAAGTTGCCTTGAACGCAGCATTAAACTACGTGTTTCAGACAGGCGCTTCTTGATTGGTTACATTCTCTTCACAAATCTCGAGGTCATGAGTCGGGAGTCGTTGTTTCCTCACACGCACAAGAGGAGTTTTTTTTTCGTCTGCGATGGTTTTCAACAATTTTTGGGACCGACCCATTTCAGACCAGATTATAAGTACAAGTTCACTCTTAATGCTCCTCATACCACAAGATCATCTTATAGGACGAAAGATAATCTGACGTTTGCCGTCCTTAGTCAGGAAGGGGATAATCAGCCCCCACTACCTTTCAGGGTAACCCCTGCTTTTAGAATTTAGAGTCCAAAAAAAATTACCGTAATGGCCACACCATAACATAGGCCTCATCACTTATGAGGGTGCCTTTCAAACGATTCAGCCAATCAGAACAGGCAGGTAGGCAGGCTGCTGTACTCCTGTTAACAGAGGTTTTTGTGTATTCTGATCAGTTTCAACGGACAAGTTTTCATCTCCACATACTAACCGATTTTTACTTTATCCAGAGTGTTTCGGTAAGCGCGCTTTCTCTCTCTCCCTGTGTGTGTTTGTGTGTGTGTGTGTGTGCGTGTGCGTGTGCGTGTGTGTGCGTGTGCGCTCCTGATAAACCCAACGCAGTGATTTGACTACTATTAAGAACTGGCTGAGATACAGTATCATACATTTTAAACCTTCGTGTACTTTTTTCTGCTCTTACCACCGTGAATGCATACGAGCTGGCACCGCTCCACAAACTTCATTTTATTACCAGTCTCTTATTTGTATTTAAACAATCAGCAATCTTATTCTATATACAGTATAAATAAAAACAAATATTCAACAGATGTATGACTTCTGTCACTCGCGCCCACGTGAGTTAATAAAGCTGTGAGAGTTTTCATTTTCCTCACATTATCCAAAGCTCCTTTTTGAACGTTCAGTTCACCGTGATGTTCAGTGGCTGTTACAGTTCATTCATTTCGCTGTAGGGGTGACTGTCAGTAATATTGACCCTCCTCACACCCCCTTTCACTGGACACATGTGTGACGCATCACATTGGCCGCACCCTTAACTTTAAAGGAAAAAAAATGTGTCCTACACGACAGAAAATATGGTAATTCTCTTTTTAAACGAATCAGTATTTTTTATAATAATTTGATTACTTTCACTTAACAAAGTCATACAACATTACAAAGTCTTTTGGATAGTATATCTTCTTCCTTGTATCTAATGATTGCAATTGATCAAACAGCTTCTAAGATCTCAAAGAGAGAGAGAAGAGAAGTAAATGGGAATAGGGATACAAACTGAAGGGGAAATGGTCTGAATTCATGTTGGCTGTGTTTGGACTGTCACACTCCGTACTATACACAACAAACTCAATGAGTATAAACTGTCTACTATATACTATAAGTATGATTAGGATGGCTAAATATCTTTGTTGATTCTCCGTCTTTGAAAGTTCTGAAAACATTTGAAGTGAGAAAGTGACCAAGTCCAAAATCAACATGTGCTCATTTGATCCATAAAACTCATGTAAACACGTTTCATAATCACATTTTGGAGACTTTCAGAGACCCTCCATTGTGCAACTGAATAAACTTCCGGTTAACTTCAAAACAAAAGCCCTATTCACAAATGCGTTAAAAAGCTGATAGAAGACAAGAAGAGATGCTTTTGTTTTGAAAAGGAGATGTTTGACTTTTAGCTTGAAGCCGGTGTCACGTACTGAGTTTACCTTCGTACTGAGATTATAACCCTAACCCTAACATAATCCAGTAAACAAATAAAGCACGTGTCCATTCACTTTGAAAACAAAAATAAACAAAAATGAATTATTATTTTTTTAGCTAAAATTAATTTTCCGGTTGTACACGCATGTGCATATACAATCTCAGTACGATGCGCACTCAGTACATGACACCGGTCCCAGGACCATTTTACATTCCTCTCACAATGCATCATGGGACGGTTGAGTTTGACTAGTGTACTCACTGTGCATACTTAGGAAATGTCCCCATACTGTATGCATCCGGGTATTTCTCGTGTACTCAATCTTTTCATACTATCTAATATGAACACACTACATACTCTTTTTGATGTCAGACAGTATAAGTAGTTTATTAGTATGACATTTACGACACAGCAACTGATGCAGCGCTGTGCATCTCATTTGGAGAACCACCTTAAAGAAGACAATGTATGAATTTTTTGACCTTTGATCATCTAAAATTAATCATATCTAAGTTTGAGAGATCCCAGATGGTTCTGTATGTTTTCTTCATCAACTATATCTACATTTGTATTACATTTCATTTACTAACACTGGGATGATACGATTTTGTCCCGATTCCATTTTATCACCATACTTGGCTTCCGATTCAATATATATTGCAATTCTGATTTATTTTCTTATCCAAAAACAAAAGTTGATTCATACACTTCTGGAAATAATATACGAGTCATAGTTAAAAAAAAAAAATGTATGTCACAATTCAGCATGTCGTTTTGACATTTATACTGCACATAAATGTAAAACATCATCTGAAGCCTAAACTAATTCCTATTCCTTCTGTGGTGTTTGTTGCTGATGGCTGACCAATGACCATGTGTACGGAAGCTATTCTGTGGATTACCTCCCACCCAGTGCTACAGAATGATTGAATAAGCCAGCCTGTCAGCTCCCCCTGTCCATGTAAAGCATGGTGAGTCCTGTTGCTTGCTGTTTATTTATGAGCAGCTCCAGACCCAGCATTTTTAATCATTTATGAAACTTCGGCAGGCAGAAGAAGTCAACACGATGCTGGATTCCAATCCCAAACACTGATGCTGGAAAGCCACCATATTTTTTTTATTAAAATGTAAAATATATATAAAGAGTCAATAAATAAAGTAAAAAAGTGCAAAGGAATTCATTACTGAAAATGTGGGTTCAGTGTGAGGTGTGTAAGTTTGTTTATTGTATGTCTTGCATCTTTAAACACAACAAAGGACGATAAAATAAGGTAAAAACATAGAATTGTTGCATTTTTTTTTATCAAATAAAAAATACAAAGCAGCAAAGTTATTTTTTCTTTCAAATTTCACAGTAGTGTGAAAAAATGTTCCCCCTTTCCTGATTTCTTACTTTTTTGCATGTTTCCCACACGTAGTGTTCCAGATCAAACAAATTCAAACATTAGTCAAAGATAACACACATAAACACAAAATGTAGTTTTTAAATGAAGGGTTTTATTAATGAGGAAGAAAAAATCTAAAGCTACATGGCCCTGTGTAAAAAAGTGTTTTCCCCCTAAACCTAACAACGTTTTGGGCCACCCTTAGCAGCAACTACTGTAATCAAGCATGTGCGATAACTTGCAATGAGTCTTTTACAACGCTGTGGAGGAATTTTAGCCCACTAATCTAATTCAGCCACATTGGAGGGTTTCCAAGCATGAACCGCTTTTTTAAGGTCATGCCACAACATCTAAATAGGATTGGGATATCGCTCATACAAACTGCTGGTTCATCTTACCTTGCACATTTCCTACTATGTCAGACTTGCCACCGGTAAGTGAAAATCCATTTTCAAAAGACCCAATGCGCACTGGGCACGATCACGTACGACGACCTTACGTAAACATATCGTCAGAATGATTGATAACTAGGAGGACCAATAGTTCAGATGATCCAACCGCAAATTGAAGCCAAAATAACATCGTCCACAATACTTTTAAGGCCCGTGTCATTTTTTCCAGAAAACATCTTGATGATCCCCAAAACTTTTGGGAAAATATTGTGTGGACTGACGAGACATAAGTTGAACTTTCTGGAAGGTCTGTGTCCCATTACATCTGGCTTGATTGCAGTAGTTGCTGCTGAGGTTGGCCAAACTAGTTATAGGTTTAGGGGGAAAACTTTCTTTCAAAATTTCTTCCTCATTAATAAAACCCTTCATTTAAAAACTGCATTTTGTGTTTACTTGTGTTATCTTTGACAAATGCTTACATTTGTTTGATCTGAAACGTTTAAGTGTGGAAAACATGCAAAAAAGTAAGAGATTAGGAAGGTTGCAAACACTATTTAACACTACAGTTAAAGGTGACATGAAGCTCAGTGTATAAATAGTTATTCTTCAAAATTCTGGTCAAATGAAAAGAAAATTAAATTACAATGAAACTTTTTCCACAGAAGGTTTCTAAAGATTCTGTTAATGTAACTGAGAAAATATTTGCTGAACATTCTTTTTTATATCTCTGTATATATAATAATAATCCATCACAAAAAAGTACAGAGCCCCAGACATGACAAATGTGACTTTCATATTTACATTATTATAGAGCAAGGTTCTTTTAATGCTGCACAAAAAAAGCATGAAAAAAAGTATTACTTGCAATTTAAAGCTGATATCCTGAGTTTCTGAGAAATTTCTAAATGTCCCGCCCTAAATCACTCCACTTCCTCCCACTGCTTCTGCCAATCTACCAGAAGCCACGCCTCTACTTTTCTGCATGCACATCGTGGACATAACAAGGTCGCATTGATATATGTCATATTTACCTGTTTGCTGTTGTGACGCGCGGCCTTGTTTCCGTGCACAGTTCCACATTCACTTTGATTGACAGTCTCAAGAACAGGAAGTCAAAGCCTATTGGCTGGGCAATCACAGCACTTGTTTCCACTTGTATCTGGGTCTTTAGGACGATGGCGGGACTTATATACATTGACATATATGAATGACCACCAGCAGTAAACCATAGTAAAAGACTAGTTAGGTATTTCAAAAGAATCATACACAAACATA
This sequence comes from Gouania willdenowi, assembly GCF_900634775.1. Lineage (NCBI taxonomy): Eukaryota > Metazoa > Chordata > Actinopteri > Blenniiformes > Gobiesocidae > Gouania > Gouania willdenowi. Next base: position 931,408 of record NC_041063.1, read on the forward strand.
AGATTTCTCAGAAACTCCGGATATCAGCTTTATGACGCCACACTGTTATAGTATTAAATATAAAACCTGCCAGATGCTTGTTTTTATCTAGTAACATGCTGCTTATTCTTGCACACTGTTAAAAATCATGATCATTCTTGAGTCGACAGCTGTCATGATTATTGACATGCATTAAAACTGGCTGCAATGTGTGGTTAGTCCTGAGTATGCATTTTCAAGGGGGTCATCTACATTCTCCTGTATCAATATTTATATTTTGTTGGGTTTTTTTTTTCCTTCTCATGGCTGGCCTACAATGATGTATAAAGAAACTTGTAATTAAAATTCACTACGGTGCCTTTAAGGTAAGACGCTTAAATCATAAATGTTTTTACAAGCTCTAATGATGCCTAATCTTGTCTTCATCAAACATCTCATCTTTGTCTGAGTGACGGCTGTGCAGCATGTGTGCGAGCATGCACAGACGTGCACTACTGTGTACAAGGGTTGGGTTATGAGTGCAAAGTAATCAAGAACCAATTGTTCGGCCTTGTTTCCGCCACTTGACATGATTTGACAAATGTTCAGGCACAGCTGTGAAGAAAATCTCCGCAGCTCAATTTGGAAATATTTCTGTAACGATTCATGCCAGCATCCAGGGATTAGACCAGAGGAAGACTGCATTACGTTAGAGAGAAAGGCAACATCTGTGTTTGTGAAGGGCAATACACAAGATACGGTCTTGGAAGGACCGGCCTGACATTCGCCACTTCCTAAAGGTTAGCCAATTTGCCTTTAACCAAATGGGGCTGGCACTATGTTGGCACACACCAAATTCAGTTTATTAGAGAATGTGAAATAACTTGGGAAGGCAAATTACTGTACACTAAAGCTATAGACCTTAGTGTAAACCTGATACAAAAGGAAGATGAAATACACCGTTTGAAAAGTAACCATTTACATTTCAAGAGTTAGCCAAAACAAGCGTACAAATCAGCGTGGACACATCGGCTCAGAGAAACTGCCTTGATCTCCCCGAAACAACAAGTGCCCAACAGGAAAAAAGATGGATTGTGTACCCAGAGGGTCGGCAGTGTTGTTGTGTTGGCTTTTGGTGTTTGCAGAGAAGGCCTCTCTCTTTTTTTTTTACGATGCCATCTGCGCCATAGCAAGAAAGACTCGCATTGTTTATCTGAAGCAAGCTCGTCATGAATGATCACTGTGCCGAGGCGTTAATGACAATACCATTTGAACTTCCCACAAGGCTTCTCTTTAAGGGTTTCAAAGAATTAGTCTGTGTGCCAGGGGGTGGAAAAAAAGAGCGTAATGGCCATTTTCTGGCTGAGCAATTATGTGAGATGAGACTGCTTTCATGTTTTGTTTGTGATGGTTTGTGGTGGAGCAGAATGCTTACCACTTCAAGAAAAGTGCAAGAGTTCAGTGAATTATACTGTAGTGTAGACTGAGCTGTGTTATGGTCTGCTCACATTTGTGGATGTATTTTAGGGAACAAAATCAATATCTGACTCTAAAAATCTGGAAAAAGACCAAAAAAGAAGGGTTGTGTAGTCTCCAGGTAAGATTTCTGAAGAATGCTAACATCAAAGGATTCTGAACTTTTTAAATCGGACGTAATGACATCATTCTCAGTGAATTATAGATTTAATCTGCTTAAGAGAACAAGAGTTGGCATTTTTCAACCATGCTAGTTGATCATTTTCCGCCCTGTGGCACAATGGAATCTTTACCAAGGTGTAGCCTGCCCAAGGTGAGTTAGGACAGGCACCAGCAGATCTATGAACCTTGACAGGATAAAGGAGAAAGAAGAAAATAAATGAAGGAGACAAAGAGTATATAATTAAAAAAGAACAAAAATGATATTATTCCAGGCAGGAACATTCCAATTATAGGCTGTGTTCAAAATGGGCCCATTGACGAACTATACACAACAAAGTATGATTAGCATGATGAGCGTTCCCACTGAAATATGCTTCCAAATTTCCCAAGATGCATTTGGAATCTACAACGACAAAAACCTGAAGCACGCTGAGGCTAAATATCTCTGTTGATTCTCCACCTTTGAATGTACTGAAAACATTTGAAGTGAGAAAGTGACCAAGTAGAATATCAATATGTGCTCATTTAATTCATAAATATCACGTAAACACATTACATTCTGACATTTCAGAGATTTTCAGAGACCCTTCATTGTGCTACTGACTAAACGTCCGGTTAACTTCAAAACAAGAGCTCTATTTATTAAAAAACTAATGGAAGACAAGAAGATATGCTTTTGTTTAAAAGGAGATGTTTGATTAGCTTGAAGGCGGTCCCAGGCTCACAATGCATCATGGAACGGTTGAGTATGACTAGTGTGCCCACCGTGTATACTTGAAAAATGTCCCCATATAGCATGCATCAGGGTTTTTCTTGCATACTCAATCTTTTCATACTATTTAACATGAACGCACTACATACTAACTTTGAAGTCAAACTTAGTATGTTTATACATTAGCATGACATTTACAACATGGCCACAGTCTTCTAAAAGCAAACCTTTCTATGGCGTAATCCCACCCACGACTCCAGATGGCCGTCTATGATGAGTTTGTTTTATCGATTAGGCAATAATTGTCCTTTTCAATTTGTGATACAATAATGAATAGGCTGGTGCTAAAAAATTAGATGTAATGTAGGAGGACTCATGAATGGATAAGATGTTTTTTAGCTGCTTTTTAAAGAGATATGAGAAGGATTTGGATCTTATTAAGGGAGGTAAACTATTCCAAAGCAGAGGGATTCTATAGGATATGTTAAAATAAATACATTTTGTCCTCACCAAGGATAAAAACAATGCATCCTAGACTATATCTATCACTGAACCTAGATGGCTATGGTCCCATAGAGGGGTTGTGTGATGAGTGTAAACTTCCTTCAACTAAATCATGACAAGATGGAGGTCATTATCTTTGGTAACTAGGAAAAGTGGACTGCAGTACAAAACCTTGATGTTCTAACATTCAGCAGATTAAAACAATTACAAAAACAGCTTCTAGAACCTAAAGAACATTTCCAAAGTGAAAGGTTTCATGATTTCATTACTTCATGCAACATTTAATGATCCAGAGTTCACTGTTTTTAGTTGTTATGCTGCAAAGAAGTGAAACAAACTTTAAATCCAAATTGAAATGTTTTTTTTATTTTTTTTCTCTACTGTTTATGACTCAGTTGGGGATTTTTAATCATTCTTTTTGTTGCAGTTTCAGGTTTGCTGTAATAAATCATGTTTCTTGTTGCAAGTCAGAAAACATTTAATCACCAAAACTTTTTTTCCTTTGTTGGGCTATGGAGACCTGTTTTTTATGTGCGCGCCTGATCAGTTTTTAAAGAAACTGGATATTGTATATCACTGTAAATTGCATTTTATCACCAGTTGCAGCTATTGTGTACATCACTGTTCCTTATATGCAGTCGCACATTGCCCATCTTTGTATGTTTGTAGACTTTCATTTATAAATCTATTATTGTACTTCTTTCTACATATTTGCATTTACATATGTGCAGAAACATAGGCAGTATGGTCTGCGCTCTCAGGACAGCATACTGTACATATGCTCCAAGAGTCAGAATTAAACTGGGCAAAAGGGCTTTTAAAATGTTCTGCCTGCCTGCGTGGAGGATGTGCAGAAGGACTGGACATTGACACATTTGACACAAGAGAATTATATATAAAAGATAAATAAGCTCAACTAGATCTTGTGTAAACATGTAACCCTCACACTTGCTCTCCTATAGTGCGTGACCACATTTTATTTGGGTTTTGTGTGTGTTACTGTTCGGGTTTTTTGTGCTGCCGTCTTGACCAGGTCAATCTTTACACTATTTAAATCTCCATGAGTTTTAACTGGTTAAATAAAGGATATTGATTGATTGGTTGTGGCTGATGCAGACGATGTGCGAGGTTGCTTCTTGAAATTTAGTGGTCAAAGTTCACACAAAAACTGACTATTTTTCCACCTGGATCATCACTGACCTATTATGTCCTCACACAGGGATGCTGTATTAATGGTGGAGACAGAATCTGAGGTAGAGCTGCTGGTGTTGAAGCTCCTGTCTCTAGCAGTGTGACTCTGTGGTTGCTGGGTTGCCAGATTTGGTGTTACCCTATAATTAAGGCCCGTTAACGTGTTTTAGCCACGGTAACATTCATCAGGCAGAAATATGTTATTCAGTTCACAATCGTTCAGTGAACTCTTTGCTCATCTCTGCATTTTATCAGCATTAGCTGCCAGTCTAAACTAAATTGTGATTATTGGACTATCAATTTTTAATGCTACATCTTTTCAAAGTAGCCATAATAGCATTTATGGCTAAGCATTATCCTTCCCTCCATGGATTTTCTGACCCACTTGCTTCTTTTTCCAGGGTTGCGGGGGTCTGCTGGTGCCTATCTCCAGCTCTCATCAAACATTAAGTGGGATTACACCCTGGACAGGGCACCAGTCCATCACAGAGCAAACACACAACCACTCACACTCACGTTCAACTTTAGAGGCTCCAATCAACCTAACAATCATTTTTTCAGATTGTGGGAGGAAGTCAGAGTGCCCAGAGAAAACCCACACAAGCATGGGGAGAACATGCAAACTCCACACAGAAACAACCCAAGTGTCCACCCTTCTTGCTGTGAGGCGGACGTGCTAGCCACTACAGCACCGTGTGCCCTGCATGAGCTAATATTCATTCCAAAGTAACAAAGTCAGCCTTCAACTAGTCATGCCTTTATGTCCTGTAGATGTTGTGGATATATTTGACCTTTGAATATGTAGCTACACATTGTTGGAAAAGAATTTAATGTGAAAGAGTTGGAAAATAAGCCCGATATGTGAAAGAGGGAAAACAGAGAAGAAATGAAGCGAGAGGATCTCTTGGGTCATTACATGCCTTTAGTTGGCCAACACAGAGGTGATGGAATTCCAGGCCTGGAAAAAGTCTTAACTCCAAAGCAGCTGTGGAGGTATGGATCCTTTAAAGCCTGAGCAGACCTTTCCAAAGTAAACAAGGTCACTGTGGACGCTTTGTCCGTTTTTCAGGAAGGGTTTAAAGACAAATCAACCCATGTAAATTACACTCCACCTTCATTTTTTTTGTTTTTTTTAACCTGAAGCTAATGGAAGATGTGTTGATTTAACATGAAAACACTTCCTACCTGTTGAGCAGAGAACGCTTTCACCTCGTTTTAACTCACAAATATTTGGATTGAAAAGCAATTTGAAAGCATATGCTGCTATTTACCAAACGTCTCACACTAAAACATTTGGAAGCAATGAGTTGAACACATTTGAAGGCGGTAATGTTGAATAAATACTGCATACTTTTTTATATAATCACTCCTATGATAACAAAGATAAAGTCAAAACTAAAAATGTGATGGTAAATAAACACCTATTTAAGCCTTCACGTCTTGCAGGTTGATAGCAAAAGGAAAATAATTTTACAGATACAATCACACACACAAGCAGAAAGTCCATAAGTCTAATTTTCTCCTGCTATTAAAACAAAGTAAAATGAGGGACACTTGTCTAATATGAACTGTTAAACTGGAAATGCTAAAACTATTGATCTCAGCAATCTCCACCAAGCTCCAAATCTCATCTGTGCCAGATATTGCCAGATATCTGGATCAATGATCCTGATCATGGTATCATGATCATTCTCACTTTAAAGCCTTGGAAGAAATGTTTATCCCCATTATTAACAATACAATAGGGTGCCCACATTTTGTTTGATTTTTTTTGAAAAAATTGCGATGAAATGCAATCTGGATGAAACTTAGTGGGCTAACGGAGGAACCATCCCAGCTTAACTAGGTCACATTTCAAAACGATCTGTCAATTATGAGCCAAGATATGATTTATTTTTATTTTTGCCAATGACAAAAGATGGGGATTTTTCTTTTTCTTTTTTTTAAACTGATCCATAATCATTACATTGATCCGGATCCACTTCAAAATTTTATGGAATTTTCCATGGTTTATTTTTTGGTTTAACTTTTGTCAAAATCCATGAAGTACTTTTGAGGTAATCCTGATAAAAGACAAACAATCAAATAAACGCTGGAGAAAAATGACCTTGGTGGAAATAAAAAGTCTATTACAATGTCATATATACATTTTCTCATTAGTTTGACACAATTCAAAAATAACATCGCTATCCTAATGCTTTCAGATTTGACTTTCTAAACCGTGTTAGAGTAAACATGTGTTGCTGCAATTGACATAAGTCATTTTTAAGAAATGAAGTAATCCAAATTAGAAAACCAGCAATAGCTATTCCATGACCATGAGGCTGTTATTGGAATACATGTCATTGATTATTTTATTGAAGTGCTGAATCTGCAAACATTCAATAGTGAAAATAAACTGGGGAGTGGTGGTCTAGTGGTAAAGGAAAGGGTCACCGGTTTGAATCTCACCTGGGCCATCACTGTGGGATGTTGAGCAAGCCCCTTAACGCCAATCCAACTGCTCCCTGGGCACCTGCCATTGGCAGCCCATTGTTACCCCTCACTACGGTGATGAATAAAGGTTACAGGATTAAACTGACAAATAACCCAACATGTTTTGACAAACACATAGTGAAAATATTTAAATATTTCTAAATATTTAGCGTTGTCCAATCAAAAAACAATTTGTTTTTCAGTAGCTATCAGCAATAGTACCATATGACACTCCATGCACTGATGCTTTTTATTTTATTTTATGTTTTTTTTTTTTTTTTTTTTTTTAATTTAATGTATTTTATTTTATAATAGAGACAGATGAAAAGTTGTCCCATGCTTATTACTTTGAGATGAACAAACTATGGTCATTGCACATGGTTTTTCTATCCACATGTAATTTTAATCATCCCATGCATATATCATCCCTAAATAATAGTTATATATTATTGAGCAGCCAAAATGGCACGTTATGTTGAAAACGTCCATAGAAGAAGGTAAACTCTTTAATCACTGAACGACGCACTAGAGTAAGGACAAAAAGTACCATCTCTACAGACCTGTTAGGGATGAACTGGCATGAGAAAATTATGATTATATATCTCTGAGTCTCTGGACAAACTCAGCCCAAGTTTTGTGGCAATGACATGTTTTAAGAGAACGGGAGAAAAGGATTTAAGCTCCCACATGGACAACAGAAGCCAAGAAACTGATGTTTACTGTCAAGTTGTAGAAAAACAGGTCATTAAAAAGTAGTTGGATAATGGCTCGAAAGCATAGGTATATTTATTTCAGTTATACAATCATGGAATTATTGAAGCATGACCACATATTAACATGGGTGTGAAGCCCAGAGTTAGCGGCTATAAAACATCTCAATGACAACAAAAAAAATAGCATTTGATCATGTAAATAATCAGTTTCTTTCATAACATAAGAATGTTCTTAAAGCAGACGTGGAAAACTGGCAGCCACATGTGCCCCCTGCTCCCCCAAGCATAAAATTAAAAAAACAGATTAGATTTACTTTATTTGTTTTATAATGAGTAAATTCCATTGTTACAGCAAACAAAAAAATCTAAATAGACAATACACCCGATGCAGAAATGGAAAAACATTCTAACAATTTACAATAAACCTGTGAGTGAAGTGTGAGGTATGTAAATGAGTTCGATATAAATAAAGTTGAAAAATATTTTTCAGCTGCAGGTATGGAAACAAAAAGTAATATTTAATAGGGAAGAATAAAATAGATAATATTGTATCTTGTCAAAATTATGTCAAAAAAAACACAAAATGACTGGACAAATACACAAAAACAACAGAAAAATATGGTATATAAAACAAAAATATAGCTGGATTTCAATCACAGATGTTTGCCAAATAAAAGCGATGTTTTTAAATGTCGACTAAGTACAATTGCTCTTTAACGTGTTTCCATTGAACATTATTTAGACCCTTTGATTGTTTGTAAACATTGTGACATATTTTGTTGGACGGGGCTTAGCCTGGAGGCAAACAACTATAGATATATATAATAGATGACTTACCCGCGCTTTTAGACAATGGGGAGCGACGTGGCAACTTGGCGGCCATCTTTCCTCAGACACCCTAACTTGTGCAATTTTCAACCAATTTTCAAACGGCAAGCGGCAATTTCAACATGTACAAGCATCCTATGTCATACCAACGTATAATAATGTTTGTAATAAGGCAAATTGTTTGTAAATCTGTCAACATTTCATCGAGTTAAGGGTATTTTTGTTTAAATACCCTTAACTACTTGCTACCGTAGAGAGCGTCAGAATGTCAGAACGTCAGTTGTCTGAGGTAAGATGGCCACTGTTGAGCTACGCTGGCAAATCACGCTTGTGTCATCTAGTGTTTATATATATCTATGCTTTAGTCATTATTCTAAATGATGCCATGTTTGTTGATAATGTGGCCCTCAGACAATCTCAGTTTGGTGGCTCCCACTGTGATAAAAGTGGCCCATCTCACACTTAAAGAAAAGGGTATATGTAATTATCTTTAACTGCAGGCTCAATCAAAAGATCCCATAAATACAAGAGATTGGTTTAATAATGTTCTTGTTAAGCAGCCACTGGTTCTTTGTTGGTGCCTCATCTAGGAAGTCTCCGTCTAACCTCTTTATGGACTTTGTTTTAGATCTGCCCTCTCTAACGTCTCTGGCAGAATGTTCTTCCTGATGTAATAAAAACACCAGACACGTCAAAAGCACTTCATACACCAATCATTCCTGGGGAATAAATAAAAAACGTATGATTTAACATGTGGAGAAAAGCACAACAAGACTGAAGAAGAGGAAACTGTCACAGCTCCTGCTCCCACTTCTACTGAGGTGTAATCAGCTTCACTCACTCCATCACTTCATCAGCTGCCCTCACTAATCACCCCACATTGTGGCCAGGCAGTCCTGTGGCTGGGTAGGGGTGCAGAATGGGGGGGGTTGTGCACTTTGTGGACTCTGTGGACTTCATATTTGAATCATTTAGTTTGTGGGCAATTGTGTTATATTCCAGTTAGTTTGTGGATTAGTGGTTAGCATGTCCGCCCCACAGCAAGAAAGTTCCGGGTTCAAGCCCTGGTGTGGACACAGGTCTTTTCCGTGTGGAGTTTGCATGTTCTTCCTGTGCTTGTGTGGGTTTTTTCTGGGTCCTCCGGTTTCCACCCATAATCTAAAAACATGACTGTTAGGTTGATTGGAATTGCCCATAGGAGTGAATGCGAGTGGTTGTTTGTCTGTGTTGCCCTGCGATGGTCTGGCACCCTGTCGATGGTGTACTCCTGCCAAACGCCCCGTGAGATCTGGAAATAAGCATCAGCAGACCCCAGAGACCCTAAAAAACAGGAGCGAGTGGGTCAGAATATGGATGGATGGACAGTTTTTTGTTTTTTTTCATACTTAGTTCCAGTAAAAAAATATGTTTTTCCCGTCATGTGAACCCTATGCCTTGCCGTGGCGTGGCGTGAGGACCAAGAACTGAACAGACATGGGAAGTACGGTTTGTCAACTCTACAGCGGTCCTATGGTGTTTGCGCATGTGCAGTGTGAGAGTTTGAGGTAAGCCGGTCCTTGGCACTGCTTCATCAGTGATACCCTCACGAGGAGCGACCAGGACCTCAAACATGTTGGATTTTCTTACGACCATACCATTGCTGATTGGGTAACTGGTCGTGAGGTGTTAAAGCAGAACTTAGTAACTTGTGCTTAGCGCTCCCCCTAAAGGTCCCCCTTGGTTATGTCACTGTCTTAAACACTCTGCACCCCCCGCCGCCTGCCCCACCCCACAGCTACATACGCACCTTTGCTCTCCCGAAACGGTAGCAACTGATCACTGAAAAATACAACAACAGTGCCACTAAGGGTGCTTTCACACATATAGTCCCATGTGACCATGTGAACAATATGAGGATGAGAGACAAGTAAAATAAATGAATGATGTGGGAGTAATACGGAAAGAAGTGTGGAAATGTGTGTATCGTGTTTGTTTGTGTGCTGACAAAGCAGCTCTGAAAATGGATGGATGGATGGATATTTGTGTGTGTGCTGCCTGAAGGAGCACTGGGTGGTGAGAGTATATGCGTGCCTGTTGCCGCGCCACGTGTGTTGTTGCTGGCTGTCAATGTAGTTGCGCCGTTCCTCAGACAAAGGTCTTCTCTGCCTTTTTTTTTTACTGGCTCCACCATGACATAAGTTTGAGAAAAGTGAATTTGTAGACAACCGTGTGTAGCCACGGGGGTGCTCATAATCTAGCAGTAGTTTGTATTGGGCTGTCGTAAAGCAGTACGTCTTGCCACCGGATCAGAGGCAGGGAAGTTGCAAGGGCTGTTTTCTGGCCAGAGACATCAGGGGGAGATGAAAGACCCCCCAATCACCCCATAAACACTTGTATTACCCTCACAGGGACTACGAACAGGATTTATTTAGGTGAAAAAGTTACTTAGTTCTGCTTCTGGCTTGTGATAAAATGATAGAAATGAGGACCGGACCCAACGGGCCAGGTTGGGTTCAGACAAGGATTTACAGCTATACATAGGAATAATTAGACAATAAAAAGTCGTTTAAATTTTCATACTTCCAGGTACAACTAGCCTTCTACTGTATTGACTTGGAACCTACCAGCTAGTCTGGCTGCTACGCTAAGCTTTAAGGTCAGATCGCTCTTTCTGATTTTTGGGACTTTTTTTGTTCTGCCCTTTATTTCTAGATGATTACTTTATCCTCTGTATAAAGTCCTTCTGTTTAGGCCTGGCCTAACAAAAAATAAATAAAACAAGGAAGATTTGAGCTCATGCAAAACTCTGGCCACTCCCCATCAATTATAACCAACTTGTGCAGAAAATAACTTTTATTCATAAAACATTTCACCTCTAGAAAGAAAAAAAAAAAATGTTTCCTTGAACTGAAGGAAAGAACCTTTAATAACTTTCGTCATTTTAAGACATTTTCAATTCATTATTTTCTACAGCAGCATATCTTCTAAGCCCTGAAGCATTTTTTTTTGTTTTTGCCAGTTCTCTGTCTACTCTCTCCACTTGGTAATCTAATCCAACAACACACATTTTGAAAGAAGGAAATGTAAAATAGGTTTGAGTTATGAAGTGAATAATTAGGAAGCATCATCACCTAAAGTGAAAACTAAAAGTCTTCTACAGTAGTCGCAACAGAACAAATTTGATAACCACAGGCTTTTCTGATTTGGCGCCAGCTTCTCTAACCACTAATGATAACTATCATTACATTAATTACGTTAACTCTACTGAATGAAGTGCCAAAATGTAGCAGATCAAGCTAAGTGTTAAGAGCTAATCGCTTTGATAAATGTTGAATTCATTTAACAGGTACTTTTGCTGTTAGCTTCCTTAGCTAGCTTCATTGATCTGCTGGAGAAGATAATGTTTTATTAGATAAAGACAGTGTAAGTTTCATCAGTAAATGAAAGATTCATTTGCATTGAAAAACAATTGTAAAAGGTTGAAATTGTTGCTAGAAAGTTTGTTTAAATCTTCATCATAAACACTTACTGGCATTGTTGGAAAACTTTCATGCATTGTATTGTGGGATGTGGAGTCCCCCAAACAGTTTCATAGAAGTGTCTTTACTTCATTCTGTTGGTGTTTTGTTTGTTTTTTAAATTCTTTTTAATGCAAATTAGCTCTAAAAGACTAATTCAGAAAATGAAAGCACACAGTAAGAAAGTGAGTGACCGTTTGCTCAGCAGTGCTTGTTTACCCCCAGATTTTAATTATGATCTGTCAGACTCCTAGAGGGATTTACATAGGATTCATTAAGTCACTTGACAGTTGATAATTCCAGGTTTTTAGTGTTGTTATCCCAGTGTTGGCCTCAGTGTCAGGACACCAAGAGAAGTGGCTTCCCAGGGGAAATACCACCAACCTGAGCCTTATCAGGAGCATCTTTTAGAAAGATTAGGTCATTTGAAGATTTGATGATACTCTTTTTTTCTTCATAATTTGGTCTTTGAAGAGTTTTCCAATTTTTTTATATGATTTTGACATGTCAACAGAGATGTAAAGAGTGCTGATATATCCTACTCAAGCAGAAGTATTGATTGAAATTGTACTCAACTACAAAGTAAAAACTAGCTCAATTAGTATTCAAAGTAAAAGTTACAAGTTATTTTCACAACCCAATGTTCCCTTGCATACAGTAAACATATCAGGTATAAACTTAAAAATGCACAATTGGAACTAAATTTATTTTCCAGAAAGGCATCTGTATAAAATAAAAGGTTTGTTGAAATGTTTAAATTAAATAACTGCAACGAATTCAATTCAAAATAAAAAGAATTCTCAGCCTCTATGTATAACTACATTTATGAACTCAAACTCAGAAAATAACCGCCAGTCAATGCTGTTTTGGCGGTATACATTACGTTCAATCTGATTGGTCAGCTATGATCTGATGCGTTTGATTGCTGTCTGGTCATTTCCTTTTTTTTTTTTTTTTTTTTTTTTTTTTGTAGTTTCATAATGTTTTACTTCTTTTGAGACATGCTTAAGTAAAATTACTGATTTAAAAATATACTCAAATAAGTGCAAATACCCATAAACACAACTGAATTACTTGTAATCCGTTACTTTCACCTCTGCATTTCAATAAACCTGATTTCAGACACCAAAGCTGAAAGCTGCAGTGAAAGTGCAAATCAAACAATGTGGAAGCAGTAATAATTTTCACAGCAAATTTTGATTTATTTTTAGTCATTGTTTTGATTAAAACAAAATATAGTTTTAGTCAGAATGTAGTCATCAGGACTATTTTAGTTCTAGTCTTTTAAACGACAGAATCTGTTACAGATGTCATCAACAAAAATATACAGGATACCAGTTTAAGTATTTTTCAATAAATTAAATTGCTGTTCATCAACCTGATATTGGATGGAATTATTGTTTGTAACTTGAAACATTGTAGTCGATGAAAACTATGACAAAAATCTACAGTTTTTTCCCCAATCATTTTTATAAATTATGGAGGTATTTACAGAAAAAAAGGATTCCCACCCCTTACTTAACAACAGGAAGGGTACAATTGATTAATAAACAAACAAAAAAAAAAATAGATCCATTGATACGATACATGCAAAGGCATTTTCATATGCATTTAAAAAAACAAAAACAAGTTCATCAAATAATTTCAGTTCACCTCATTCTTGTGCACGAAGGCAAAGAAATCGCCCCATTCCTCATCGAAATCTCGTGTATTTTTCTTTAAGTTGTCCAATATTTTCTCTGGTATATTATTATACGACAACTCATCAACCACAAATTATAACACTGAGGTGCAACACTTTTCCATTTTCCACAAATCTGACATTATATACAACACTTAAGGCTAACATAAATTCATCTCCTAGTAACACCAACCTTGGATTTAAAGAAAACAGAACCAACCCATTAAATGGGAGCATAACCAAAACATGTGAAAAAGAGACCATACCATGGAAGCTGGACCATGTGGCTCAGAAAGTGTCCACACGACCACCATGACACTAACCAGATGGAGCCACCAGGTCTGGAGTTGGTCCAGGTTACAGGGACCTCCCCTGCTTTTGCCCTTGGATCAACTAATGGACATCTGTCACAGTCCCACATCAGCAGCGCCAGCCACTGTCAGAGCCGCGATAAAAAATGTATGAAACACGAATGTTAGCGCTGCGCTCAGCGCCGCTAATCAATGATTCGATCCACAGGCGCCCGATGTGGAATACATTTATTATGCATTATCTTTTCATGCAGTCAATTTTATGCATTTGGATTCCACTTGGAGCCATGTTGCATTGAAATGAGGCAGGGCTGAAATTTTGTTTAGAATTTAAAGTGGCCCGATTGCCCCCAAGCTACATGCCCTCCCTACTGGCATGCACACACGATTATTGAAAAGCAATAGTTTTTGTTCAATCAAAGCTAATTGCACAAACACTGATCCTTGCACCAAATTAAATACGATTGTCAAGCTCTGATTTTATGAGTGCGTCAATGCCTGTGTGTGGGGGTTTGAGGTGGGTGGGGGTGTGTTGGGTGAGCCAGAGCTAAGTGACCTGAACAGGAGTTAGCAGTGGCAGCCAAGGGCAAAGCTAGCTAATGCAACCCAAATCCTGTACCTGGGGAGCGCGGCCTATTCAGGCTAATCCACCAGCCTGGAGGCTGCTGCTTTAATAGGTGCACTGTGGACCCAGTCATTGTCCTTTTTACTCAAGGAGCCCAATGCAACATGTTCACACCACTGCGCTGCACATTCTACTCCGTGAATATTTATCCAGGGTTGCATATTTATCCAACGGTACTTATTCAGCAATGAAAGATTTGCGCATTTGTCTACGTTTTGTGCCAAATGTCAACAAATCAGCTATTTTTAAAGATGGCAAGTCACAGCCGCCGAAAAGAAAGGCTGTTTTACAAGCTCGCATTTGAAATAGCGTTCTAAGAAGCTTTGACTCAAGGTACGAGCAGACGACGCAATATAAATAGACCGAGAGGAACAAGTATCTATCTGCCGGATCCTCGTGGATGTATTATCAAACGCACCTTTCACTGCAGGCCTGTCATTTGGCACCAGCCACCGAGGGAGCAATAGCAGCTGTCAGCAGCAGCCTTTTACATATCTATCCTCCCAATGCAATTCTTTGGATTCAATTCATTTTACCTGAGGCGCTTTTGTCAGTCCTCCTCTCAGATTCTTCCATTATGTGTGTGTGTGTGTGTGTGTGTGTGTGTGTGTGTGTGTGTGTGTTGGTGTGCACGTATCTGCATTGTATTTGAAAGTTTTGCTCTCTTTTTTGTGTGTTTGTGCATTTGAGGATTTATGTGTGTGTGTATGTGCCAAAAGAATAAAGTATTTACTCGCACATGTTTACCCCTGCTGCCATGGGAGCCTGGCGCACGCCGGGGGCTGCAGGGGTTGCACAGCGGGGAGGAAGCCTGTGAAGAGCTGCCTCTGTGAACCTCAGGAATTATCTGTAACATTAATTCACAGCTCCTTGACCCTCATACTGTCTCAAGTGGCCCAGCAGAGGCAGCCAGCCTGATGGATCATGATCCAGAACTAGCTTGGGACAAAGCAAACTTATGACAACTTCCTGCTTCTGATATACAAGCAGCTAGAAACAAGAACCTTGAAGGAAAGACATAACTGTGGGGATTTAAAAAAGCAAAAGGCAGCTGTGTTCTAAAGCAGTGATTCTCAAACTTTTCAGCCCACGACCCCCAAGACAAAGGTTCCAGAGACCAGGGACCCCCACTGTAGCTGAAGGTGATGGTTGAACACAGACATGAACATTGAAGAACAGTCATGTGGAGACAGGACCATCTATAAGGGGGAATAAAGGGGAGAGATTTGTGGGGTCCATCCATAAAGTCAGTAAAATGATGGTTTATTGTTCTATGAATCTGTGATAAACACATTTATTTATTCATCTGAATAATATCCACTGTTATCCAGGAACGTTTATTACTATTTACTCCATAGTATATAGTGATCATAAAGATGTAAATCCTTGATTTAGTCAGATATAAAATGGATGGCAAAAATGATGGAAAAGGTGGGGAAACAGGATTTTAAAAGCCACAGAAATTGGTTTAAAGTTGTAAATTAAAGTGGCCAAAGACAGACAGAAAAAGTGGTAAAAAGGGTTCAAAGTCTTAATATTGGCTTAAAATTGGCAGAAATGGGGGGTTGGGGTAATGTAATATAAAAAGTATGAACAATTATTTTGAACTGGCAAATAAAGGGCATGACAAATCATAAAATATGGTGAAAAGAGATTAAAAGTGACAATAACGGGTCAACATATGTGGCATTTGGTGAGGAAATTGGTAGAAAGGGTTTATAAGTGCTGAAATGGGATGGGATGAAAAGGCATTGATATTTGATATAAAAGTGGCAGTAATTTAGCATAAAATGCATTTCATGCATTCATGCTTCATTGGTCCTGCGTTGCATGAACCACCAGAGCTTCACTAATGACGCGCGAATCGATATAAAGTTCTTTTTTCACTCAGCGTCCTGTGTAGTGGAGGTAGAGCAGCTGTTCCATTAACCGCTAACTTTGATTGACCAAAGTACGGACTTCTATCTCCCCCTGCTCTGTGAATGAAAGTAAAACCGTGTGTTATTGTTGAGCTGCTTCAAACCTGCATACAAAAGTAAAGTGAAAAAAGTTCTTGTATGATCTTCTGTGTGTGTAGCAGAAAAGAAAAGGTTTGCTACGTGTTTTTTTTCCAGATAGACGTAATATATCACATTCTCCCCCAGTCCAATCAGAGACTTCCCAACCCCCAGACCTAAAGCAGAATTGAATAAAGCCAATAAATTAGTTTCCCATCTAGACCTCAATTCGTAATGACTATTTCCATGTAAACACGAAGCAGAACACTATAATTCGGAATAACTATTTCCAAATTGAAAAACATCATGTAACCGTGGCCACTAATGGTGAAGATCAATTCTCTCTCCTTCTCACTAATCATCATTAACACAGGCTCCACAGGGTTTACTGAAGCCCTGCTGTGGACCATAGTGACATACAACTGCTCCGCTATACAACAAAGCTGCCATGCTGTGTAGTTTTCTGACAACACAGCTGTTGTGGGGCTGATTTGGAACAGTCAGTGTACACGCAGGAAGTACAACATCTGGAGAAATGATGCAGAACCAACAACTTCAGCGTAAACGTGGTGGAGACTTCACACCAAAGAATCTGTTTGCCCAGATAGTCCGCCTCCTTTGGGCGGTGTGAACACTCAAACAAAATCTAAAGGGGGTCAAACAGGAGAATCTAAAGCATTTTTTTCTGCCAGTCTTGGAGCGTTTCTATCTGAAACCTAGAGCGATTAGTGTTCACTGTGAACACAATGAACTAACTAAAAATAGGAAGTATCTTAGGTGACGTACGTAGAGAGCACAGCATTGTGGGTGATCAGGACAACTGGCAACTGTGCAAATTAGGGCATTATAACCACCAAAAACAGGGCAACAAGCCCATTGTTGAATGTTGTGAAAGGACAAACGAAGGACAAAGTTTCTACTCACTCTTAAGCGCTGGCTTTGACCCATTGTTGAGAGCCTCTTCTTTGGGTTTTTGTTTTTCTGCCTCGAGAATTTTCTACTCCAGTAACGATCCCTCAACTGGTTAGCTCATGTAACTGCACCAGAGGCTGTTTGGACCCGATCAGAAGTGGCACTCTCAGTGCAATCCGATCCAAATCAAGGTGATGAAGTTACTGTATCAGCTGTCCTCCACCCATTCTAACCGCATCCATGACTAAACCAGTGTGAAAGTACCCTTATAGTGAAGAATCCTAAAGTGGTTAAAACACTGTAGGATTCATTAGCCCAGATAGTCTGCCTCATATACACTGTGTGAACACACACAAAGTACAGTTTTGGCTTAATTGTTGAATGCTCTGAAAGAACTCTGTGGCTGTTTTCAAAATCACAGATGAAACATACTCATACTAAGTCTGACGTCAAAATGAGTATGTAGTGGTTTGAATGTAAAGGAAAGTTTCTTTTGGCAGCCTTTATGTGTTTTAAAGAAATAAAATGGCTGAGGGACCACCATGATGGACATCAAAATAAATGCACTTCACTCATAGAAAGCTGAGAGAATAGAAGAAAGTTCCCTGCTCTAATTAAAAAAATAAAATAAAAATCGGTAACTCTACTTAAAGTTTTATACTTAAAGGCTGACATTACACTATCATTATTATGACATGACAACTGTCATAAGCATGAATATGGTGTCATGAAAGTTGTCATTAAGTGTCGTTCGTTACCCTAACCCCGAACCCAACCTAACCCCCCTAGATCCCTCTACCTAAACCAAAAAATGCCAACATAGCTCCAAAGGCATCATAATTTAGTGAACAACACTTAATGACACCTTATTCATGCTAATGACAGCATAATGTCAGCCTTAAATATAAAACTTCAAGTGTCACCCAATTTAGTTTTCTTTTTTTTTTTGGTTTGTTTTTATTTATTATAAATGTATGTGAACATCAACAGTTATATTAACACGTTAACCAAACAAAACTGTAAGAGCAACAATCAAATCAACTTCCTGTTGATTTAGGAAGTGGAAGAATAAAATCACTTCTTCTGATAAACACGAATTGACTTATTTGAATTCTGTGGGGTTTTCTTCAACTATGACCGAAAGTTAACTTGCATCACTATGTGTGGACAAAGGCTGACACTTTATATTTTGGCTGTATTTCACCTAAACATTCCCAGTGAACAAATATTGCTTGTTTTTTCCTTTTTCTTTACAATATTTAGTCAAAGCTCAGACGTTTTTCCACAACTGTTAAACTTTTGTAAAAAAAATAAATAAATAAATAAATCGGGAAAACCTAAACTGAAACGTTACATTCGATCAGCCCGGAGACTCGTCACACACACTGTGAATCCGATCCCGTTTCAGACGCACACACACGCATGCACACACACACACACACACACACACACACACACACAGAGTTTGTTGTGACGTGCCCCATCAGGAGTAGATGGTGATGACTTGACTTGTTCTGCCTCGAACCAGCAGAACATGATCCAAAACTTCAGTGAGATTCTCCAGGAACTCAATGTAGTTATTCTCCAGCTCAGAGTTAGTGTTACCCATTTTTTTCTATCTACAACTGATCTGATGTGTGTGTCCACGGTGTTAACTATCTCTGCTAATGTTTGGCTAGCAGAGTGTTGACACCTGTCCCAACGTTTAACCTCTGTTGTTACAGCTTATCAGCATCAGATGACTTAGTGTTGGGGGATGGTAACAGACTCTGTGGGAGGGTTCATGGGTTATTTGTTGGTATTTTGGTTTAATACTCATCATTTGGTGCTCAATAGGATCTATAATTTGATAGATGCCAATGTTACTACATTAATAGCTCACATTGGGGTGCTGTACCATGCTGCGGCGGACAACGTTACTGCTAACCTAGTAGTGGGCGTGTGAAGACGAGCGCTCACGGCGGCTGATGGAAACCCTTTCTACAGACCTAATTGAAAGTAGAGCTGTCATGTTTCACGCAGACTGTAACATGTAATTATTTCAGTCTGCCAGGCTTCAGTTTGCCTGTCAAACACCTGCCTGCTGCTGCTAGAGGGTGCACAGAGACAGAAAGCAAGGGAAGAGGAAGTTACCAAGAAAGAGAGCAAAAACCAAGTCTGTGTGTGTGTGACTGGTCTGAGTAAGTAGTTTTACTGGAGGGGTGCATAAAAGGCAATGATCATCCAATTTGTCTCTTCTATTCCCTCTTTCTCCAACTCTTTATTTCTTTCTGCATACTTTTTTCAGCCTCCAGTCAATCTCTCAGTCTCTGTCTCCAGTTTCCTTCTTCAGGAAGAAGCAACGGGAGAAGCAGAAAAGAAGAAAAACAGAGGGAAGAAAAGTGAGCGGCAGTAAATGTAGGCCCTTCAGAGATAGCCAGGCCGCTAAACATAGCTCGCTTTAGTTTGACATCGACTTCAATTTGGAGAACCTCAGAGTATTTTGTTCCTCCATGTGGCAATTAGGATGTCAAATCAAACTTGGGAAGCAAACAGCATTGCAAGCCTCCGTGCTGCTATTTCCAGACGCCAAGTCTCCGTCTGAGTCACACACACACACATACACACACACACGTTTCTTCCCTGCCTTGCACAGCAAGACCTCCTAAAGGATTATACAATCTGTGCTGCTCAGTGAAAGCTTCTTATTCCCTCATACGGACACACACACACACACACACTCAGTGTTATGGAAATGATCACATTCCATAACAATGGCAGGTTTCTGACCCAGCGGTCAGAGGAACCACAAACGAGGACGG
This sequence comes from Gouania willdenowi, assembly GCF_900634775.1. Classification (NCBI taxonomy): domain Eukaryota; kingdom Metazoa; phylum Chordata; class Actinopteri; order Blenniiformes; family Gobiesocidae; genus Gouania; species Gouania willdenowi. The sequence continues at coordinate 951,251 of NC_041063.1, forward strand.
TTGAGCAGTCGTGACCCTCGGCCCCTCCAACACCAGGCCGGTCCTTTCTGTCAGTCAAGCCTTTATCTCCCTCTGACCCTAATGACATCACCCAGACAGTTACAAGTCAAAGCCAGGGCTCTCATCACCAATGATATGCCATCTTAACCCCAAGCATTTCACACCATGACATCAGGATGTGCTCCGACTCCAAGAAAACGTATAAAGGTCTGTCATACAGGTAGATTCTAACATCTACATCAGTGTCAAACTTTTTGATTTGAACCCAAACCACAATGACCAGATAGACAATCTATACATGTATTTTCCCTTTTATTCCTCAGTTTGGAGGAAAAAACTAAGTTTTTAAGCATTAAAATTGGTAATTTCACACATAAAACAAGCTAAAGATGACATTGTGACAGACATGCCTAGAAACATTGACAAATTACAAACAGATCTAGTTAATTTATTTTATTTAATCTTCTAAGAACAAATGTCAATAATCCAGAGCTGAGTTTGCCATATGAACACATTAATTGAGACAAAATATGTCAATTAGAGATGTCCGATATTTACTTTTCCGCCAATATCTGATATGCAAATACTGTTCAACACCACTAGAATATTAAAATGGTCATATCAGGTTAATAATGTCAGTTAATATTAATGTACATCTTTAGTCTTTAAATGCATTTATTGGCGTTTTAAACAAAGTACAAAAACTGATCAACTATAGACGTTTAGATCATTATACCTATGTGAGTGTTTTGCCATGTTATTGGCACTTCACCGATCAAGAGCCAATGTTTTATTTAAGAAAAAAAGTTGCTTACCTATGTCACTTAGCTTTTGCAAATCCCCATAGAACCTCCATGGACATTTACCATCGGCCCATGCATGGAAAGTAGATCATCTCGCCTTCCATCCAAGGTAATACTATTAAGTTTTTTTTTTTAAAGAGTAAAACCGAAAGGTTGGAAACAGTTTACTTTAAACTGACACTAATTTGTTTGTCATTTTGACCAATTTTGAACACTTTTCTGTCTGAAACTCTAACATGCCTAAGAGGTTTGTTTGGTATTGATGTCTGTTGAAACGTAGCTACGCCTTTGTTTTGGTAGCACTTTATAATACAGCCCATGTCTTACAGGGTAACTTTTGCTGTCTTATTAATGCTGTCTAACGGGGTAACGCCCACTTTCTTACGGGGTAACTCCCGATGTCTTTCGCTGTCTTACGGGGTAACTTTCTTACAGGGTAGCTCCTGCTGTCTTACAAGGTAACCCCCTCTGTCTGTTTCTAGTAACGTGATGATGGCCGCTGACTCTGGTCGTTACACAGTTTTAGTTTTACTTGATCTGACAGCTGTCTTTGATACAGTAGATTATAGTATACTGGTTGATCGACTCAAATCTGAGATGGGGTTTTCTGGTACTGTTCTCCAATGGTTTACCTCTTACATTAATGGAAGAACCTTTAATGTTGCTATTAACGATGTTATGTCCAATATGTCCAACCTGTCATGTGGAGTAGCCCAGGGCTCTGTTCTGGGGCCTGTTTTATTTTTTACTGTATCTGATGCCTCTTGGTCGGTTGATCCGTGGTTTTAAAAATGTGTCTTATCATTTTTATGCTGACGATATCCAGTTGTACTGCTCCTTTAATGACTCAGAGTTTCACTTTTTATCAGAGTTCTTAGATTGTATATCCTGTATCAAAAACTGGTTGTCATCAAATTATCTCCAGATAAATTCAAACAAAACAGAAACTCTGATCATTGCTCCTGATAAAAACATCCTCTAATTAAAAACTCTCTTGGTGATCTGGGCTCATCTGTTAAAACCAGCCTCAGAAACCTTGGGGTTGTTTTTGATCAGTCCATGTCTTTGGAGGGACACTGTCGTCAATTGACTAAAAACTGTTTTTACCACCTGAGAAATATCTCTAAAGTGAGGCATCTTTTATCAAAATCAGATCTGGAACTGGTCATACACGCATTTATATCATCTCGTATTGACTACTGTAATTCTGTTTTTACTTGTTTTAATAAGTCGACCCTAAACAGACTCCAGATCGTTCAGAACGCTGCTGCCAGACTTTTAACTGGTGCTTCTAGAACATCCCACATCACCCCCATTCTTGCTACTCTGCACTGGCTCCCAGTTAAGTTTCGCATAGAATATAAAATATTAGTTCTCACGTTCCGAGCATTACATGGTCAGGCCCCTAAATATATGTGGGACTTGTTGTGCCCCTACTCATCAGGGCGATGCCTTTGGTCTTCAGGTCAGGGTCTCCTAAAGACCCCAAACACTAAATTTAAAACCAGAGGAGACCTGGCGTTCCAGGCTGTAGCTCCCAGACTCTGGAATAACCTGCACCAGTCTCTCAGGGAGCTCAACTGTGTGGTCACTTTTAAAAAACTGCTGAAGACTACACTTTACAGTAAAGCTTTTAGTTACTGGATTTTAATTTTTATTTATCCTTTAATGTTGCTGTTCTTATGATATTTATGCTCTTGTTTTATTATTCTATTGTGTAGCACTTGTACTTTTACCACAACTCTGTACAGCACTTTGTGATTTTATCTGCAAAAAGCACTTTATAAATAAACTACTTACTTACTTACTTACTTACTTACGGGGTAACTTCCGCTGTCTTACGGAGTAACTCTCGCTGTCTTATGAGTATTTCTCGCTGTCTTACGGGGTAACTCCCACTGTCTTACAGGGTAACGCCAGCTGTCTTACGGGGTAACTCTCGCTGTCTTGCGGGGTAACTCTCGCTGTCTTACGGGTAATTCTCGCTGTCTTACGGGGTAACTCCCGCTGTCTTGTGGGGTAACTCTCGCTGTCTTACAGGTAACTTTTGCTGTCTTACGGGGTAACGTTTGACGGTATGGGTTCCCTCATTTGTTTACCTTTGGCAGCTGCTAGCTTAGCTTATTAGCTTGTATGATATTCTTTGAGGCTCCGCTGTCTGCGCCCCTCATTTCTGAGCTGTAACCCTGATTGATTTATTAATACATGCTTTTTACTTTATGTAGATGTAGATGTAGAGCTGTGGCTGCCTCTTCGTTTGGGGTGCCGCACGGGCGTGGGGGGTGGCCCGGTGCTCCTTGGACCCCGCTTTTTCTGCTGGCCTGGCTGCATCTTCGGGCCCGGGGTTCACAGAAGCGGTTCTTGCACAAACATTGGTCATGGATGCACTGACATGTCTTGAGCTGTGGGATAAACTCGTACTGGGCTTAACCTTAGACACGTTGATCCCAAATGCCAGTTTTAGGTATAACCACTCACTCCTACCCTATCCTTTCTATTTCCTACCCTGACTCTCTCCTCCCGGTTCCCTTCCCCCTCACCTAGGTGTAACACTGCCCTCTCTTTTTATATCCTCCCTAAAATAAAGGGTTTCTTACTCTCCCTTAGGGAGGGCTGGTGATGGTCACAGTTATGCAATAAAATTAATTCATTTATTTAATTGCAATAACAAAACATGCATTGCTGTCTTTAAAAGATTGCTCTTCTTGTAGTGTTGATCTTCAACAGCATGTGCAGACAGAAAAAAAAGATAGAGATAAACCCTTGTCTTATCCATACTAATCTTTTAACTGATTATTTATCTATTCATGTACTACACTGTCTTATTTAGTTGTTCCATTAATATTAGTATCATTAACCCTTTTCTTTTAATTTTTGTCTTTCATTAATTTTTCATACATTTCATATATGTAATTCATTCAAGAAACATCATTAATTTTCTTTTTTTCTCTATTCTCAGCATTATTTTTCATACTGTATTCTTTTTCTAATTCATTCACTGTTTTTGATCAAATTTATTTCCCTCTCGACTTGTGCTGTGTTCTTGCATTTATGAGGCCTTTATCTTCTGGGTTATCTTTATCAAGTATTGTTATTAGTGCTATTACTATTATCACATCATTATTGCTCTTATCTTTTATGTGGTTAGATATTATTTCATTTCTAATCATATCGTCATAAAATGGGACAAGCCAATACACTGGACAGTCTACAATACTTATTACTACATTAAAGTGATCCCATGTGATAAACCCACCCAATCAAAGGTATCTGTGACACTTGGTAATTCTGTAATTGCTATTCTATAACATACTGCTTATTTTTTCTATTGAGAATTACCCTGTAAGACAGCGGATCCAATTCCTTCCTGTCCTATTGTGTCAGCCATTGAGTTTTCACAGCCGCAAAACTGTTACATTACATTTTTTGTCATCTTTCCTTCATGAACTCTTGTATTATTTAACTGAATTTTGCACATCTGCCAAAACCTGTTCGATTGCCCTCTTCCAAGAACTAACTTTTGCCTGGGCCATACACACGTACCCAAAAGTTCTATTTCAAACAAGGTGTAGCCAAATTTTGAAAGTTTGTTAACCTCAGTCTGTTAACCATACCGTCAATCCGGTCATTGAATCATTAGAAGTGCCAGATTATCTGAAACAATGCCGTAAATGAAACTGCTGACTGTCACACTGTCAAAGAGTTTTGGTTCAGCAACGCAACGCAAAAGAATCACTGCTGAAATAAAGTCAAAAGTACAAAGACAGATCAACTGAAAGACTATTAGACTTTACAAGTTGGAATGTAAGGTGATTTAAAAGCTGTATTTGCAATAAAAAGCCCTTCAAACTTTTACTTGTATTTATCTAGTTAATATTTACAAGCCACCTTTGCCCCCTCAAGCCTGTGTACTTTTCATCACACTTTGCACTAGTGATTTTGGCTAAATGCTGTTGGAGCATTATAGCCTGCACCTTTAAGCCGCCACCTTTTCCCAACTTGATGACAAGCTTCAGAGGAACCGCTTACACAGCTGGAAGCTTGGGGGCCCCAAGCTTTAGAAGCGTGTGGCGGGCCCCTCGTCACGATTTGTGCTGCTAATGTATTCTGTACAAGAGTCTTGGAAAAATGTCTTGAGCTATTCAATGAAGCATGCTCTCACAGCAGGGTGTGTGCAATTATTACATGAAGCAAATTATATCAGATACAGTAAAGTGTCAATGTAACATAATAATAAATGTATGAGATTTACACATTTCAGGTCATTTGAACCTTAAAGCTGCTGGAGCCAGAAATGTTTCATTAGATAAAGACAGTGTTTATTCATAAATAAATGTAAAAGGTGTAAATTGCTGCTTAAACGTATGTATTTAACTCCACTGTAAACACTGTTATTGACCTTTTTGTAAAAGCTTGAAGCATGGCATTGTGAGATGTGGAGTCCTGTGGATGGATGCAGAGAAGTGTCTTTTATTTTATTCATTCCACAACAAAATGTGCAAAACTTTATTGTGAGCCAAACTTTTTCTGAGATCCAAACTTTGAGTACCAATTTCAACCTTTAAATATAGAGTCTTGTTTTGTAGATAGATAGATAGATAGATAGATAGATAGATAGATAGATAGATAGATAGACATCATTTCAGACTTGTAGTCCATATTATAAACATATTGTTTTTTTGAAGAAGAGTATTCTGGATGGAAAACAATTTTCAAGACTGTTCCAATCTTCTTCTTTTCAGTTGTCCTTTTTCCATTAAACTAATAACCTCAACAACGCATAGATTCCTCCTCCCACTGTGCTTCGAATGCTTCAACCAGCCGAACAAAATTGACTCTTTTTTGTCAATAAGCTGCAAATCTGAGCCCCACAGTTGAGACTTTCAGTGGCTCTTGGGCTCACTTTGAAAGGACTGTAAAAACCATGGCTGATTTACACCCTTGCTTGCTTGGGCTTCTATAACTCACCCTGATTCCCCCAACACATCCCACTCTGGCTGCTTTGGGTTAGTGGTGGTGCAAGAACTGTGGACGGGAGGGGGTGAGTGGAAAGAAGGTGGGTTAGAACAGACTGGGAGTGCAGAAAAGAAAGCAGGATAGAAAAGAGCGAAAGACTGAGGGGGGAAAAGGTCAAAAGGGCAACACAGAGCGCTCCCAATCAGCACTGTGTAAACAGGCCTCCTCCTGGAGTGGACAGGTTGCAAGGGGGGAGTCCTCCACGGGCCACTGAGACTGTCAGCAGAGCAGATAACTGATGGCAGGAATGTGGCATTTGTTCTTAAAAAGAAGGAAGAAGAGAGGGAGGGAGGAAGAAAGGGAGCTAGGGAAGGGAGGAGGAGGAGGAGTTCAACTAGTGGCAGAAAGCGAGGGCCACCAATTAACATCTACTTGATGCATTCATACAGCCAGGCCTCCAGCTTCTTAAGCCCCGCAGCTGCATTCGTGCTGGCAGGCAGCTCCCCACTTCCCGGGCTTTGGACCCATTAACAACAGTGACCCAAGTTCACTGCAACACTACATGAGTTTGTCATTACTATGAACAGATTCAAACCCTCAAGAATCTGCTGCTTGTTGTTTCACTAAACAGTCGCTTGACAGCATCAGTTACCACAAAAGTGAAATTCCCTCTAGTTTTCCTGGGTGTTACCCAATTCCATGAAGGTTGTGGTTTGAAAGATTGACACCAATGAAGAGCTTAACTCCGCCGATAGGATTAATGTGATCCACAAGTCAAGTCCTGTCTGTAGGCACTGCGTGTGTCCTGTCTGCCTGGAGACAGCTATTCATCTCCCTCTTGATCCCAAAACAGTTATTAGCCCATGCTCCTGTTGGGAGTGTACAGAATCAAACTCGCAGTCCGCTGACCTCGTGTCTGCGCTCTCCCTCGGAGCACCTCGCTCTGCAAAGGGATCCAGGCTCTGACCCTCCCTCTACCACCACCCGTCGTGGTGGCTTTTGAAGCCGAGTGAGGTGTAAACAAATCCAATATACAGAGCTTTGTGCAGCACCCCAAGGGTCCCAATGAAGCTACTCCTGAGGTACAAATCACTCAGGGTCATGGTTTGCTTGCTTTTTCTTGCTCTGTTTTTCAGAGGCTCCCAGTGCTGTGCAAACGACGCCACCCAATCACCACCCGCCGACGCCATCATACAAGTTATTTACACTTGCATGTCTACGAATGATTGAAAAGGCCCTGTTGTAGGAACATACCTCCATGGACCTGTTTAGTGTTCAAACCAGAGACCACCATGCAAACGAGTAAAGGTCTAAACTTTCAGTCTATTAAATCACAAACTATAGTATTTTGTTCGACACCCGTGAGGATGCTGGTTCTTTGACCTTTGCCATTTATCAGGGTTAAGTTCAACACTGGCTGAAACATTTTTTAGCATTGTTTTGGTTTGTAACACTTTCTATTGTATTGTTTTTGGCGTGTTCTTACAAAGAGTACTCAAACAATAAATGTGAAATGATACGTTGTTGTAGAAAATATTTCAATAACAAGAATCCTCAAAGAGTGAAAACCTCTGCCAATCACCAAATCTCCTTTTTGCAAATTATTGGCAGGTATCTGAATTAGTGAACCTGATCATGGTACCATGATCATTCACACTTAAAAGGCTTAGAAAAAATGTATATCCCCATTAATAATCAAATAATAGGTCCAAATGTATAGACGCCCCCATTTTCTTTAAATAATTACTATAAAATACATAATCCGGATCTCATCCAGATGATAGTGACATACTTGAGAACCAACCTGACATAACTGAGTTAAATTACATTTAGATGGGTCAATCACAAGCTGAGATATGAAGTTTTGAAATTTCGCAAGAAAGATAGGGATTTTTAGATTTTTTAAACTGATCCCTTTCAATTTCATTTTATCTTTCATGGCATGAGGTTTATCTTTGGTTCAGATTTTCTCAACATCCATTAAATACTTTAGACTTAATCCTTTTAACAGACAAAAAAAATAAATAAATAAATATGACCTTCTCGGTGTAGGTAAAAAGTGGCCACTACTTAAAAATTTACAAAAGTTATATGCTGTATATCGTTTTTCATTATTTTTGACACAATTCAATAATACCATTGGTATCCTATTGGTATTCTCAGATGTTCTCATATTTGAAATGTCTAAACTGAGTGTAAAAGTAAACATCTGTGTTGCTGTAATTGACAAAAATCATTTTGAAGAAATTAAGTAATCCAAATTAGAAAACCAGCAATAACAAATAACCCATATTTTCTCCACCATTTGCTCCTTAAAGTCAAATGTCGACTCTTCTCGTTTGTAGTAAATCACTGGAGATTCCTGGCAATTTTTCTCCAATGTTTTACTTTTCAAGGACTTGTGACAAGCTCACGTGTTGCGTAAACAGAGCTGCAGGTCAGTGGTCAGAGGACAACCATTCATTTCCTGGAAGAACACCCACCCCTCTACCTGGCAGACAGTTATCAGGTCACCCTGGGTTTAGCCTCAGATCATGGCTCGCCGCCCTGTCTGCATGTTACCTATAGTAGGAGAAGTGCTAAGGAATGAGATCCAGTCTTCTATTGGTATGTGAAAGGAAATATAACATTTTCTTTCAAAACACACAATAAGAATAGAGATATTTCAGATTTATCACTTTGAGTCTCACACAGACTTTGTCAGTATGTTTAAAAATAAAGTGATGTTCAGTGAAGCAGTTCTCAGTCTATTTATGTGTACATGCATGTGCCTGCGTGTGAACACATGAATAACAGATTGTGTCACGGCCCAATGAATCAATTGATATAATAAGATGCTGCGTAGCTGGAAAATGGCAGTTGCTCCAGATGCTGCGAGTGACTCCGTTTGCTTTGAGCTGATTGGACGTGACAGGTTTGCCAGGCTGATGATGACCTCACTAATAACAGCAGAAATGCAGTCTGACACGTTAGCAAAGGCTGACACTCTTTAGTCATGAATTCTGTGGCTAAACCACAGTATGAATGTTTGGGTTCCAACTCTTTCAGTGTCAAACGTTCTCCTGTTACCCTGCTGAACTCTAGTAGAGCCTCAGCATCAGTCCAAACAGCTCACTGACCTGGATCTAAACAGGAAGTTCTTCACACAAACACTAGCTTTCATTGAACGTCACAAGTTTGCATGTTTACAGCTGCCATCAGCTCAGATGGAAAAAGAGCATTTCTCTAATTTATTAATGTTAAAGGTATAAAGGAGGATTTTCCCGAAGTTTAGAAAAAAAAATCCCTCTCCACTTTTTGAAAAAATGCTCATGCGCAACACTCTACCTGCTCCCAAGAGGGAACACCTATTAAAAGTGTGAGAGAGAGCGTGCACAAGCCCAATTTTCCTCGTGCACAGCTCTATTTACAAGTTGGTGTCAACATCGCTCAAACAAGCTTACTTACCCAGTGAGAACGGCAAGATTCAATGAACGGCTGAAACTGTAGCTCACGAGACACATAAACACTAGAAAGTGCGCATGTGCAACAAGCGAAAACTAATTACGGACGAGCACGTACGATGGCCTTATGTCAACATATCACAAGAATGATTAACAATTAGGAGAACTAAAAGTCTTGACGATCTACCTGGAGTTTGAAGCCAAAATGCCTTTAACTGTAATGACATTTTAACTCTCAGTACTTTTCAAGTCAACAATATTACAACATACAACTGAGTTTTCACCTTTTATCAGGTAGCGTTATTCTCTGTAGCTTTACTGCCATATTTGGTTCTTTTATTTAACTTTAAAGTTTGTATAGTGTGATATTTTAGGTTTGAATGACCCAACATTAGTTCCTTGTGTTGTGTAGCACAGCCTTTAGTCTATCTCTAGTGTTGTGGCGGTTTTGAATGAAATGAGACGGAGTCAAGTTGAAGGGTTAATGGTTAGCCTCTTATATAGCCTGAGGCCCCTCCCACAACACAATGAAAAGAAAGAAAACCAACAGTCTCTCTACACACAGAAACCAAAACACAAGATAATTACGAAGACGCATTCACTCAGGTTGGCTGGGTGAGTGTTTGAATGAGTGGTGTATACCGGAGAAATGTTTGCAACTCGGAGAAAGCTATGGATGGAAAAGGGGCTTGAGCAGCAGCCAAGTGTGTACCAATGGCGGCTGCGGTGGCTGATGAAAAGAAACCCGAAGACCGTGGTAAACGGACAGAGCGGTAAGGGAAACCTGGTCTGAGTGAGTGTGCATGTATATGTGTGTGTTAGCGTTGTGCCAACCCCCCCCTCCCCCGCACTAGCTGAAGGGGCTACTCCGTCACACCTTCCTCCCTCTCCCCAAGGTTACCAAGGTTGGGCAACCTGGAAAGGTAGTCCGCCACAACGTTGGTTATGCCCTTGCGATGACGAACCTCGAACTTGAAAGGCTATAAGGACAGATACCATCTCGTCAGCCTACTGTTGTGGTCCTTCATGCTGTGAATCCAGGTGAGTGTGCGGTGATCCGTTTCAAGGACAAACTTTCACCCAAGGAGATAGTAGCGGAGACTCTCTAGTGCCCATTTGATGGCCAGACCCTCTTTTTCCACTACCGAGTACCTGCCCTCTCAAGGTAAAAGCTTCCTGCTCAGGTCGAGAATGGGCCACTCCTCTCCTGGATCACCTTGAGCCAGAACCGCATCAAGGCCAACTGCAGAAGCGTCAACTTGCACTAAGAAACCCTTGGTGAAATCTGGACTTTGGAAGACTGGAGACCAACACAAGCACTCCTTCAAAGTCCGGAAAGCTGTTTTGCATTGTTCTGTCCAGACCACCGGATTCCTTTGGTCTTTAGCAGTTAGTGCGGTGAGTGGAGAAGCAATGGTGACTGTGTTACCGTCAGTGTGAGAGTCCCATGAATCTGTAGCTGTTCTGCGCTCTCAGGGTTTTGTATGTTGCTGATAGCGCAAAGCATAACAATTACAGAGTCTCTTAGAAGAGACCTTGGTAAGTGTTATCAGTACAATTGTATCTGGCCTGCTTATGGCAGTTTGACCAGAACTGACCTGGAGAGATTCTGTAATGACATATCATTTAGCAAAGGGTAAATAATGTTACTAAGCCTGTGAATGATGAACATTATGCAATATTTGTTAAGCAAAGGAACTGTGTTTCTGACAGTTGGCCAGGCCGTGATTTAAAAATAACCAAAAAAGTCACCTTTGCCGACATACTTGATCCAATATTTAAAGTGATACACATCCCATCACATGAATGCACTTTAGACTAACTTTGGAGTTATTTATATCAACTTTTGATATACCTTTGAAGAATAAAACCAATCAGCGTTGGCATATCGTGTTCTCGTCTCGTCAAGACTTTGCTTCGTTCTTCTGCTCTCATAGAGTCTATGATAAAACATAATTTCAATCTGATCTTGTGGTTGGATGCTATGACTTTATTCCTAACATCAAGAATATTAAGGTGGACAGATTTTGACGTTGGACTTACCAAGAAAGGAGAAATGCGACTATGATAGATCCATGCATGCATCCAAAACAGGAAGTCTATGCTACCATGACAACCATCGGATGGCTTTAATCTCATCAAACCAGAGTTATTGAAGTACTTCTATGAGTAATTATGTCAGTTTGTCAAACATACCGATCTCCAAAGTGTGTTTAAAGTGCTTTTTATTGTATTCGTATCCTTTTAATTATGACAATGGTTTAACTCGTTTTTTTCTTTGCCTTAATAAAAATAATAGGATTACTATTGCAACAACACATCACCAGTAGGGTAAAACTAACCTGTCTCAATTAGACCAGAAAAAAAACTTCACATAGTAAGGCAGTAACCGCATTTTGAATTCAAGTCAAATAGTTTGACTTAAGGACTCTTTATTGCCGCCACCACACAAATCAAGGACAATATGTACATTTTCAACTATATTAAAAGAATGCTGCAGTTAGGTAATAATGTATTTTCCAGTCAATAAGAACATCGAGGTAAAAGTTAGGGAGTTAGAACGAAAGTGAAAGGGACCAAATCTGAAAAAGGCATTATCAACAAAATTATGACCTCCTATTGCTCGAGGTGTAAATTGGTCAGACTCATCTGCATAAATTAAATCTTTTTGGACCCAACCCACGGGTTGAGAATCTCACCTGTGAAAGACAGAACATGCAAACATGGGAATCACTCACAGCAGCATGTGCTTGATTTAAGATAGCGTCACACCTGCTGTTATCACTGATCAAAGCTGCTTGTTTTAACAAAGAAGAAACAGATCCAGCTTTGACAACAGAAACATTCAACTATCATCATAGTTATGCTTCAAAACTCTACAAAAAAACAATTACAGACACACACTGTGCCTAAAATACAAAGTTTCCTCATTGTTGATAATATTAAGTCAAGTTTTTGTTGTTGTTTTTCCATTAGAAAGTCTTAATACTGTGTTGCGACTCCATCATTTTGCACAGAATTGAAATGTAATCATTCCTTATGAACTACTTTGATTAGCTCCAAGATTGGCTTCACACTTGCCTGGTTAAGTGCTCCTGCTGAGTAAATGCATTTTTAAAAGCATGTCAATGCGTGTTGGTTTTTTATTTACTGACCCATTGGGTGCAAACCAATTTTTCAAATTAAACTTGCCTACTTGGCTTTCGATTGCCAACATTGTGTGAAGTAATAAATCAAGAATTCTGTTGGATCCCTGTGTTGACAGAACGTAAAAAGAACTTATTTTTCCATCATGTTTTGATTAACCACTAATAGGAATGCCACGGTATTGACGATATCATGATACTGCAGTATTACAAGTGCCTTGACATCGCCGTGGTTACGTCACCGTATAAAATAATGAGCTGTTGCACTAAAACAAAAAGTTTGCTTTGGGACGTCATCATAGGTTTCAGGCGGTTGAGCCAATGGCGACAGTGCAAGGTCAGAGGTTGAAGGAAACAGGATGGTGGCAACCTGCAGAGCGAGGTAGAAACAGAGGAGTTTGTAGAACCTGTGCATGATGCAGTGGCTACAAGTCAGAGGTGTGGAAACATTTTGGTTTCACCACATTAACAAACCGTAAAGGTTACACCGGAGCTCCAATAAAAGCATACAAAAGTTTACCAGTAGTGACTCTGTAGCTAACTGAGCGGTTCCACAGCTCTCTTCTCTAATCTTTATTCTGGTTCTAGTTCATGTTGGTAGGTTTTTTTCACTGCTACAAAAAAGTAGTCAACCTTACACCGTGAGAACCTTGACAAAATGCACAATCTTTTTATTATAAAGGACGACAGCTAAACGTTTGATTAACAATTGATTTTATGTTTAAAGCAAAAAAATAAATTTAAAATAATCGGAAAATTGGGAGCCTGATGTGTCCGGCTAATGACAAGCTATGTCGAATGTTTGGTAGTGCACTCAAACATGGGGAAGTTTTATGGTAACAGTGAATTTATAACATTAAATCCCAAACTCACAGAGAAATCATTCATTAGCTTTCGAGGGGAACACTTACCTGATCCAAATTGAAGACTGCAAAGCCACATGTGTTGAGTTGGAAGCCAAACACCGCCATCAGCGTTTTGCCTGTGTATTGCTGCCAGCCACTTGCTTCTCTGTTTTGTTTAGTTTGGGATACGGTATGAAGATATTCCTTTATTAGGATCACAAATCTGATCGCATCCAACAGCACAACATCGCTCCGGCATGATAGGCGATTAGCTGTAGTACTGTCAATATGGCTGCTCCAAATGGCGTGATGTCACATGGGACATCCCTATACTGTGTTCCTCACTCAGTTATAATTATTGCACTTTAGCTAAATAATTTGTATCAAATAATTGGCAGTATTCAGTTTATAATGTCATTAATCTAAAAGTATGATAATAAATACTGTCAAAATAATGAACATGGGTCATCATTCTTGGTATTGTTAGCATTGCTGCTAACTGTGTGCCTTCCTGTAAACCCATGAGCTTTCCCACAATATCACAATAATTATCGTACCTTGAGGTTACTACCGTGATTATACCAAACCGTGAGATTGTTACATCACTATTGTTTAATAACTCCAGTGGCAGTCGTGCTGCAATGTCCGACCAATCAGATTTTGAATCCCTCACACTGAGTCAGATCTGCTGATTTCAGCTGAGTTTCACCATCTCTTTGGTCCGTGCTCCTAACAAGGGTCCTTCTACCTGCAGCCGATGGCTGGGATGCTCTTCTCAATAATGCATTAGACAAGCAGGGCTGCACCCTGGAGTAACCCCCCGCACCCCATCTCTTCATTTACTCCCGCCCCCCTCCCCTCTGCCTGAGCCCAGTGATCATGTTGCTTCTGCAGACCTATTGATTAGTGGATAGAAAGCACCACGTCTTATCTTCTGCTGCAGTATGGACCGGTGTGTAGAGGATGGTGATGGTGGTGCTGGTAACACACAACAAAAGATACAAAGAAAGATGGTCAGACCAGACACAGGGGAGGAGAAAAAAGAGAGATAAAGTTGGATCGCAGGTGCCTCGTTATTCTTTCAGCTGGAGGGACATCACTGTGTGTCCCTGAGGAAGGAGACGAAGAAGAAGAAGAAGAAGAAGAAGAAGAAGAAGAAGAAGAAGAAGAAGAAGAAGAAGAAGAAGAAGAAGAAGAAGAAGAAGAAGAAGAAGAAGCTAGTGGTCTCTGCTCTGAGAGCGACTCAAGATCTATTTAACCCCATGGGCTTCAGAGGCTGGAGAACTTTTACATTTCTGATACTCAGCTGAAAAGTGTGCTCGAACTATTCAACATTAGGATAAGCAGTAAATCTCTCTTTGTGTTTAGTTACTACAGCAGCAACGTGGGACCAAACTAAGGTTAGAATAATCACATTATGGATAGTTTAAGTTTGATTTGAAAAACCGTGAGACTTGAGAAAAGATTCCTCCAAACTTCCAGTAGAGCTTCTATGTTTTAATAAAGATAGTTTATATTGTACAGCAGACATGGGCAACTGGTGGCCCTCAGGTTAATTTTGTGTGGCCTCAAAAGTAAACCTTTAATATGACTCCACAAACACTCAAAAGGACCAATAAATACACAAAGCAGAAACATGAACATGAATCAAAAAACACTGCTATGGAAATTTTCAGGCATACACTATGTCTGATGAAATAAAGTCAATATAGATTAAAGTATATTTTGTGGATTCCCAGAGCTCTGGCATGGAAAATGGGTACAGATGAAGAGGTCTTCTGGAGGGAAAAGGAAAAGTGGCAATCCCACAGTAAAAAAATAAATAAAAAAATACAACAAAAATACATAAAAATGTCTCCAAAAAGGCAAAACAATTACAAAAATACACAGAATGACAAAAAAATATACAAAAACACCCAAAATTACACTCAAGGGACACACAAGATGACTACACAAAAACATAACTCCAAAAATGTAAAACATTTACAAAAATACACAAAATAATCAAAGAAATATAGATAACACAAATTACACAAAATTATACTCAAAACAACCACAAGCTGACTACACAAAAACATGATTAAATACACAAAAACCAACAAAAAAATTGCATTAAAATGACTCCAGAAATGCAAAACAAAAATGCATAGAATGATGGAAACAATACATGATATAACACACATTAATGAGATAATAGAGACCAACAAAATAAATGACATGTTTCCTGTGCTAATGCTTAGATTGGTCAATATTCTAAATGTTGACATGAATGTTGATAACGTGACCATGAGCTCAAATAATCACATGTGATAAAAGTTGGACATCCCTCTGTTGTGTACTACTTACTGTATAAATCCAAAGTGTATCCCAGTAATTGCAGATATTTATATTTATCTATACTTATTTTTATTAATATGTGTCAAATACACCCTGAATCAACAGTTTACTAGCATTATTAGGAGATGAATCCTGGTCATTTGGAGCTTGTATGATGAGTTGTACCAATGCTGAACATACAGTATCTGCTGTGGAACGTAACATTTGCGTTCCTTGTGTTAGTGATAACGTCTCAGACGGCTGAAGTTAACCAGAGCGGAGCCGAGATAAAGCCCATTGTCTCCCTGTTTGTCTGCGTCCACCGGTGCTGCCTGAGTGGACTCACTATTGATAACTACACAATGTTCTCCTTCCCACGCAACAATGGCTCCTTCAACCAGATGGCAAATTAGCGCCAATTGTTCAAAGACAATGTGGACGGCTAATGACAGACACTGATGGCGCGCAGTGGAGACAGCAGCTCATGTTTGGACAGACGCTTTGTTTTTTTCATTTAGATTCCTTCCTTAGTTGAGTCAGCATGCCAGGAGCAATTGGGAACCATTATTTAGTATTACACGCTTCAGTAATCTAGACCATTTAGCACCTAAATTCAGACACATGGACTTAAAACTTGAACAGATGAGCTGCTTCTTGATTTATTCTGTCAGGTTGATATTGTTCAAACATAAATGCTTTCAATACAAGTCTTTTCTTTCAGAGGCCATTTTTATTATTAGTATAACTAGTACAGTGCCCTTGGGAAGTATGTATTCATGTAGTGGGAGGAGCTTAAGTAGAGTTGTCCATTATGACCAAATGAGTATGTGTTTGAAGGTTGGATATACAAAGAGGTGTACATAATCTGTACTCTGTAGTGTTATAAAGGGGTTATTTGTGGGTGCAAAGTAAAATAGTGTGTGCAATTTTCTTGGTTTAATACTATGGGACATACGCATGATAAATGTGTTTCTTTTTTGTTTTAGTCATTTTCATATTTTTTTTGTTTGGTTTATTTTTCTGTAGTGTTTGTTTTTTGGTGTCATTTTGTGTGTTTTTTTAGCCTTTTTGTATATTTTTGTGTATTTCTGTTGTCGTTTTGTGGCCATCCATCCATCCATCTTCATACCCGCTTATTCCCGTTTAACAGGGTCGCGGGGGTCTGCCGGTGCCAATCTCTGGCTCTCATAGGGCGCTGGGCGGGGGTACACCCTGGACAGGGCGGTCATTTTGTGTCCTTTTTGTATAAATATTGTTTAGTTTTTTGTTTTATTTTACTCGTTTAATACAATTAAAACAAACATTTTGCAACACCAAATGAGTCCAAAATAATGCATGCACACACTCAACCGAGTTTCACCTCGTTGGGGAGAAATTTGCTCCTCAAACACACACACGCACACAATACGCACGCAGAACTTCCTTGATTTATTAGAGATTTACTTGTTTGTCATTTTGCAGGAGTACGTAAAAGTACTTAACAAGTTTTACCTCATTGACAAAATTTGGGAGGAGATCTGGCTCAATATATTTATTCTGGATCAGTTTAAAATTTTAAAATGAATTGACAATTTTTTTTAAATTCATATCACGGTTTGTAATAGACCAGTCTTTATGAAATTTTACTCAGTGGAGTAATAGAGCTCAACGCAACATAATCATCCAGATCGAATCTGAACGACACATTTGATTGTGATTGTTTGAAAAAAGATGGGGTTCATATATTTGGACTGTACTGTATGATTATTAATTGGGTTTCTACATTTATTAACATTGCTTTAAAACGGGTGCAAATCTGAGTTCACATTTGGTCGTACAACAGGACCAACGTATGATCTATGAAACATTTGTATCTGAACCATCCCAGCGTACAAACGATCAGGTGTTGATAAATCTGGCGACTGAATTTGGAGGCCCCGCCCACTGAGGTAAAACATTGAAGAAGATTTACTGGCAAGAAAAATTACATTTGCGATGTTGAAATCGACATCCTCACCTCAGAGGATTTTCTGGATTT
Organism: Gouania willdenowi; assembly: GCF_900634775.1. Taxonomy (NCBI): domain Eukaryota; kingdom Metazoa; phylum Chordata; class Actinopteri; order Blenniiformes; family Gobiesocidae; genus Gouania; species Gouania willdenowi. Next base: position 968,777 of record NC_041063.1, read on the forward strand.
TTTTCTCATTTTGAGGTTTACCTATGATGAATATTACAGGCCTCTCTCATCTTTTTAAGAGGGACAACTTGGACAATTGGTGGCTGACTTAATACTGTTTTGCCCCACTGTAATTATGCTCACACATGTTACATGATACATATAACAAGATGTATAACATGTGTATAACATCCATACATTTGATTTCTATGCTATTAATGGGGAAAGACCTTTCCTCCAAGCTTTGGTGTGGGCACAATAACAGGACGTAGATCTGGGTTCTGAGGAGGATTTGTACACCAACACAGTGGCTTTAAAGGGAACAAACAGTTACTATTGTCTCGCCAAAGTTTCATAGATTTTTCAGCTTAATGCCATGTGTTTGTGAGTGTGCGTGTGTGTTAGGGTCAGGCAGTCGCTACAATGGCACACACAGTAAGATCATGCAGTGGTGTTTGGGATTATATTTAGAGCGAGATGGAAGAAAAACAGGAGCCCGTCTAAAACCACGAAACGTTCAAACAAGCAGACCAAACCAGACCTATTTTAGCCTGGCTGGTGGTGAGCGATCCAGAGGACGCACGCTTCACAGCAGACAGCTGCTGGTTATCTGTTGCACTTATTCAACGCACTGAAAACAAACGAGTGCTTTTATTTCACCATCTTCTGCTGTCGAGGTCGTTTGTGGTTTCTGGGTTACGTTAAGTGTGTGGGAGTCAGTCATTCAGCAGCTTCTGAATCAACAACAAACAAAGTTAACCAACTACTGTATGTACAGACTCATTTTTGTATTTATGCATTGAATGTTGGATAACTAACACCAAAAAAACAAGTGTGCATTAATTCATTACCTCATCAGTTTATATTTTTTATCTTCAGTTTTATCTTCAGCTACATGTGTTTACATTGTTATTTTTAATTGTTTATGACTGTTTGTCCTCTTGGCTCTGCTGTGACTTATATTTTTACAGCTGCAGAGCTTTTTTTGTATGTATTGTGGTTGTACATATGCAGTATATTTAGGAATATCAAATATTTTTTTCGTCTTTGCATCAAAATGTTCCCAACTGAGTTTGTGGGTTTGAATCCTGACCTTTATGGGTTTGCATGTTTTTCTAAGTTTACGTGGGTTTTCTCTGTGTACTTTATTTTCCTCCCACACTCTGTAAACATGTACAGTATGTGGGGAAACAGAGGCTTTTAATTCCACTAGTTTAGCGACACATTGTAGCTTAAATAGCTTTGAGCAAGTTGCTATACAGCAGAGGTGAAAGTAATGGACTACAAGTACAAACATTACTGTAACTGAGTTGCCTTTATGGGTACTTGTACTTTTTAAGTACATTTCTAAATTTTTGTAAGTGCGCGTTATTTTACTCGTACTTAAAGCTGAGGTTTGTAGAATCGTGAGGCGCTCCACGCTCCTCCCTCCCCTCATACACGCTCATGACAAAATTTAATGGGGGGGCATTAAGAAAACTTCGGGGGGCACAAATTTTTGTTCAATCCTGAAAGTATTCTATATATACAGTACATATGTCTGTCATTTAAAAACCCAGCAAGTTTCACACCAAAACATTGTGCAAAGCTTAAAATCGAAAGAGCCACGTCTCTCTCTCTCTCTCTCTCTCTCTCTTTCTCTCTCTCTGTGTGTGCGCATGCGTGAGTGAGTGTGTGGCGTGAAGTGAGACGCTGAGTGAGTGTGTTTAACATAGTTTAAATTTAATGTGGTTTATTGTTTGTAGTTGTTGTTGTGTACGTGCCACCCCAGCACCCGTTGTGACTGTGGGTTTTACGACCATATGACATCAGAGCTGTGGGAAAAGGACAACGGGGATTTACGGCACGCAGGTGTGGGTGTGCTAGTGTGTTTTGTGTGAGGCACAATAAAGTTCATCAGCAGCTAACGGGTTGCAATTTGTAAGTTACTTACATAACATTGGCGACGAGGATGGAGTTTCTGTTCCCACCTCTCTCTCCGTTCCTGGCCCTGCCCGGTGACCCGCCCGTGCCGTGGACTCGCTGGCATGAATCGTTTGAGACACATTCATCACGGCCATGGGGCTAACGGACGCTAGCAACGAGCGGCGCAGAGCGATGCTCATTCACAACCTGGGCAGCGAGGGACAGAGGATCTTCCGGACTCTCGGACCCGCCGCTACATACGACGAGTGTGTCACACGGCTGTCGGCACACTTTGCTGCGCCTCAGAACGTCATGCTTCGGCGGATAGTCTTCCGACAGCGCATACAGCAGGAGGGTGAGTCCGTTCACCATTACGTGGCTGATTTGAGGGGCTTGGCAAGCCTATGCAAATTTGGGCAGCTATAGGAGGAGCTAATAAGAGATCAGCTGGCTGAACACACTAACAACCCCAAACTCAGGGAGAAGCTATTAATGTCCCCTGATGATTTGTCCCTGACTAAGGCTATCGATATGGCATTCCAGATGGAGTCTGCAGCCTCATTAACAGCAACACTAGTGAAGCCCAGCCATCTCACCTCGCCATCCACCCTCATGGCACAGACTATTTCACCGCCAGCTGTACACCCTCGCTCTGAGTCACCCAAAGACAGTTTTGAGGTTAACTTTGCCGGGCGCCAAAACACTACACCACGCCAGGCTTGTGGCAACTGTGGCTTGCCATCACACACCGCTAGAGCTCCAGTCTGTCCTGCAAGGGGTCAGAGATGTCGACGCTGTGGAAAAAATAATAATTTTGCTAAAGTCTGCCGCTCTGCCCCAGGTGACAGCACATCATCATATTCACCCAACCAACGGGTACCGACAACCATTCATTCGGTGAGCTCCGCCTCTCGGCCGTTTAGATGGTGCACAGTGGAGCTGGAGGGGGTGTGCCTGCCATTATTGCTGGACACGGGTGCCTCCCGCTCACTCCTAAACGCTGCCACTGTCCGGCGGCTTTTCCCACATCGGACTCCCAATGCAGGTGCTGAGGACCTGTACGGTTATGGACATTCTAAAATTGGCATTTTGGGCACGATCGACCTCCCTGTCTGCTATGGGACCAGGACACTCCCATTGTTTACCTTTCAGGTTTCCCAGCATGGGGTGAACCTCATGGGCCTGGACCTGTTCCTCGAACTTGGCTTCTCACTGCTGGACAATACGGGGTCCGCAATCATGTCTGTGGGCTCACCCTGGCAACAACGGTGGCCTTCTCTGTTCAACGGCCTGGGCTGCCTCACGGCCTTTAACCACCAGCCCCTTCTCAGGACTGACGTGCACCCTGTCATTCAGCCACTACGCCGCCTTCCCCTCGCCCTGCGTGATGACGTTACCGCCGAACTTCAAAAGCTCCTGGACGCAGGCATAATTGAGAGGGTGGATGCCTCGCCTTGGATTTCTAACCTGGTGGTGGCTAAGAAAAAGTGTGGGGGGCTCCGCCCATGCATCGACCTCAGGGCAGTAAACAAGTCAGTGATCCCGGACAGGTACCCACTGCCGACAGTAGAAGAACTGTCAGCCAAGTTCTATGGCTCCTCTGTTTTTTCCAAACTTGACCTCCGCCAAGGGTATCTACAAGTTCCACTGCACCCTGACAGCCGCAACCTGACCGCATTTGTGACCCACATTGGGGTTTTTCGCTACACTCGCCATGCCCTTTGGCCTCAGCTCGGCACCGAGCTGTTTCCAAAAAATCATGTCCACAATTTTTGCTGGCATCCCAGGTGTGGTCATATATCTGGACGACATTGTGGTGCATGGTTCAACGTCGACGGAGCATGACGAGCGTTTGGCTAAGGTGCTTAACGTTCTAGCCAGCCATAACCTAACACTCAATGGGGAAAAGTGCACCTTTGCTGCTTCAGCCATCAAGTTTGTGGGATTTCACCTTAATGCCACTGGCATCAGCCCAACTCATTCAAACGTGGCAGCGGTGCAGCAGCTTGCAGAGCCTTCTTGCCCAGCCCAACTAGCTTCATTTCTGGGGATGACAGCCTATTACCTGCGCTTCCTTCCCCACTACTCCTCAACCACCGCACCACTGAGAGAACTTCTGAAAAAAGACGCACCCTGGGTGTGGACGCCGGCATGCTCTGCTGCTGTCTGCCGGCTCAAGGCTCAGCTCACCTCGCCTCCTGTGCTGGCACACTTCGACCTGAACAGCCCCACCATCCTGACCTGCAATGCCTCTAACACGGCCGTGGGGGCCGTGCTGTCCCAGATCCAGCTGGGCACGGAGCGGCCCGTTGCATTCGCCTCCCGGTCACTCACCTCGGCAGAGCAGAAATATTCGGTGGGGGAGCGTGAGGCACTCGCCTGCGTCTGGGCATGCGAACGCTGGCACATGTATGTTTATGGGCGACACTTCACGCTTCGGACTGATCACCAAGCCCTCACAGCCCTACTTTCCATGGCTGGGTCAGGGCACAAACCGCTGAGGATCCACCGTTGGTCGGAGAGGCTGCAGCGTTATGACTTCACCACTTTATTCACTCCGGGTAGGGACAATGTAGTGGCTGACTTACTGTCACGGGCTACTGCTGACACCATACCTAACCCCGACCCGGACACAACCGAACCTGAACTGGTGAACATGCTCCATGGTCCTCTCCAGGCAACAGTCTCCCTTCTGGACCTCCAGCAGGCTTTAGAGGAAGATCCTGTCCTTTCACAGCTCTGCACCTTTATCCGGGGGGGCTGGCCCTCGACTGTCCCAGAGCAGCTGGTGCCTTACCACCGAGTCAGAAACGATCTGTCCTGCTGGAACACTGTTTGTGTCTCCCGTGGACTGTGCACAGTTGTTCCCAAGAGCCTGAGACCCCGTGTCCTGGCCATGGCCCACAAGGGACACCTGGGCATCGTGAAAGTAAAACGTCGCTGCAGGGACCTGGTGTGGTGGCCAGGTATTGACCGTGACATAGAGGTGATGGTGAAAGATTGTGCAGCTTGCCTGGTCAGCGGGAAGACTGGTCCACCACCATTGCCACCACTGCAGCCCCTACAATGGCCGACTGCGCCCTGGGAGCACATCCAGATGGATATTTGTGGGGAGCTCCATGGCGTCCCTCACCACCAGCGGTTCCTTCTGGTCACCTACGACCTCCACTCAAAGTGGCCAGAAGTTCTGGCAACGGGGTCCATCACAACTCGGGTGGTCACTGACTTCCTCGCCTCCCTGTTTTCTCGCTGGGGTATCCCTACCACCATTACGACAAATAATGGCCCACAGTTCATATCAGCGGAATTTTCAGCTTTTCTTGAGGGCCAGGGAATAAAACATATTCGTACGGCTTTCTACCACCCCGAGGCAAATGGGGGGGTTGAAAGATTCAACCAGACTCTGAAAAATGGGATCAGAGCTCACTTGGCTGATGGCCTGTCTTTCTCATCTGCGCTGCTCAGCACCCTATTGCACTATTGGGCGAGTCCACACTCTACCACCGGCAGCTCTTCGGCACTCTTGATGATCGGGCGGGAGCTCCAGCTTCCCCTGGATCGACTGCGGTAACCTGCGGTTCTGCAACCAACTGCAACACCTCAACACAGCAGCCGGGTTAAGAAATGCCAACATCGTATGAAGCAGCAGTTTGACAGGAAACGGAAGGTGAGACCACCCGATGTCAGAGTGCTGGACTGGGTCCGTGTTCATCGTCCAAGTCGGAACCATAAGCTTCTCTCCTTCTGGTCTGCTCCAATGCAAGTCACTCGCAGGCTGGGGCCAGCCACTTTCCTCCTGTCTGATGGATCCCGGTGGCACGCAAGCCGACTCAAACGGGTTGCGGAACCCTCCAAGGCGCACCACGAGACAAGCGTGACCTTTGACTCCATTGTTGGGGACTTTGAAAGTCCTACTGCGTTGCTGGAGGCTCCAGCCGGACTCCAGCCTGAGCCAACCGGACCATCGGTTGATCCGGCGGCTCGTCCTGCTAGAGCCAGAGTCAGACCAAGTTACTTGAAAGACTATGTTACAGACTTCTGACTTGAAAGTGCTGGACTAGAGCATAGTCTGTCTTGTGGCAGAATAATCCACATGACTATGCTGGTAACTGGTAGTCTACCCAGTTTACCTAGTTAGGGTGTTGTGTTCAATTGTAACAGAGATGTTCCATTGTTCTCTATGGGGGGGGGAAAATGTTGTGTACGTGCCACCCCAGCACCCGTTGTGACTGTGGGTTTTACGACCGTATGACATCAGAGCTGTGGGAAAAGGACAACGGGGATTTACGGCACGCAGGTGTGGGTGTGCTAGTGTGTTTTGTGTGAGGCACAATAAAGTTCATCAGCAGCTAACGGGTTGCAATTTGTAAGTTACTTACATAACAGTTGTCACTTTAAGTTTATTGTTAGTGTGTGTGTTTGTTTTTCTTTTCTCTCCTGTCGGGGTTTTACCGGTCGGCGTCTAGAGACGCCATGGTAAATGGAGTCACGTTTACCCACCTCACGCGAAAGCATGGCATTAAAATCAACACCAGCTTTCCGTGTAGTGTGGAGGACATTGGGCTTGCTGTGGGAGAGAAGGTTGGGCACGACAGTGTGAGGTCGGCCGCTCGGATGAACAGTGCCGTGGTCATCTTCCTGGATCAGGTGAAGAAGGTGAACCGCGTAGTCGAGTCAGGCATCACGGTGAATGAAAAGTTTGTACAGGTGGCCCCGCTGACACAGCCGTCCACCAGGGTCATCCTGTCAAACGTCCCTCCTTTCATAACCGATGAGTTTCTGAGCAGAGAGCTCTCCAGACATGGGAAGGTGGTGTCACCCATCAAAAAGATTCTGTCTGGATGTAGATCTCCACTGCTGAAACACGTAGTGTCTCACCGTAGACAGCTGTTTATGATACTTAACAACCGGGATGCGGACCTCAACCTCTGCTTCCGTGTTAAAGTAGATGATTATGACTACGTGATATTTGCCACCTCATCGGCTATGAAATTTTTTGGTTGTAATGAGGAGGGACACACCGTGAATGCCTGTCCGAGGCGGGGGGATCCAGCTCCGCCTGACCGGGGGGGACCGTCCGCCCTGCCGCCACCGGACAGAGATTAAACTTTTGTGTCAACAGTACACCCTCAATGTCACCAGAGACATCACCAGATCTATGAAGGACCTGGAGAGTGATATAGTGGAACTAGAAAGACTGAGTGAGTCCACAGAAAATCGAGAATATATTGAAATTCTCAAAATCAAAAAGCTAGTTTTAGCCAACCTGTTTGATGGTAAAGTACAGGGTGCACTGGTCAGGTCCCGGTTCCAAGCCATCGCGGAGATGGATGCTCCCTCTAGCTTCTTCTTTGGCCTGGAGAAGAGGAGTGGGCAGGGGCGAATAATCCACTCACTTTTTGAGGACACAGGGCAAATTCTGACTGAACCAAGCCAGATAAGAAGGCAAACTGTTGGTTTTTACTCAACACTGTACTCTAGTGAGTATAAGGAGGAGGTAGCTCTGATGGACGAGTTCTGTCAGGGGCTGCCTCTGATCTCTGAGGAAACCAACAGGCAACTCAACCAGCCGTTACAGATGCAGGAGCTGAGGGCTGCTCTGCAGGGCATGCAAGGGCGGCGTGCTCCCGGCATAGACGGACTGAGTGTCAAATTTTATAAAGCCTTCTGGGAAATCTTTGCACGGGATCTTTTAGATGTTTTTAATGAAAGTCTGGCCTCTGGTTCGATGCCCATGTCCTGCAGGAGAGCCGTAATAACGCTACTTCCAAAAAAAGGGAACCTGCAGGACATTAAAAATTGGCGCCCTGTGTCCTTGCTGTGTGTTGATTATAAGCTCCTGTCCAAGGTCTTCGCCTCCAGGCTGGGGAGGGTTATGGGGCAGGTCATTTATAGGGACCAGACATACTGTGTGCCCGGCAAGTCCATAGTGGACAATGTCCACCTCATTCGGGATGTTTTGGACATCTCCAGCTCATTGGGTTGTAACACTGGTTTGATTTCTCTAGACCAGGAAAAGGATTTTGACCGCGTTGAACACAACTTCCTCTGGAAGGTTATGGAGAGGTTTGGGTTCGGCGCCGGTTTCATAGCCAAAGTTAAAGTGTTGTACAGTGAGGTTGAGAGTGTCCTGAAGTTTAATGGTGGTCTGTGTGCTCCTTTTAGGGTGTGTCGAGGCGTCAGGCAGGGCTGTGCTCTCTCCGGTATGCTTTACACACTCTCCCTGGAACCCCTCCTTTACAATCTACGCTGCAAGTTACAGGGCTTGTTTTTACCCACTTTTAAAAGTAGCATTGTTTTAAGTGCGTATGCCGATGATGTTGTGGTTTTTATTAAAAACCAAGGGGATGCAGACATTTTAGCTAACACGATAGAAAAGTTTAATAAAGCATCAGCAGCGAGGGTGAACTGGAAGAAAAGCGAAGCCCTCGCGGCTGGTGAGTGGAGTGACTCCCAGTTCTTCCCCAAGGTTTAGTTTTGAAAACGGAGGGTTTTAAATACTTAGGGGTGTTCCTCGGTAAGGAACATATAGTGAAGAAGAACTGGGAGGGTGTCACTGAGAAAATCGAAGGGAAGCTTTCCAAGTGGAAATGGCTGCTCCCTCACATGTCTTTTAAAGGTAGAGTATTGGTTTTAAACAATCTCGTAGCATCCCAACTGTGGCACCGTTTAACTGTTTTAGACCCCCCATCAGGATTGCTTGCCCAATTACAGAAAAAAAAGGGTAGATTTATTTTGGGGTGGGCTACACTGGGTGCCACAAGGGGTGCTATTTTTAACCAGAGAGGAGGGGGGGCAGGGCCTCATCCACCTCGCCAGCCGGACAGCTACTTTTAGACTACAGTTTTTACAGAAATATCTTACAGGTCCTTCTGATCTTGTGTGGAGAGATGGGGCCAGCTGCATTCTCAGACGTGCAGATTTCCTGGGGTTGGATGCTGCTCTGTTTTTAATTGATTCTAAACTTTTAAAATTTGGTGGGCTACCTCCGTTTTATCACGGTGTTTTTAAGTCTTGGGCCCTTTTTTACTGTAAAAGGTGCCCAAAGTCTAACTCTCTGTACTGGTTGTTGAGAGAACCGTTGATTCACAGAGCCATGCTGGACATCAGCAGCAATGTCACCCCCGGCCTGACAATGGCGCTGCTAAAAACAAAGACTCTGTGCCTGCAGCAGCTGGTGGATGCAGTGGGGCCGGCGCTGCAGGACACCAGGGCCCTGAGCGCTCTTCTGGGCCTGCACTCTGTCCGGGTGACAGAGAGACTCCTAGAGCTGTGGCGCCAGAGGCTCCCTGGGAAGGAGAAGAGTCTTCTAATGGACTATGGACAGGGAAAAGTCAAACTGGACCCTGCAGATTCTTTCTCCGAAATCTTCCTGAGCCCAGCTCTGGGGGAGCTCACCGGCCCCCTTTTGACTACAGCACAGTCTGAAAAGCTGACTCTGCACAAAGCTGATAAAAAGACGTGGTACATGAGCTGCGTCAAGGCCATACACAAGGCCGGACTGAGCAACCGCCCCCCCACTGTGTGGTCAGAAAGATTGTGGACACATGCAGCGAGCCCACAGTGGAGGATTTTATATAAACCTCCCCTAAAAAAGAAGACAGCTGACCTCCAGTGGAGGATTTTACATGGTGCTATTGCCTCCAATGCTTTTATTTCTGTTCTTAATCCTGCTGTTCTTAATACCTGTCCTTTTTGTTGCCTTCGAGAGACTGTTTACCATGTTTTTACAGAGTGTAAGAGACTCACGAGTTTCTTCTCTCTTTTAACATTGGTTTTTAGTCTCTTTGATGTGGTTTTTACTGAGAGGGTTTTTATCATGGGAACTAAGTACAAAAAAGAACAAAAAGAAAAGTGTCAGCTCCTCAATTACCTCTCAGGTGAAGCTAAAATGGCCATTTATATAAGCAGAAAGAACAGGGTAGAGAACAGAGAAGGACAAGAGGCTGAGGCAGTATGGCTGCTCAATATAAGGGTGAGACTCTGGCTAGATTTTATAAACACATTGGAGACTTGGACGCTTTTAAACAGCGATGGTGTTTTAACAATAATGTTTGTTCAGTTGTTGATGATGAGTTTGTTTTTACGCATGTTTTTATGGCTTGAACTGTGATTTTTTAAAACAAAACCAAAAAAAAAATACTGGATTTTTAATGCATTAGCACTTTTATTGGATTGAATTGTGAAAACTACTAAACCTGTGAAAATAAAGTGTTTTTGTAAAAAAAAAAAAAAAAAACATCTCGAAAGAGACTCTCTCTCTCTCTCTCTCTCTCTCTCTCTCTCTCTCTCTCTCTCTCTCTCTCTCTCTCTCTCTCTCTCTCTCTCTCTCACTATGTGCACAGAGAGAGGCTCCATAATGATTATCGTTTGGTCTTCTCCAGGGTGAGTGTTTGTTATCATATTATTTTATGTGTTAAGATGCTAGCAGCTAGCAATAACGGCTATAATGTAAACAAACATGCAAAACATCTTAAGGACGATGTTAGCCTGACAGTCAAGGATACATGAGGTTTGTTTGTCACATACATACATACATATATACATATATACATATATACATTCATACATATATACAACTACTGAATAGTACTTTATGACATATGACAGAAAGAAGGTAAATAATAGTGAATGAGCATTTAACGACAACCTAATGCTATATAAACACAGCCACAAAAACAAAGTTAGCTCGCTAAGCTAGCACACCTCTGACCAAGTGGTCGCTACAGACACAGACATCAGTAGACTCTGCTCCTCCCGACCACAGACGTAGATTTAAAATCCACTTTTTAAGGCGTTGTTCTGTGAACTTTTTACATTTCTCACCCTTGTCCACAATATTCTTTGGTACTCTATAAAATCTCTTTTCCTTTTCTCGGTGGAGCAGCCGTAAACTACACAAAACATTGGTATTTTGATTATTTCAGACGGCAGATTCTCAAGTTACTTCACTTCCTGCTCTCCATCAGAATTTTGTGCTCTCACGATGCAGCAATGTGACGTCACGTGAAAGCAACCTATTGGTTGTGCTGCTTCCAGTGATGTATACTATGGTACAGTTTTTATCCAACTGTATTTCAGCTAGCTTGTGTTGGTGTCAGAATCAACAGAGCAGTGAATGGACACAGTCAGTTGCAATAGCCAATTAGATCACGTCAAGTGATAAAAAGTTTGTCCCAGGGCTCCCCCTATAGAGTGGGAAGTAGGTCAGCAGGAGGGGCACGGCCCGCATATGCCCCCACATGAAACTGACACTTAGGGGCACAACTGTGTAACTCTTTGCGACTGTTTTCTCCATAGAGACGAGTAACAAATGTAGGGACTTTATCTTGTGCTATTAAAGAGTTTCTGTTGTTTTAGAGACATGAAAGCATGTACCACTCTCTGCTGTGAGGTCAATAAGAGGGTCAGAATCACAGCTGCTGCTCAAACACAAGCAGTCGATCTTAGCCAATCAGAGCAGACACTCCGTCTACACTGCAGATGAAATGGGTCTGTTCTTTTCATCTTTGGTCATTTTTAATAAGCTATTTATTCCGTCTGTTCTCACTCTCTCTCTCTCTTTAACTCGGGGCGGACTGCGCTGACTGAAAGCGGATCACTCGCTGTTCGCTGCACATACAGACTACGCAGACAGCGTTCCTGCGGAACACGTTTGTGCCTTTATTCTGTTGCTTCTTCACCTCGGCCAGCCTTTTTCCTCTTGATTTGCCGTGTAACTGCTGTGCCAAAAGCTGCATTAGAGATTTCAGCAGGCAATAGGAATGCTTAAAACAACTTATGGGGTCGCCCTGTTGGTTGAAGTCCAGTGTCATGCTCATGTATTTCTAAAGCTCATTTACAGAGCCAGGAAATGGAGAAGAGATTCACTGTCCACTCAGAACACTTTGGATAACAATATGCAATACAATATAAAAAGATAATTATGGATTTTTGACCAAAAAAAAACAAAAACAAAAAAAGTACAAACTGTAGCTTTAAGTACGTTGTAAAATAAGTAATTTGTTACACTACACCCAATCATTACTGAATAAATTATTATATTTGTGATTATTTTTTACGTTTCATTGAAATCCATATGTTCTTAAGTCGCACCATTTGTGTTATTTTATTTTTAAAAAGATTTGCACATTTTGACAAACCTTTTGTTTTATGCAGATGCCTTCATTTGAAAAGTATTTTAAGTTCCAATTGTGCAATATTTGGTCTCTTCCTTTTGAAGTTTATACATGAGATGTTTACTGTATGCATGGGAAACGTAGTGGGTGAAAGAAAAGAGTCACTTTCACTTTAAGTACTATTTGATTGAGCTTATTTTTACTTGTACATGAGTATTTTATGTATGACTTACTTGTACGTGTACTTGAGTATAACTGATAATACAATCAACAACATTACTTCTACTTGAGTAGGACATATTAGTAGTCTTTACACCCCTACTATTTATCAACCAGTTTTTAGTTAATGATAATATTTCCCTCGTGTTGTAAGGAAAGGCTCTCACAGACTTTGTGGCTGACTCATTGTCATCATTATGTTGCTGACTCATTGTCATCATTTTGTTGCTGACTCATTGTCGTTATTTTGTTGCTGACTCATTGTCATCATTTTGTTGCTGACTCATTGTCTTTATTTTGTTGCTGACTCATTGTCGTTATTTTGTTGCTGACTCATTGTCATCATTTTATTGCTGACTCATTGTCATTACTTTGTTGCTGACTCATTGTCATTACTTTGTTGCTGACTCATTGTCATTGCTTTGTTGCTGACTCATTGTCATTACTTTGTTGCTGACTCATTGTCATTGCTTTGTTGCTGACTCATTGTCTTTATTTTGTTGCTGACTCATTGTCATTACTTTGTTGCTGACTCATTGTCATTACTTTGTTGCTGACTCATTGTCATTGCTTTGTGCTTTAATTAATTTTGTGGATCTGGATTAAATGTCTTTATCACCTGGTTTTTGACTCATTGATATGACAGTAGTCAGTCGAGGTATGCCAACAGTTGTGGTTTCTCCTAGTGTTTTCACCTAATACATCATTAAATGTATGCAAAGATATTTGTTGGTATTTTTAAAACCTAAACAGTTTCATTTTTTCTAGATCAAAGTAGCACAGGTACTGATTTAAGTAAGAAACACCACAAGGACACCTAAAGAAAAACATGAAAAACACTGGAGGTGACTTCATGATTCCTACCAGAGACATTTTTCTAACACCACATGTCAACTGTATAACCTAGCTTAAATACCAAGAGGCTACATTAGCTTGTTTTCTCCCCAGGTGCGCTGTGGGGGTGGGGGGGTGTGGGTGGTGGCATGGGGCGACGCAATGCAAAGAACCGAGTCACTTGTAGCTTTGGAAATATCAATTCTCCCCCTCTTTCATGTGAATCTCAGAAACTCTCCAATTAAGCACCAAATATCATGAATCAAAACACCTTCTTGTGACGATGCAAGATTTTCAAAGGCCCTCTGAGCCTCTTTGAACATCTCCCTCTTCTCTCCGTCTCATCTTCATTGATTTACAGCCCGTGGCTTCATATAAAAGTTGATAAATAGAGAGTCTGCGGGTACAGAGCGATCGAAAGCGTCCTGTCGGCATCAAATGTGGGAAAAACTAACCTCCGGGGTAACACAGGAGGTGACATGTTCAAGCATGTCAACTTGAAAGCAGGTGAAAAGGAGCCCCTCAGCAAATCCTAGCACTCCAGTTCCTGCTATTTGTTCTGTTTGGGGGATGAGGACGGCTTAGCTTGTTTTGAACATATTTGTCTACTTTTAGTTTTGGAAACAACAAAGCGGTATTCCTCATCCCAATCTTTGGTTTAATCTAGATTGCTTAAAACCTTAACAGTGTATCGTTAGCATTAGCATTAATGTGTATAGCCTATAATGTTCCTGATTGCTCTTTCTCGTTTCTCCTATGACTCATTTGGCAATGGAAATCCATGTCTATCCCATGATTGAGTAATTTCTGAGATATATCGCTTTGTATCAGAGGGAAGTCTATGGCCCTCATTTATCAACCTTACGTTAAAACAGGTACAAATCTGAGTGCACATTTGGTCGTGCAACAGGACCAACGTGGGAGTTATGACACATTCGTATCTGGCCAATCCCAGCGTACAAATGATCGAGTGTTGATAAAAGTGGCAGCTGAATTTGATCGTCATTACCTTGTTACACCCTTCAGTTTTGGAGGCCCCGCCCACTGATGTCAAACAATAAAAGAAACATTTCCAAGATAAAAATTGCCATCCTCACATCAGAGGTGAAACAAGATTTAAACTGGACTTAGATTTAAACTGGACTTAGATTTAAACTGGACTTAGATTTAAACGCTCTGTAGAAGAGGATCAGCCACTGAGCAGGTGATGTCTGCCTCCCTGTGTGCTCTGCAAACAACTTCAGAACAGAGATCCTGGAGAGACACATGGAAATATGATGTTCATTGGCCTTCGTTGTCTGCACGCCGAGTCAATAAACATCACATTAAAAGAAATTAACGATCTAAACCCTGAAAAATCACTAAATGCTGTCCCTTCTGTGTTTATTATTCCGTCAGACAATTTCACCCATAATTCATCACTTTACTGATTAAATATTGTAGCGCATTTGTAAAAGTTTAAGGTGTAGCAGAGTTCACCAGTGGGGTTATGCAGTGTTCCGTGTCAGGAAAACCAAAAATGTGGTATCAGTAATAACGTGGGCTTTTTAAAAAAATCATTTTATTTAGTTAAATTACTTTTAATCATCCTTTTTGATCTGTTTGAACTGCTGAGCTTTGTTTAATACTTTATTTTCAGTCTGTCACACTCTGATTTGTGTATATGACGTCAGACCTGGGGTCTCATTTATAAAAGTGTGCCTAAGTAAGCACACTTTAGCCGGCGTACGCTAAAAACCAAGAGGTGCATAAATTGCAAAAAAACTGTAAGACTTATAAACGAGGGTGCTCGCTTGTCCCACGCCTGTTTCTATTTTAAATCACAATCAACTTGAAAGTTGTCGCACATGAAAAAACACCTTACTCCTCCCATACGGTGCCCATAAAAGGTCAGGTGAACGCTCAACATGGCACAAGAGGGAAAACGTACAAAATAAAAAGGAATAATCCAGATAAGCCATTGTGTGTCTTTACGCATTGCGAGTGCGTGTCTTTTTATTTTCAACCATCACTTAATTGCATGGAACAGCTACAGGTGTTGCAGCCAAATTCACCAGCTGTGTTGTCCAATGATCACATCATGTTTTCTATTATTTTTAATATAAACCTGCCTGTGACCCTGAAAAAGAAAGGAGCAAGCAGGTCAGAAAAAGGAATATATATATATATATATATATAATGTATTTGGCGCACTTTTTAAGAACACGGTTACTGTTTGGATTTTATAATAACATGTGAAAGGTTTATCTTACAATGACAGAATTTTACATAATTGTATCCATTTCACAGAGCTGTCACTAATTCCATCCTTCTCCTGTTGTGGTCGGAGTTTCCAGTTTCTCATGATTGTGTGCGTACAGCGGGGTCAGAGCTGCCGTGGAGGTGCGCACATTATATCGTCAAGTTATGTTTTATAAGTTCCAAACGTTATTTATGAGTGGCGCACGCTTTCTTTTTTAAGTACCCAGCGTTTATAAATGACGTAAGATCTAATCGTAGCGTACGCTCACGTCACAACTGATAATGATAAATACCGAAGCGTGCGTAAATATGGTTGAACACCCGTCATACGTACTGCTCTGAACGTGCGAATGATTGAAAACGGAGGGTCAAGATGTCTATCATTTGAAGTTAGAGCCAGTAGCTAGTATTTATTTATCTTAAGGCTCACCTTTCCTAACACTTCCGATTAACCAAGTGAGAATTATTTCTTCCCATGTATCACATGGCAGTGATCAGTTACCAACTTAACAACTGAAACGTTGCCAAAGCTTTGCCGTCTCGTTTTCCATGTTCTCCTTACAACAGATAAATTCCTGCCCTTGACAGACAGAAGTCTACAAATCCTTCCCAATGCAACACACGCTAACTGAGTCAAAGCTGGCATGAGGAATGTGCGTGCACCTGCCTGTACGTTTGTGTTTTGTATCACTGCCTGCTTTCACCGTGACGCCTGCCAAAGCCACTTCCTTGAACATGTCAGACGTAATCCTGCCATTGCTGGGGGGGAAATACTGCAGGCCGGCACGAGAGAGAGAGAGAGAGAGTCAGACTGAGTGAGAGAGAGAAAAACGATAAATGGTCCAGGTTATAGTGTCACCAGCACACACACCTGTGTGCAAAGTATTTAGCCACTTATTGTTCTCCCACATGTGTATCTGCCAGCGTTGTGGTGTTTGTAATTCAGCTGCAACAACCACAGAGGCTGTGGATGGTGGAAGTGGTTTTGAGGTGTTCCTGTTTGTGTGGTTGTTTCACTCACAGAGGAAAAGCAGTCAACAGGCTCTTTCGGGAATCGTGCAGCCAACTGTTTTTCTCCACACTAACAGTTTCTAAATGAGACCCAGCTGTACACACTACACTACCACTGCTTTATAAGTGAGCAGTAACTTTATCTACAAAATGATAAAAGTATGAATATTTAAGGTTTGTTTAGAAACTTCAAATCAACTCTAATGACAACACTTAAAAAGTGTTAGTGTGGTTGGTTTATGGAATAAACTAAGTGAAAAAGGCCTCATTTCTTTACCACATAAAGCCATAAAAGTTGAGTTCTTATCATTTCTATGCTGAGTTTCCATGTTCTCCCAATGACCACATGGTTACAGTTCTGTCCAAAAGCTTTTATCGGTGTCCTGTAGAGGTGAATATGACTGTACACTATATCATGCACCCAATGCTGGCCGTCATAGGCTCGAGCAGATCCTAATGACGCACAACAGGGGTTTCAAACTCACTTTTGTTCAGCAGCCAACTATGGACCAATTTGATCTCAAGTCTGCTGCCAATAAATGAGCATTTTCAACATTGTACCCAAGTTTGCACTTCCACATGTACTTTAAATGATATATACAGAAACATCTCAAAAAATTAGAATATCATGAAAATATTCAATATTTTTGGTCACTCATTTCAGAAAGTCAAACCCATATATGATATAGGCTCATGACACAGAGTGAAATATTTCAAGCTTTTGATGATTATGGTTTACAGATAATGAAAACCCAAAATTCAGTGTTTCTGAAAATCAGAATATTACATAAGATCAATTAAAAAAGTATATTTTAAACAAAAATGTAAGGCTTTTGAAAAGTATGTTTATTTCTCTGCACTTGATTCTTGGTTGGGCCTCATTTTGCATGAATTACTGTATTAATGCGGCGTGGCATGAAGGCGATCAACCTGTGGCACTGCTCAGGTGTAATGGAAGCCCAGGTTGCTTTGATCAGGTCACATGCATTGTTGGGTCTGGTGTCTCTCAGCTTCCTCTTGACAATAGCCCATAGATTCTCTATGGATTTCAGGTCAATCAAGTATATTAACAGCATGGTCATTGAACCAGCTTTTGGTACCTTTGGCAGTGTGGGCAGGTACCAGGTCCTGCTGGTAAATAAATCAGCATCTCCATAAAGCTTGTCAGAAGGGAGTCTGCAGTGCTCTAAAATGTCCTGGTAGATGCTGCGTTGACTGTGGACTTATCTGTAAGCCATAATCTTCAAAATGTCAATAAATAAAGGCTTGAAATATTTCAATTTGTGGCATGAGCCTAAATCATATATGGATTTGACTTTCTGAAAAGAGTGACAAAAAATATTGAACATTTTCATGATATTCTATTTTTTTTAGATGTAACTGTACAGTATGTAAAGCACTGAAAAAGTTGAGCAATAATAACAGACATCAGCCACTGCAGGATATTTACTTTACATTTTTACGAAGGGTGGACAAAGGTTCAACAGCATTTTTAGGTTAACGTAAGCATGAAATAAAAGCATGAAAGATTGTGAGTCCCTGCTAATTTTGTTCAGTTTCTTTGAAATGGTGTATTTTGAGGGACTGAGGTTTCTATAACTCAGTGATTTTAGGTTTTTTTTCCCTTTTCATGAAAAAATTCTGCAAAGGGCCAGATTTGGCCCCTGGACCTTAAGTTTGACATGTATACTGTAAAGAACAAAGCCAGTAATTGAGCTCAATAAACTACCTGGTTACCATGAGTGCGTCCAATAAAGACTGGCTGAATTAATCCTTTTTAACCCTTTTCCCATGTTATCTACTCTAGGTTTCGATTATCCTTTAATTTAAATTCCAATATTGAATATTACATGGCTGTAATACCCTCCTCTATAGTTATGCTCATACGGTGAGTTTGTTGTGGTAAACACCACAAGATGAGTGTTTTCTTGGCTTTTATAAGTAATGACTTCTTGCTCTCAAATAGTAAAACGGGAGTTTTTTATCTTTACCATAAAATGTAACATTACAGGGAAGGAACCACAAGCCTGAGTTAATGTAGCAAAAAGCAAAAAGTCTATTTTTCTTTTGAAAAGTATTGTGTGTAACAATGCCTGTTATTATGAAGTCAATTATTTATTAAAAGTCATTCGTTGGCCACAAATACATTTCCCTGGAAGGAGGGGCATCGTGGCAAATAGAAATGTGGATGGAATGAGTAATAATAAGTATATTGTGAGTGATTACTTCGATTCTTTCCCTATATGCAAACTGGTTCGCTCCCATTAGAGTGAGAAACTCTTGCCTACTTTGGTGTTGGTTCATTATGAGATCAACATAAGGCATAATAATTTGGTCCCGGAGCACCTTCTATTACCACTAAAGTATGATAGAATATATCGTTCTTTCAATCAAGAAGCACCAACACACAGTAAACAAACTGGAAGCACCGATAATAAAGTGAACAAACCGGCTGGCAGGAAGAGATAGAGTCAGTCTCTCCATTCCATCTGTCACTGATGCTAACCTGCGTCTCCTTTCCCTCACATTGCTTTGGCACTGTCTGCCTTCCTCTGTTCATGTGAGGAGGGATTGTTTTGGCTCAAATGTGTTAAATAAAGAACACTCACAATAACACAGTGATTTGGATATTTTGGGAAACAAAAAAAAATCCATGTGTCAGAAAATTTAAAGTGGAGAAGTAATTATAATTATTTTGGTGACTTTACAGTCCGTTTTACATTGTTCATTAACACATACACTGAACAAAAATATAAACGCAACACTTTTTATGAGCTGAATTTAAAAATCTAAAACATTTTCTATAAACACAAACAACATACAGTATTTCTCTCAAATATTGTTCACAAATGTGTCTAAATGTGTGTTTATCTTTGCAGAGATAACCCATCCCACCTCACAGGTGTGGTATATCAAGATGCTGATTAGACAGCATGATTAGACACGCTCTGCTCATTTATGTTAGTTTTTTTTAGATTTGATGGTGCAGCGGTGAGCGTAAATACATGAATATTTATGGAGTGGAGGGCTGCTAAAGTTGATAACTTTAGCTTTTGCTCCTATGTTTAACTTAAAATTATATTTTTGAGTTACATTTGTTGTTGTTTCTAAATCATGTGTGTGTGTGGGCCACGGTCGCCTGTTCAGTTAGGATGGAGGCAAATGAAAGTAATAACTCAAAATAATAAACATGAAAATTTGTCAATAACATTGGACGACATCAAGCATTAACATAAACATATTTTATTAAAATGGTTAATCTTTAACAGCCCTCTACCTTATAATAGCGCTGATTTGCTAAAGATTAGCATACAGCAGTGGCTCCCAAGTATTTGCAGTTGCACCCCCATTTGATTTATACATTTTCAAGGCCCAACAATCACAACAAAATCTAAACTAAACGAGTAAAAAAAAATTACATTTAATTAAAAAAAGGTAATAATTGTGAGTATTCTTCAAAACTCGTAAAAATAAGATAAAATGTGCAATCACATGTTTTAGAACAATAATAGTTCTTTGCATGCAAAGTAAATAGTATTTGGTGATTTCTCATACTCAATGTTCAACAAGGTCTGATTTTAGTACTGTGTGACATGACATTAAAAGTCATAGAAGTTATTGTGTGCAATTACATCCTTTTATAGAGGTAAGTGTCATGTTTCTCTAAGTCTTTGTAATTCTGTGGGTCTTGTTTCAGGTTTTGTCTTTTTGTGCTTCCCAGGTATTCCTGTTCGTGTCTCCACCTCTCAGTGGTGTCAGTAGCTGGGTTTCTATTACCCTTGGAAATGCACAAAATTTAAATAGAGCAATAAAAACTGGTGATGGAAAAGCCTGAATTAAAAAAAGTTTTTACACTTTCATGAGGACGTATTTCTGACGTTTCGATACTGCAATTTGTCGCAAAAGCGCTATGGAAATGCTTTTTTCGCAAATACATGTCACAGTGAGTGATGTAGCTGGTCATGTGACCACTAAATAGAAGAGGAGACCGGGACATTAGCATTATACTTTAAGATTATTACTCCCACATTAGACGTGAAACAATAAACAAAAATTGTTTCGCTGGATGAGATTTCATGGGAGTTACGAGGTGTTAACTTTCAATGTTAACACGTTCAAAGCGCAATTATACTTTGTCGACAATTAGAAATATTGCTTTTATTTTGTGAAAATCTGTAATGAAAACCCAGCTAGTGTGTTTAGGTTGATGATAATCTGCCTCATGTTTTGCATTTAGGTGTGGTTTGTTCCCAATCAAGCTTCCCTCACTATTGTTAGTGTTTCTCGTGCCTCCTTCTGTTTTTGGATTTGGGTTTTTGTTAGTTTTGTAAACTAAACACCAACTGGTGTGGTGGTGGCCTACCTTCCACCACCACACCCACCCAGTGTGATGGAATGAACCAGCCACAAATGGAGCCAGCAGAGGATTTGGAAGAACTACTGTTGCAACTGGAGAGTGTCCGTTATGAAGGAGAGACTTCTAATCCGTCGGGGAAGCTTGGGGCGGTGTTGAGGATATATTATGCTTTAGCATCAACACCTCAGGTGTCAGCCCATCCACCCTTCTGTAATATCTTAGCCACTCTCTATGAGCAGCTTTTCCAAGCCTCCAGCTAACATCTTGTAGGAGACGCTTCTAAGCAGAATCATTTTCTTCAGCCTCGACCAACTGACCCTGCAAGTCATAAGTCCAGTTCTCCAGCATCCACTAGCTCCCAAGTTAGCTCTCCAGCATCCTCTAGCTTTAAGGTTAGTCCCGTAGTTCCCGCTAAATTCCAGGCAAGTCCTGTAGCGCCACCCATACCAGCTCCCAAGCAGCAGGCGGTGCCTGTCCCGGCCACAGTCCCTGAGCTCTAGGAGGTTAAGGGGATAAATCCCATTGACATCATTTTGCAATTCATTCCCAGCAGCTCTACACAAATCTGTGCCATATAGGATAAAATTAATTTGTGTCATAAAGCCTGCAGTCATTTCATGCCAAGCAGCATGGAAATAAGTTGTTGACATGCACCACATGTACCGAGTCATCTACTAATCAACTAATACTGGGCTGCTGGTTTGGACCAAAGAAGAAGACTATGGTTTGCATGAAAACATGAGTACAGGTCTGCTGTGAAAGCACTGTAAACGTTTAGCATATCGGTAACATTGTAAGTGAGTCTGTTTGCATTTGTACCCATGACTATTCTGGTATGCAAGCAGACTTTATTTTTCTTAAATCACCAGAAGTTTTGTCATTCTCTCTGTACATCATATAAAAAACATGATGTTAATATTGTATTGTTTGATAGTTTGAACATAATTTTAAATAGTTTTAACACTAGCTTATTTTATCCAGCCTACATTCCTTCAGTCTTTCACACAGCCGGTGCTTTAGGTTTATTCCTCTTCGTCAAGGACCAACGCATTCTATTCAGCTCGAGTCCAACATTAACAAAGGCTTCAAATTTAAAGCATATATTCATCTCTTCCTGTAATTCAATAGATCCCAGGATTTCCACAAAAACAAACCATGCCCCACCATCCAAGGCTAGAAGCAGCATCTGTCCAAAAAGCGTAGAAATGAAGGGTGTTGATTATACAGCTGGCTGGCCAGGAGTCATCTTTCCACGGACAGGAGAGAAGAAGAGTAAGAACTTGGTTATTTTACTTTGGCCTGGCCCTTCCTCACTCATGCTATGCGGCAGCTGTAAACGCAGCAGTCAAAACAAATCTCAGATGCTAAGGGCTATTCTGCCTTCAGCACACACCTCAGCTCCACCTAAACACACAAACACTAACCTGGGTTGTATTTCTGTACTATCGTCTTCAGTCTTGTCTACAGGCTTGTGGGGAGTTCATTTCTAACAATGAAACTGTAGTATTTACTTTTCTATTCATTGTATTTGTGTAGTTGTTTTAATGTCTAAAGGCATGTGCAAACCAAAGGTCAGTACATTTTTCCACACAGGTTAACCACAAAGTAAATTTGTGCGCTGTCGAAGTCAAAAATGCACAAACTATTACCAATTTTTACATGCAGCAGTTTCACTGAAATTGAATAAGTATTGTTGACAGTCTGTGTAGGAGTTGTTTCATATTTCTGTCACAATGCCATCATTTCTACTGCAGATTGTCAGGTAATGGATCCTTCCATACCAATATCTTAACGTTGTGTATTTTCCTCTAATATCTACAAATAAAGTGACATCATGGCCAAATTACTTCCCATTTTGTAACCAGAAGATTGCAGCAAGCTATCTTGTTACACATACTGTATGTCTCACATGTTTTGGTTAGCTTAGCACATAGCAACGCTGTCTGAACAGGTCTATGATAACTGGTCATATTACCAGTTCATGTTGTCTTAATGGCATTGTTGTAAGATTAACAACTTCCATCCATCTATCCATTTTCAGGGTTGGAGGGGTCTGCTGGTGCCTATCTCTAGCTCTCATTGGGTGTTAGGCGAGGGTACACCCTGGACGGGTTGCCAGTCTATCACAGGGCAACACACACATACAAACACTTAAATTCACTCCTACAGGCAATTTACAGACTCCAATCAACCTAACGTTTATGGATGTTTGTGGATTGTGGGAGGAAGCTGGAGTAGCTGAAGGAAACCTACGCAAGCACAGGGAGAACATGCAAACTCCACACAGACAGCACCTTATCTCTTAAATGCAATATTAAAAAAAATTGGGTTTTTAATTAGTTTTAATTAGTAATTTTTTGTTTTTAGCAGGTAGCTTCCAACAACCTAAAGACACAACCTGGCTACTCTGCATTTGTAACACAGAATAAACATGGTCAAAAAGGAATTCTAGAAAGTAAAGAAAGTCGTTGGGGTCACCAGAGACTTGTGATCAAAATGAGGTCATGATCTTAAAAAGGTTGTGAACCACTGCTTTAAGACCCTTGATGTAAATCAGCAGAAGAAATTTACTATTAAAGCCGCTATCTATAAAAGCAAGGAATGTGTGTGTGTGTGTGTGTGTGTGTGTGTGTGTGTGTGTGTGTGTGTGTGTGTGTGTGCGTGTGTGTGTGTGTGTGTGTGTGTGTGTGTGTGTGTGTGTGTGTTCCTAAAATATCTCTGTGGATCTGGATCAGACTGACCTGAGAGTTTCAACATGGCTGCTGCTTGGTTCAAGGGTGTGCACCATTGGCATTGTTTGGATGCCCCACCCACATGGATGTGTGTGTGTTCCTCAAATATCTCTGCGGATCAGCATCTATAAATACCAGTTTAGATAGTTACTGATGATATAATAGTGGTGAAGTTAGACATCAATTTAATCAACTCTCAACAAAACATAATTTTCATTTGCAAATATTAAAGTGAATCCTGTAGTTTTTATTTTTATTTTTTTTAATTGCAGTCAAGAAAATAAAAGATCAGACTGACCTGAGAGTTTCAACATGGTTGCTGCTTGTTTCAAAGATGTGCGACGTCGGATTTGTTTGGACTGCAATGATACTGTTAATAAATAATTTACAAATTATGTGTGAATCTAAACTGACTGTTGTGTATTAATGAAACTAAATGAGTACGGACCGAGTCTGTTCCGGTCTGAGGAGATCCTGATCCGCGAGGACAATAAACTGGAATGGGAATAGATGGGGTACGACTCCCTAAAGTGTTCTCGCTAAAAGCCAAAATATATGAAAACACAAACATTATCACTACACGTTTCACAATAAAGCTAAATGTCCCTGACGTCCCACCTTCAAACACAACCACATTTGGCCATCCATGAAAAAACTACTGAAACTCCAACTTCTTACGGGCACTGTAAGTTATTAATAAACAACAAATGACTGAATAAATTAATGAACAATGGTCACTGTCCACTCTGAACATGGCAGCAGCCCGCTGCGTTTTGGATGAAGTGGTGAGCATCAATCCAATCAGCAGAGGTGAAAGTAATAGATTACAAGTACTCAAGTTACTGTAATTGAGTTGCTTTTATTGGTACTTGTACTTTTTTGAATATATTTCTATATCAGTAATTGTACTTGTACTTAAGTGCATTTTAAAAGAAGTAAAGTCATGTGTTGTATTTCTACACCCAACCGCCACTGAGTAAATTATTATATTTATGTTTTAAAATCATCGATGGACATTGTGAAACTACAAAAAATGAAATGACCAGACAACCATCAAATGCATCACATCATAGCGGACCAATCAGATTAAATGTATTGCACTGCTCCAAAACAGCATTAAATGACGGTTATTTTCTCAATTTTAGAGTTCATAAATTTAGCTCCTGAGAATATTTTTTTGTAATTGTGCAAGATTTGGTCTCTTCTTTTTTGAGTTTATACATAAGATGTTTACTGCATACAAAGGAACTGTGGCAAGATTTATTACCATCTATCTATCCCTAATAGAACAAATAAACACCCTAATTTCACTGGTCAGAACAGAGACAGTTTTTTAGTTCTGTCATGTGCAAAGATCTACAGTTTCTCACCCAGCAGAGCCAATTGTACCTAAAAACTGCCTGCAGCGCTGCAAAAGGAACCAGTATAAATGAATAAATAATCACTTCCACTCAGGACCTACACCTTAAATTTTCAAACAGTCCTCCAACTCTCTCCCTCTCTTCCCGTATCCACCTCTTCACCCCCTCCTCCCATCTTCCGTCTTTCTTCTTCTTCTTTGCATGCTTTTACAGTGAGGTAGGCTGAAAGCTTTCTTTGTTGCCATGGTCTGTGGAGTTTGAATGGTACCAAACAAGAACCCAAGTGCACCGAGCCCCAAAGACAGCCACTGAATAGAATTCTTCCCCTGACTTCTCCCTGGCCGAGCGACAATGAGTGGGACCACTCCTTTCTAGTCGAGCCCGCACTAATGGCTAAGACAATATTTGCTGGAATGAGGGGGATTTAATTTGCATTCAGGCTGTCTCTGCTCCTTTTCACAAGATTTGGGCCTGCTCAGTTCAACAGTGCCGCTGCCGCTGAAAGTGCGCTTTCGGATGATTTTCCTTTGATTTTTTTCCCAACCCCAGTCCATCACAGGAACCAACCCCCCCAACCCCCGACCCCGTCTTTTTCAGGGAGCCCAGGCTTTCAAACACCCTCTGCTGCAAATTGCACAGGTTATCCAGTTCATCAGAGGAACAGAGAAGGCAGGTGTGGTCATGACATTAACACTAATTCCTTCTCGTTCTTGTTCAGTCTTTTATCTTTTTGCCGCTTTATCAGAAGCTGCAATGATATTAAAGGCTTTATATGAAAGTAAAATTTGAAAATAAGATAAGTGCCTTCAGGTTAACCGTACAAGGTATATTTGTCCCAAGATGATAATATTAAATCTATTGTTACAGGTTTGGAATTAGCTTTGGGCAATAAAACCAAATTGCTGTCCAGTGTCTGATTAAATAAAGTAATTATCAGGTTGGGTTTAAAAGCAAGGCTCCTTTAGATTACAAAAGAAACATCCAACAGGCCCTAATGCTGACTGACAGCAGAGAAAATGGTGAAACACTGTAAAACTGTTTTTCCTTCAGGCTTTTTGAAGTCTTTAAGAAGAAAAAAAAACAAGGTTTCCATGCACGTATTAAGCCGTGCATACCATGCTAATTATCATAGCTTCGGTTTTACCTTTTTGATGATGAAAATGAAAACGTTCTTGAGGATTGTTGCCATAGAAATCAGCTTACTAAATGCTCGTCATATTAATTGCCACTTTACGACTGAGTTTTTTTGTGTTTCCATTGCTGGTGAGAGGCTTAGCGAGCATGGCATGGTGACAAAAAGACGGTTAAGGACGGCATCAATTCAGGTATTAAAATGAAGAATTTGGAATACAGCCACAAACAAACCTTCCATCTACCGACAGACGGATCGTTTGCATCCTAAGATGAAAGTCAAATCTATATTTGGGATCCTGCATTATGAAGCAAAGATCTGTATATATCTGCATATTTACTTTGCTCCTAAAGACTGCATGCAATAAATTAGATACTTTTGAGAAACTCTTTTATGGAATGTATCCATGCTTCTGTAGCAGCGCTGCAAGTACCGCTCAAAGTACGCTAAGTAGCACCTCCACTTTTTACCCCCTGAGGTAAATTACAATATAAGTCTAGTGGTTGTCAACTATTGCTCAATCAAAAAACACGCTCTTCCCTTTTTGTTGAGGCAGTGTGCTGGATCAAAGTGGTCCAAAGATGCTAAGAAAGAAGGTCCGAACAACTGCGGTTTTAATTTACACCAAAAATGTGATGTTTCTATAACTATTGCTCACCAACTATTGCTCACTCACCTGTTCTACACCAATTCCTTTCACAACTTCTCCTTAACAATACACAACTACTCTCTCTCTCTCTCTCTCTCTCTCTCTCTCTCTCTCTCTCTCTCTCTCTCTCTCTCTCTCATATCTGAAACATTGGCATCCAGCTCTCCTTTGACCACCACGTCACCAGCTCACTAGAACCGCCTTCTTTCACCTCAAAAACATCTGTTATTCATACATTCATTACATCCAGACTAGACTATTACAATAACATTCTGTGTGGCACATCATCCAAAGTCTTTAATAAAAGAAATAAAATACATCCAAAACTCTGCTGCACGCCTTCTCACCCACACCTGAACACATCACTCCTGTCCTTCAAAATCTCCTCTGGCTCCCTGTCTCTTACTGTATCCAATTCAAAATACTTTAAATCTTACAAAAAGTTGTAAAATTTCTTTGAGTTTTTGAAAAGTGCTTATGAATAAAAATGTATTATCCAACACATTTATCATGTTAATGTCTCACAGAATTAAACCAGATAAATCACACACACTATTTTACTTTACACACACAAATAAACCCTTTATAACACTACAGAGTACAGAGTATATACACCTCTATATGCATCCAACCTTCAAACACATACTCATTTGGCCATAATTAACTCTGCTTAAGCTCCTCCCACTATATGAATACACTTCTAATGGGCACTGTACTAGTTTAGAATAAAGACCAATCTGAGCAGAAAAAACAATGGCTTTATGTGTTTTTATTGAAGTTTTATGTGCTTTGGAAACTATTTTGTTGTTTTTTTTTAATTCATTGTATGTGTTTTATGTTTTTTGTAGCCTTGTGTGCTTTGGGATTTTTATATTTTTTGTTGCTGTGTTTAATTAATGGAGTCATATTTGTGTAGTTTTTTGCTGTCTTGTGTGTTTTTGTTTTTTTTTTTTTTGGATGAAATCCCTGTGTTTTTGTCATACTTTTTTCAATTTCTGTAATTTATTTTGAGGTAATTTATGTATGTTTGCTGTTCTTCTGTCATTTTGTGTGGTTTTAGAATCATTTTGTTCATTTACTTTGGGGGCTGCTCAAAAATGTGGACCGCCAGTTGCCCATGTCTGCAATTATGCCAATAAATTATGCCACAATGAGGAACAAATTGCTACATGAGGTCTTTTTGTGGTTTCTTCTGCAATAAATTCCTGTAGCTTCATCCAAACATTGACATAATTCACAAATACGCCTAGTTTTGCACACTGAGCTATGCTAACCATTTCTCAACCTTTATTACCAGTAAAAAGTCTCTGAGAAGTATCAGTTATTTCCACAATAATCTGTTCCCTGATTAGCTAATGGTGACATTGTTCCCCGTCTTTAAAGCAGAAGCTGCAAAACATTGTTGATTTAAACTTGACGTCTTTCAGCAACAAATATAGACTTAGCCTCTGTTGAGACGTTTGTGCCTCTGGGAACAAAAGATGGTAAACAGACGTTTGACAATGCTGTTCACACATTTAAATAAAAAAAGCACAGTTAGCATATTCTTCTTGAGATATCTGTGCCGGAAATTAAATGTAGAGCTTTTGCTCAGCTACTGCCTGAATCCCTGAATTATCAGTTTGAGGCACACATATGAGGATGGTTTAGTGTTCATTTCACAAATATTCCACATTACATTAAATTCAATCAGTCTGTTCATTCCTTATGTTTAATTGAAGTTGAGGAAAAAAACTATTATAGTTATGTGTATTTTTGTTGATATTTTGTTGGTTTTTAATTCATGTTTTTTTTTGTCATTTGGTTGTTTTGTAAATATTTGTTGTTAATGTGTATATTTTTTGTAAATTTTTTATTTGTTTTTGTTGTGTGAGTTGATTCATTTTGTGTGTTTTATTTATTTTTGTGTTATTTCGATGTATTTTTGCAGTCATCCTGTGTGTTTTTGGAGTAATTTTATTTTTGTGGTCCTTTTACTATTTTGCTCCCAAAGGGACTTACAACATGAGCAGTTAGAGTTAAGGGACTTAAGATAAGATTAGATATGCTTTATCCGTCCCACAAAGGGGACATTTGCAAAGTTTCAGCAGCAGCTAAATAGGTAAACTAGCTAACTGTCTGTGGATTGGCTGCCAATGTTCAGGTTATACTCTGACAGCTGCAGACAGGAAGGAGCAGCGGAATCTCTCCTTCACACAGCCACTGAAAGAGCTGTGCAGCGCTGTCAGAGAGGCCTGGAAGGGGTGGTCAGGGTTGTCCAGCATGGATGACAGCTTGCTCAACATCCCACAGTGATGGCCAGGTTGGATTCGAACCAGTGACCCTCCGATTACAAGCCCCCTTACTTAAAGCTGATATCCAGAGTTTCTGAGAAATCTATGTTTATGTATGATTTTTTTGAAATGAGAAAAAATCCCTAACTAGTCTTTTACTATGGTCTACTGCTGGTGGTCATTATTGTATATAAGTCCCGCCTTTGTCCCATAAACCCCTATACAAATACAAGAAAACGCCAACTTCACCCAGCCAATAGGCTTTGACTTCCTGGAGCAGACCACTGTCAATCAAAGTGAATGTGTGTGCACCGTCACAACAACAACCAGGTATCACTGAGCAGCAGAGCGTCATGGAGGAGCACTCAGAAACTCTGGTTACCCATTCTACGACTGCCAACATATAAAACTTCTACTAAAAAAGAAAAGAAAAGTCAGAGTACAAAGTTTGTGGATAAACGTCTTTGTGACGCAGCAGAATTTATCTCAGAGCTGCTTTTCAAAGGAGGAGGGACTTACTGCTTTTCAAAGGATGAGGGACTTACTGCTTTTCAAAGGATGAGGGACTTACTGCTTTTCAAAGAATTGTGAATGGACCAGGATTTGGCAACATTTCTCATGGACAGGTAATAAACACGTTTTAATCAAAAGTTATGGCACTCTAACAATAAATGTGTAGTTTTTGTAGTTGTGCGACTTTGTTATGTTTTGCAGAAATACCCGGATGGTTAATATATCTGGACATTTTTTAAGTGTGCACGGACACTAGTCAAACTCCACCGTCCCATGATGCATTGCGAGCGGAATGTAAAATAATCCTGGGACCAGTTTCAAGCTAAAAATCAAACATCTCCTTTTCAAAATAAAAACATCTCTTCTTGTCTTTCATTATTTTTTTTTAAAACTATTTTGTAAATTGGGCTCTTGTTTTGAAAACAACCAGGAGCTTTGACAGTAACACAATAAAGGGTCTGAAAATCTCAGAAATGTCAGTATGAAATGTGTTTCTGTGAGTTTTATGGATGAAATGAGCAAATATTAATATTCTACTTGGTCACTTTCTCACTTCAAATGTTTTCAGAACTTTCAAAGATGGAGAATCAACAGATATTTATCCTCAGTGTGACTCAGGTTTTTGTCGTTGTATGTTCCAAATGCATCTTGGGAAACATAGATGTATACTTCAGTGGGGATGTTCATCATCCTAATCATACTTATAGTATATAGTAGACAGTATATACTCATTGAGTTTGTAGTGCATCATACGGAGTGTGACATTTTGAACACAGCCTAAGTATAACATGTGACCCCCTGGGTGTCCAGTTGTTGATGTCTGCCCTAGAGTATCAGGCTAATGTTCACAGCTAACACACTATTTTCTAAAAACTAATGGTTATGGGATGCATTAAGAGGCACAAACTGACAAATGTAATAAATAGAAAACTGTCTTTAACCCATATCCACTATAGTGTGCTTTGCGGGGTCAGCAGACAAATCAAATCTGCTTGTCAAAACTAGCCACACAGACACAAAATACATGTACAACTAGTGCATGAAAAACAAGAAAAGGTTGAGTATGAGTCAGAGAGTGGAAGTTGGTGAAGTAGCTGAAAGACAGAAAGAAAGTGCTGCTCATGGGACTGACAGGGACTGAGTTTGGAAAGAAAGCACTGGTAGTGTGTGTGTGTGTGTGTGTGTGTGTGTGTGTGTGTGTGTGTGTGTGTGTGTGTGTGTGTGTGTGTGTGTGTGTGTGTGTGTGTGTGTGTGTGTGTGTGTGTGTGTGTGTGTGTGTGTGTGTGTGTGTGTCATATTGAATGTGCAACCAGTACCAGGTCTCTGATTGGGGGGGCGACCAACTCCAACTCTCCTCTTTTCGCCTGCAGTCATATTGATTCCAGCCAGGCTGTTGGGTGTGATATGACTTCAGGCTATGTGTGAGCTGCGTGGCTGGTTTGAGGGGGTGCAGTGGGGGTGTTGGAAGAGTCGGGGAACAGCACGGCTCGGAGTGTGTTCACTTTTCCACAGGGCAAATACCCGCGCTCCCATCTAGCAAATTAACGAGATGAAGTCCCACAGATAACGATCCTGACAGCTTGTCTGTCTGCTCGGCACCGTTAGCTGGAGTGAGACGGGGGAAACGTCCAAGTGTATGGCACCAATTCCAATGAGCTGGAACCCATGCAGCACTGTTTGCAATGGTAATCACATCCCCACAAGCTCATTTGGTCAATCTCAATAGCTTAGAAGTAATCACAAGTGTAAAGAGCACTGATATATTCTACTCATGTAGAAGTACTGGTACTTGATTGAAATTGTGCTTGTACAAGTACAAGTAACTGATACATAAGATACTCAAGTACAAATAAAAAGTAGCTCAATTAAATAGTTACTAGTTACTTTCACCCCCCATGTTTATTGTTGGTAATAATCCCTTGCATACAGTAAACCTCTCATGTATAAACCTAAAAAGGAAGAAACCAAATCTTGGGTTTTCAGGGTTTTCAAACTCATTTTAGTTCAGGGGCCAATTATGAAGCAGGAAAATTAGTAATTTAATCAATATTGTGCTCTAGTTCAGTGTTTCTCAAATTGGGTTCCGTGTACCCCTAGGGGTACGCGATGGCACTACAGGGGTTACTTGAGAGAGAAAGGGAGAGAAAGTGGAAAATAAACAACAAAAGAATTAGAAAATATAGGGTTTTAAAATGTCTATTTTTTAAATTGAAAATTATAATCCTAATAATGATCTTGATTAGAACATGAACTGAAAATACAAGGGTCAGTCTTGGTCACACAATAGGTGGGAGATGAAATAAATCTATTCAGGAGACACTAAATACTGTTTCATTAAACTTATTTACAATGGGATGCTTTAAAATGTTTGTCGTCACTCATTCATTCAGTCATTAGGCTCTATGTAGTTGAGTACTTGGGTACTTGGAATCAGAAATAATAGAAAAGGGTACCTGCACCAAAAAAATTTTGCAAGTAAATTATAAAATATGTGCGGCACTGACAACGTCAAAGCAATAAGTGACAGATATCACTCCAAGTCCCTATACTTTCAATTTATTAAATTTTGTTATCTATTTTAATATAATTTTGGGGAATAATTTTAGTAAAATTGCCGGATATGGAAAAAAATTTTAAATTATTGTAACAATTTCAGATTAAAAATTACTGCAATCATGTGATATAAGCGTGGGGAAAATGTGAGCCCTGCTAATATTGTGGAGTTTCATTGAAATTGTGTATTAATTTGGAGATATCTACAAATTAATTAGTTGGTCATTTACACCAGGATTCATGGTTTCTCTGACTTTTTTTAGCTTTTTGCAGCGGGCCAAATTGGATGCTTTAAAAGGCCGGATTCAGTCCCTGGGCCTTGAATTTAATACCATTCCCTTGCATACAGTAAACATCTCTTGTATAAACTTAAAAAGGAAGAGACCAAACCTTGTATAAGTGGAACTTTTTCATTTATTTTCCACAAAGACATTGGTATAAAATAAAAGGTTTGTCAAAATGTACAATTCTATTAAAAAAAATAAAATAACACTAATGAATTCAATTCAAGTATAGCTACATTGAACTCTAAAAATGAAAAAAATAACCAGCATTCAGTGTGTTTGGGGTGCTGTGCATTATGTTTAGTCTGACTGGTCAGCTATGATGTCATGCATTAGATTGTCTGTTGATCATTTTAAAACAAAAACTAATAATTTACGGTTGGGTGTAGAAACTTAACAAATTTCTTTACTTCTTTTAAAATGTACTTTAGTACAAGTAAAATGACTAATTTAGAAATATACTCAAAAAAGAACCCATAAAAGCAACTGAATTACAGTAACGTGAGTCCTGAGCTCTTCTTCTTCACCAGGACCCCAAAAATCACTTTATTGAAAACGCAGTAAAATGTAAGAAATCCTGATGTTTTCACGTTCCTAGCTGGTGTCTCATTGTGCTGGAGGCTCGACATGGATGAAACTGTCCAGTATCAGAGCTGTACTTAGACCACTGACAGGTGTCCACCCTCTGAGTAGTAAAAATGTTGCACGATTGCACCACAACGACACATTTGATTTACGATTTCTGCTCTGAGGAATTACTTTTACAGCTTCCTGAAAATTCAGAGATGAGTTATCGTGACAGCTTTGGAAAAAAAAAAAATGTCTCTTCTTTTCTTACAGAGCAGCTCTGTTTATAGGTCACATGGTAATCTTTTTCTACTTTCTTTACCCAGCGTGCACATAAAATACACATGTGTTCAGGTTGGGGCGCGTTATTAGAAACCAGGATGTTTAGAATTGCAAATGATGCGTTAGGGATTTCAAAGGCGGCCCGTGATTACTTACGTTAAAGCCAAAGCAAGCCAGCAGCCAATCAGATAAACGAAATACCCCCACTCTTTTGCCTCTTGATCCCATGCTGGAATTCACCCCCCCTCCACCTCCCCCTACAAAAGAGGAAACATTAGCTGTCTGAAATGTGCAGCTTCTGTGCATTTTCCTGGGCAGCTTTCCTACTGAAAGACATCCTTTCATCTGCTTTTGTTCCTCTGACTCTATACGTCTGAATGTGTGCTAGACTAGAGCTGATCATGGAGGCCTCAACGGAGCATCAAAGTGTCAACAAGTGACAACTTGTTGTTCTCAGGAAGGATCAGTTATGGGAATAAGTCACTCTCCCTCTCTTTAGCCATCAACTAGCATGGGACCACCAATATTTCATCAACAATTATAATGTTTTTAGTCTTTCAGGTTAAAGCAGAACTAAGTAACTTGTGCTTAGCACTCCCCCTAAAGGTCTATTTTGGTTATGTCACTGTCGTAAACACCCTGCACCCCACGCCACCTGCCCCACCCCACAGCTACTGTACATGTGTACCTTTACTCTCCCAAAACGGTAGCAACCGATCACTGAAAAATCCTAATCCAACAGTGACACTAAGGGTGCTTTCACACATATAGTCCCATGTGACCATGTAAACAGTATGAGGAAGAGAGACAAGTAAAATAAATAAATGATGTGGGAGTAATAAAGAAGGAAGTGTGGAAATGTGTGTAATGTGTTTGTTTGTGTGCTGACAAAGTGGCTCTGAAGATGGATGGATGGATGGATGGATATTTGTGTGTGTGCTGCCCGATGGAGCGCTGGGTTATGAGTATGTGTGCGTGCCTGTTGTCGTGACGACGATACATGATTGCTGTGTGTTGCTGCTGAGCTGTCACTGCATGGAGTCGCTCTGTTCCTCAGACTTCTTCTTCTCTACCTTTTTTTTGCTGGCTACACCATGATATGTTTGAGAAAAGTGAGTTTGAAGACAACCGTGTGCAAATATGTCATAATCTAGCATTAGTTTGTATTGGGCTGTCATAAACCAGTGCGTCTTGCCACCGGATCAGAGGCAGGAAAGTTGCAAGTGCTGTTTTCTGGCCAGAGACATCAGGGGGTGATGAAAGACCCCCCAATCACCCCATAAACACTTGTATTACCCTCACAAGGACTACGAGAAGGATTTATTAAGGTGAAAAAGTTACTTAGTTCTGCTTTAATTCCTGTTCTCATAAAGTCAATTGGGTAATCCATGTCATTTCAACAAAATGTCCACACACTTCGGTGTAAAAAAAATCTGAGATGTAATCGGCACACACACACAGTTTGATCGGATTAATACTTTTTGAGATGTTGCCAATTTAGTGAGGGGTATATGTCGGTTTTCTTCCATTTTCAGCTTCCAGTATCTCAGGAATTGCATCATATAGGAAAGGTAAATGTGGTATAGTAATACAGCTCCACCCACTCTCTCAGAATATACAAAAATATCTGCTATACATCTTATTCGGTGGACATGCCAGCTCCTCATAATTGGAAAAATGTTAGTGTGTGTTTGGGTCTGGAACATGTTTGGGTCTTCAGTAAACTACTTAGCATATGTCTCAGCTCCCTGTAATATGATCAGCTTAGAGCTATGAACATAGACTGTTTACATCACTAATGATTAGTCACAGATATGCATTGGTTCTTGAGTGACAGTCTCTTGAAATTGGAAAAAGTACTTTTTAAAAAATATTTTTCATTTACTCATAACTACATGTGGGAATGTAAGAAAAAAATGTACCTGTTTTGAACCCCAACCTTTGTGTTATTTCACCATTTGCGGATATTGAAAAGCCTTTACGTTAGGCCATTGTAGCTTGCGTCCGTGTTTTATAATTCATTATTGTTCATTCGTTTTTTAAACTAGTAACATAAAAAAAAAAAAAAAAAAAAAAACATTGCGTCAGAAATATTTCCACCAGATAGGAGGTTGAAATGTTTCCGGTTCAGACAATCAGACAAACATTCAGTAAATTATATTAATCTGGGGAAAAAATCTGCATCCTGCTTAATTTATGAAAACAATGCTTTTTCAACTGAAAATGGACACAATGAACTGATGTTTGGGGCTGGGGGAATGATGTCAGAGAGTTAGACACAAAGATAACTCCAGCTAACAAAAGTAAATAAAAATAATAACTGCTTATTTTACATTTATATCATTATAGAAATACAATCTTGTGTATTAACTCATGAGCAAAAGTGTATTTCATTCAGTAACTTGAATTATAAAGATTCAGCTGCCCGTTATGCAGCAGTGGTGGATGTACCTGTGCACCATCGATCAACATGTGACAGATTCTGTAGGGAGTCCAATTTTCCATGATAATGAAAAACAGACAGAATGCAGAATTCATTTTCAGAAACAGATAAAACAATCTGAACCATTTATTTATTTTATTTTATTTATTTATTTTTTGTATCACGCATTTACTCTTTTTCTGCTTTAAAACAGTGACTGAATGTCAATAAAGTGTATCAAAAAGACAAATTCATCAACTTTTGGACATAATCTTGCACTGCGTGATCACACGGCTGCACGGGATTTTGTGCAAAACATGAGGATGATTCTCTACTCACTGAAAATGAAGAGGAAATATATACAACACTGACCGAACCCTCACTTACATGTTTACAGACCATATCACACATTTTAATGGTATTTTTGCTGTAAAACGGGTGACTAACAATTTTTTTTACGTGATTTCTCCTTAACCCTCTCGGCTTCTGTAAGTCATCGATAGCATGTAAATAAAAAAATTGTGACAGTACTCAGCTCGATTCACCCTATTTAGCATGTTTGGTATGACTTTGGAAGTTTAAAGGGCCCATGTTATGTTAAAAGGACTTTTCTGTGCTTTAAACATGATAATGTACTATATGGGCTTCATAAACATACCCAAAGTGTTTTTATCATTGATTCCATCAGTCGTTAGTTAGAGGGTGATTTACTCCTTTCTTACTACAGGGTGAACACAAACACCTCACTACAATTTGATGACGCGCTCCCACTTTGATGACAAATTTGACGCGGCACTGAGCTGGAGAAGCCACGCCTCCAGGAAGCTCTCTGCAGTGATTGACATGTAAACAGACACGCCCACGAAGGTGAGCATTTCAGCGTCCTTCGCACAGTGCTACCAGCGAACGCCCCGCCCCCGCCCCCACGCTCTGTCTCATGTTTATAAAGCAGCATGAGCTCAGCTACGGAGTGGGTGGGAGGAGGGTGGGCCGTCCTCTGGCCCTACGTCACCAAGCGGGGAGGAGGAAGTCAGTGGCCCGTCTATAGACACGCCCACTCATGAATATGCGTTTGGGAAAATAAACATCAAATACTATGTTTTTGGGGTTCTTAGAACAAATGGAGATGGGTGAAAAAAAAGCATGACATGGGACCTTTAATAGCCAGTAAAATCATTTAAAGAGGGAAAGACAATGAAACAAAACAAAACACAATACGCTGAGTAAATAGCTTATCAGTAAATAGATTTACTGAAATGAAAAATCAGAGGTCGTAAATGATCATTGTGTTTTCTTGCTTGCATTAGCCTTCCCAGCCTCATCTCCTCTTTATAGCAGCCATGAATAGATCACAATGTTACTCTGTGCAATGAAACAAACTCATTACTACCTGATTGCAAGTTTTTAACCTCCCAACCTCTGCACAGTGGCTATGAGGGAAGGATAATGATAACCACAGTCAGCACAGGTTACCTCTGAAGACTGTCAGTCTTCCAAGATCTAATTGGCTAATTCGTCACCCCACAAATTCATTCCCCTAATAGGGTTTCCCGCTGTCAGATAATTGTGTGCAAAATAATGAATAAATGTTGCATTTGAGCTGCAAACGCTGTGTAGTCTCACAGTCTGAAAGGCACAACAGAAATAGCAATTAGGCAGAAGCTCAGAAGTCAGCAAGCAAGAAAGAAGGAAAGCAGGGAAGCATGAACGTGAAGGAATGGTACATTTGTCCTCCTGAGATTGAATAGTTAACAAAGTGCGCGGTTAAAAAGTAACACAATACGCGAGGACTGACATTCCTCATTAATTTTTAACCAGCTGAGCTGCACTGTGGTGTGTTCTCTGGAATCAGTTTTGCATAGAGAATCAGGACGCAGCATGAAAGCAAAGAATTTAAAAATGCATCACATTTCCAAATAGACAACAAGCGACGGCATTACAACTAATACTAATGCTGGCCACATAAATGCATTATTGGAATATGAATCAATTTGAAAAATAACTAGTTAATTACAAATCTGTCAGAATAAATCATGACATCAAAAATGATGCACTTGTTTTTACAATTAAAAACAATAGGTGCATTTCCATTACGGTTGTAAATGCAAAAAAATCTAAATAGCGCAATAAAAACTGGTAATGGAAACACCCGAATTTTCAAATAAAGCACTCAAATATAGCTACAAAGTTTTTACACTTTCATGAGAAGGTGTTTTATACATTTCAATATTGGAATGTGTCACAAAAGCACAATGGAAACACTTTTTCCGCAAATACGCGTCACAGAACGTGATGCACCACTTCTCTCAAGAAAGCATGGCACGGTACGTGTAAACAGAGGGGGAGACCGGGACATTTCTTAGTATTATACTTTAAAAGTATTACTGTATCACATTAGACATGAAACAATAAAGGAATACAAAGTGTTAAAAGGAGGTTTGGAGCGTCCGTCTTCCTGCAGTAACATCTCGCGTTATGAGATTTTGCAGAAGTTGCGAGGCTCCAGAACAAAACAATGTTAAATGCAAACATGTTCAAAGTGCAATTATACTTTGTCGACATTTAGAAATATTGCTTTTATTTAGCCAAAATCTGTAATGGAAACCCAGCTAGTGACAGATGTAGAGTGTGAACCGTGCAGACTTAAAAGCCACTCTGTTATAACTAAAAAATATTACTTATTGAAAAACCAAACAAATATCCAACTTATAGATATAGGAAATTCCAGTGGGAATGTGAGAGAACTGCTGAATAAATTTGAACATTTAACATTCCAATCTGTTCAGACACAAACTATTGCTCTTTTACATTCAGCTGCTGAGGCACAGCAGCATGTCCACATTACTGGAGGAAAGAGCAGCTCTCTTTTCTAACCTACGATTATTAGTGACAAAGTTTTACCAATATTCCTTTCATTATTCACACTCCGGATGCTTCTGCATACAGTGATGCTCTCTCGAATCATTCACAGTCAAAGCAAAGAGATGACAAGAATGTATGCATGTACGTTAACGTGATGTTCAAATATCAATGAAGCATATTTTGAGTATTTCTGTTTGTCATTGTTATTGTCATGTCATTTGCTTTATTTTTTGTTCTTATACTATTATTTTGTTGAACTATATAAAATATCACATTTATTTTAACAAGAAGCAGTGAAAATATAAACACCTATGCAAGATATTGGACTTTTATTTATTACCTCCACCAAGGAGGTATAGTATATTCACCGGCATTTATTAATTTATTTATTGGTTTGTTTGTCTGTTAGCAGGACTACACCAAAATATTTCGGGTGTGTTTTTTGTGTTCATTCCTGAAAATTTTATGATACAGATTTTCACAAAATTATGACAATAACATAACGTTTTGGAAGGGATCCAGATCAATATACTGATTCTGGACAAGTATAATAATATATTTCTATCTCTCATCATTGGTGAAATTTCCAAAAAAATCATATCTTCATTCATATTTCACCGTTCTTTATTGAATTTAACTCAGTCATGTTGGGTTGGGTTACTTCACTTAGTTTCATCTTGATCTGATACAAATTCAGCATTTCATCACAATTTTTCTAAAAGAAACATGGAGGTGTTCATAGATTGTGACTTATGTACTGTAATTAATGTGAATAGAAATGTATTCCAAGCCTTTAAAATGTGAATGATCATAGTTCAATGATCAGGATCAATATCTGGCAAAGAGGAGATTTGGAGCTTGGTGAAGGTTTGTGCTTGTTGTTTTTGTTTAGATTTGGACATTATTAACTGCTTTTGAATTTAGTTTTGCTAATGCATGTAACAATTTAATCAATTGCTACTTAATCACAAAAAATCACATCATTACCTCAAAAAGATGTTTTTACTGCTGATCAATCCTTATTTTACCACTGATTTCTGGATTAGGTGCAAACATTGGAGTTGAACTCTTTTGCCACAGAGCAATCACACAATAATGTGTGATGCAGATGCCTAATGAGGTGTAGGGGCCACAGGTTGTGGGAACCCGGGCCTCGGTCACTCTCTTAGACTTTGGACAAACAACAAGAAGTATACAAAAGGTGAGATCCGATACTTCCCCATTCATAAATGGTTGGCAGAAAAGACACAAGCAGAGGAAACTTGACAATCTTTGACCCTGATGTCACTTCCTTCTCACTTAAGAGCTCAAATTACCCATGCTTCCTATGTAAACCTCCAGCAGCTAAACCTCATTGGAATGATCTAACACAAACAGCACATTCTACTTGTGTATCTTTTGGTTTCCTGAGCGGGAGGTTTGGCCGTTTCCCTTCCTGTCATGCTTTACCTCGCCGCGTAAACACTCAACTGGAGTGAGAGAAAATATTGAAGCTAAGAAGCTGTTAATATCCACATTCACTTAGACTAAAATGACATTTCCTGCCAGTTTAAACTGAGTAGCTGTATCAGTGTGGGATTATGTTTATGCATATACAGCTGGTTACCCTCATTTTGAAACATTAATCCTCCGTTGGGCCTAAAGCCAGTACAGTAGGGGTAAATTGAGTAAATACAGACAGGCCTTGCAGATGCTAATGTACTTAGCCATAGCTGTAAACAAAATGAGATTACTGGAGAGGGAAGGCAAACTGAATTTGATTTACTTAGGCTTAGTGTAAACAGATTGTCAAACTCACGCTCTGCTGGAATGAAAAGGCAACAGAATGTGAATTTAACTAACAAGCTAAGTCACTGTTTCTCGCTATTCATAGAAACACCAAAGCAATTGTCTCTGTAATTGGAAGAGGAATCTTATTGAGACGCTCATTTTTCTTAATATGTTTAATTTTTATTATTTCCTCAAATTATTGTCAAATTTTGAGTGAAAGAAGATTATGTAAAATCGAGTCAGGACGATTACTTCAGCCAGTAAAATAGCACAATCTGCATAATGTCAAGCAAACACAGAGTTCTGAACTCATGGAGGGAGAACATTAACATAATCCACAGTATAATCCCAGGCCGCTTCATAACGAGGAAGATAAGATTAGAACAAGACACCACTACTGATGGGAACAAACTCAGCTATTTAGATGGACCCAGACTTATTACTTCTCTTATATGATAAACAGCATTTGTTCATAGAATTATCTGGCACGGAGTAAGTTTTTTAAACTTTCACTTATTGTGTTACTTCAGACCACAAATACTTTTCCATCACTTTCAGGAGAAAGAGATTTCTCTACAAAAATGATGTGTCAATTATTTAGTGGCTAATTTCAATGACCAGGAATGATCATTTGTGCTCATACAGCTGCCTATGCTGCCTGATAATGTGATTATTAATGATGACAGATAAAGCAGATAAAAGTAGGCTAAATCACACATGGGCAACTGGCATGCAGCCCCTAATATAAATTTGTGTGGCCCCCAAACACACAAAACAACAACAAAGATTTCAGAGAATTACTGAAAAAAATATATAAAATGACAAGAAAAATACAAAACAAGTACAAAGATTATGGAGAATGACTGAAAAATGTACAAAACGACAACAAAATTACACAAAATGACAAAAATGCATGAAATGACAAAAAGCACACATTTATTCCAAAACCACAAAACAACAAAGATTACAGAGAATGAATGGGAAAAATAAAAACAAGGATACATTAAATTAGAGAAAAATATACAAAATGACAAGAAGAATACAGACAAAAAACAATATAACCACACAAGGCAACAAAAATATGCAAAGATGGTTAGAATATATTTTATAAAAATGTCAAAAAAAATTGTCCAAACCCTTTGTTCTGAACTGTATTATTGCTGATTGGTCATTTGTCTAAATGCTGACATAAATGTTGATAATGTGACCATCAGATCTGACGATCCAAGTGTTGTGGCCCCCATTGTGTCAAAAGTTGCTGATCTCTGGGCTGGATTGTGCCGGAACCTTTTTTTCTTCCTTCCTGGATTGCACAAAAGCTCCTGTGGTTTCATGAGTTGATAGAATGGATGTGGAAGTTGGTTCAAAAAGGAGGAGAGGAGGTGGACGCTGAGCTGGGACAACAGGGATGAAGGTTTCTGCATCATCAGAGCATCAGGTCAAGTTCTTCTTGTTGTTGCCATCTTTAATTCAGGGAAAGGAAACGTTATGGATGTTTTTGACTGAAGGTATTACAGGTATTAGGGCTGGGACGGTATGCTTTAGCCCAATTTGATTTTATCACACTTAAGGGGGGTATCCACATAAAGACAATCAGGCTAGGTTATTCTCTTACCCGTCGAAAGACTGCAAATGCCCAATTTTCTAGGTCTTATAAGGTTATCGTTGGGTCTGAGGTGTGTTCAGAGTGAATTTGTACAGATAATCGGCTACAAAACGGGTCGCGATCAACAATTGGTTAGATATCAAACTGGTTCGATATTTAGAACCAAGAGTTTTAATGTGTGTGGGTAAAGCAAACGATCGCCGAGTCCAGACTCCAAGAATTGTGACGTAGAACAGAAAATAGCAAAAAGCAGGCAGTGTGAACAAACATGGCTGCACTGCTTTAACACAATTAACTGTGCACAACGTCTGTTTCTTGATGGCTTCCAGCATTACGTTTAGGTCTTATTTACTAGGCTAATAGCATTAGCCAACAACTGAGGAAAAACTTGGCACACTGTCTTCATTATTTTCTCCACAGTTTTTTTCTTCTTCAACTGGGTTTTTTCATCAATGAAACTGCAAAACCATCAACATTCCCTCGTCTTGAACGTCGACTTCCATCATTTGTCCTGGGTTTTGGAGTTGCTGCGCAGCAAACGCTTCTTCTTCAATTTGTTTAATCACGTTTGACCACGCAACATTTTAGGCTTGGAGGCTGGACACAATCGTTAAGTGTGTGGTGTGTTGAGGTTATCGGAGAACACTACACACATTGCGATCAAAACTGTTTAACACCCGATTATTAATTTTTTAAGATTTAGAAAATGTGTGTGCCTTGCTTTAGTTGCCAATTCGATAGCTATCGCAATTCAATGGTAACGATTATTGCGTTTGCAATTCCCTTATTTTCTTTATCCAAAAACTAAAGTTGAATCAA
Organism: Gouania willdenowi; assembly: GCF_900634775.1. Taxonomy (NCBI): domain Eukaryota; kingdom Metazoa; phylum Chordata; class Actinopteri; order Blenniiformes; family Gobiesocidae; genus Gouania; species Gouania willdenowi. Next base: position 1,011,266 of record NC_041063.1, read on the forward strand.
ACGTTTCTAGAATTAATTCGATAATTTAATTTAATTGTTTGCATCGAGGATCAAAAACAATGCACAAAATATGTCCAATATTGATTTTCACCATTTTCACTAACAACATCTCGAAATATTGTGAATCGATATTTTTTCCGACCCTTACCAGGTATGTGGTCCTGAGCAACTCTTTGGAAGTCAAACGGTTTCTCAAGGTTTCCTCTTTGCCTGAATTAAACAGCAATGAAGGCATCACAGCCCACTTTTCACAATAGAAGCACTTCCTCCAGGCCTAATGGTCTCTGAGCTGTGGCTTTTGTCCCATGATTAGCTAGACCATTCAAGGATCAGCCGCTAATTGCAAAGCCTGTTTAGCCACCCATTCTTACAGTAAGAATTAATGAGACACAATTATTCCCCCCAGAAAATCTCTTGTCCCAGCCACCACTTTAACCAGCAGCAGGTCTTTGCTGGATTAAAAAAAGAAAAGAAAGAAAGAATAGCCCTATTAAAGCTCAAACTCACCCTTCTGTCAAAAAAATAAACTACATGTATTTATTTGAAGCTATCTGATAATCAGGCCCTAGAGTTGAAGGGTGGGTAAGGATGAGGATGGGTATGAGATGAGGTTGGAGACAGAGAATAGTTGGGGGGAGGGGAGAGAAAGATGGAATTCAATTCAATAGCAAAAAGGCCTAAAAAGGCAGTAAAATGACAATAGGGAGAGTAAAACCTGCTCAGGGAAACGATGAGAAGAAAGACTGGCCAATGATGAGGAGGTATATTCTAGATGTTAGCCACAGGTTTACCATCACTTTATGGGATGCAGCCTCACGTGTGCAGACTGGATGCTGGTTCTGGAACTCTCACAGAATTCTGCACCTATGCAGATATTCATTATGTAATCTCATTAAGGGTATATTTAGTTTAGTTGTGGATAGTTTCATCACCTTGGTTTGACTTGGTTTCAGAGTTCAGGTTTCAGAGAACAACTTCTGATCCGCTCCAAACAGCCTCTGGTGCAGTTTGAAACAATACTCCACACCTGTGAATCGTATCAGTACTCTGTTTTGTGTAGTAAATAATAAAATCTCAAAATGTTCCAATTAACCATATTTATTTCTCATAATAATAATGAAAACAATCTTTAACAAACCAACATTCAACCGTTTGTATTGTAGCAACATTTGTTTCAGAAATGTCTTCATCATGAAAACCAGTAACTACAACTATGCAGGATTATTGTATTTTTTTTTTTTAAATATACAAATTAAAAAGCAGCGCTATGTGACAGCCATTGATGAACCCTACTGCCGTCATTATGCTCTCATGTGTGTGAAATGTTGTGTTCAGGTACTGAACAGGAAATTGCCTACTCGTTTGGGTCCCGAAACATGGTACTGCTGTTTGTTTGTACGTGAGTCAGTACCTAAATAAGTACTATTTTCGGTACCCATCCCTAGTTATAAACTAACCACTTTGGGGCCGTTACTGGAGTAGAGACTTCTCTAGGCAGAGAAACTGAAACCTGAAGAAGAGGTTCTCGTCTTTGGGTCAAAGTGAGCGTTTAAGAGTGCTCACAAACTTCTTCCTTCTGTTTGTTCTTTCACAACATTCAACAATGGAGCAGCAACAAGTCGCCAGTGGTGGTTTTAATGCCATTGCCGGTTCTTCAATAACGTGCGCTCTACGTCATCGCTGGTACGTCCTGTGTTTGATCCGCTTTGAGACCAGTTGTGTTCACGATGCTCCTAATCGCTCTAGACTTTGATTGGAAATGCTCCGAGACCGACAGAAACAATCGCTCTAGAATTTGCCTGTTTTTACCTGGTTAAAACGCTCTAGGATCGTTGGTGTAAACACACCCTTAATCTTTGTTTTGCTTCACAAATATCTGATGAACAGATGTTGAGAGATTTGTGAGAGTTGAGCACATTGTTTTTAAAAAGGCAACAAATGGCAAAAATAGGAGTGATTGAGAAGTTACGTAAGAAAAGGCCTACAGCGTTGTGGGCCGTGGGTTGTTCAGTGACTAATGGAACAGGAAACAAAATATGCTGACAAGGCATTACTAAACACACAAACATGAAGTAGTGCTGAGTGAAGAGACACAGGACCAAACATCATGCAAAATGAAAGTTGACACATTAATACAGCTAAATCTGAATTAATGGACTAAAGAATGTTTTCTTCAACACCTAGTGTAATTTATAGATCATTATCAGGCTTTCTGCAGATCTTTAAATTTGCCATAATAATAACTTGACCAAAGTTCAATAAACTGCATTTTTTTTTTTTTCTTTTTGGGGTGGGGAGACACATTTAGTCTGTACTCTAGTGTTTGAGGCCGAGTAAATAATTTCCCAGTTCTGGTTTGTTTTTTATGAGAGCTGTGGATATGGGCCAAGTCAAGATTAATACAGCACCTTCTGGGACCCTTATCACCCTAACAGGGGGGGGGGGGCAATGTAAGTCCACTCAGACACCATCAATTATGCATTAATTGGGTTTGTTTGTGTATCAGGTGTAAACTAATCAAATAATAATCACCAATGTATATGAAGTGCTTGCTATCATCAATAGGAGCCATCGGCAAGATTTAGTTTGGTGCCCACTTGTATTACTTGGACCTATGACTCTCACATGATTACCAATGTGAATACTAGTCAAATTATTCATTATAACATTAACTTGTTCCTCTCCTTTTGGTCTTTTCTTAATTTCCATAATGCACAGTCTAACCCAGGGGTCACTAAGCATTCTAACTGTGAGCTAGGTACTGTATAGTCTGAACGCTACCAGTTTGAAAAGCACTTCTTAAATACCACATTTTCACCGTTTCACTTTAGTTAGAGGGTAAGAAGCAGTAGCAGTAATGTAAAAAGGTAGCAAATGTTTAAGTTTCAACCTGAAACAGTTTATTTCTCATAATTTATGCATATGTTTCATTTTTAACAGATTTCATAGAAAATGATCATCTTCCTATTTTCTTAGCTACTAACAAAAACTTTTAACTTATCGTATAGCATGTAACACTTGTCAAATGTAACAAATGTCATATTTTACAAAAATCCATCTAGCTTTTTTAAAAATATATCTTATATCACATATAACATACCACTGACCATACACCAAATCTGCAGCACTTATAAATAATTGTCACAAAGTTTCAGTGAAAATAAACATTTAAAGATGGTTAATTTAACACTAAAAATGTATCAGGTGCAGCAGTATTTATTTCTACTCAGTACTAACCACATCTATCACATGTGTATCTTTATAAGTTTTAATTCTGGAAAATAAATCAGATTTTAGATGGAGCTCATTGGTGACTAGTTCTCCTGAGGGGTCCTCAAACGCTCCTACCGGGTGCACACGGGCACTATGTTGGGGACCCCTGGGCCCAGTTTTTCAAAAGTAATCAGCTTGGATTCTGGATAACGGATTGGATAAAATCTCATTAATGGGTTTTGATCCAGATCAAACCTTTAGTTTGGGTTTTATCAGAACTTTTTTAGTAGGATTGGAATCACTGTGATCCATAAAATCTGGATTAAACTGATCCCATCAGAGGGGTGGATTCAGTGATTTCAGGCCCAAAATGTAACGAAACTTTAAAAGTGTATCAAATAATAAAATATCTGGATAGATATCCAATTTATTCATAAGGTTTGAATTTGTTTTGTTCATTCACCAGGTGATTAGGTATAACAGTGAGGTAGAAATCAAAAATAATCCCCCAAACAACTCAATATTAACCACAAATTATATATTAATTTATGTCACTAATTGATGTATATCCATCACAATAAAAAAAAATTATTGTTGTTTGGTTTTCAGATTATTTTTTTAGTAATGCATGCAATGATAAAACAGGATAAAAAAAGCAATGACATCACTGGTTTTTGAAACTATTGCATCCATTGTAGGACGTACTGTTTGCTGGTTCTGGTTCTGGCAGAATGCAGGAGGTTGGTTAGCGTCTCCAAAGGCTTAAAAACAAAGATGAAGACTAGTTGTCCAGATTTGATGGTTCTGATAAATTTCTATCCAGATCAAATTGATCTAATCCAAAGTTGCTTTAAAAAATACCAGCTCAAAAGTACAATGGATTACGTGATCATGGATAGGAGAAAAAGGGATTACCAAATCCTAATTTTTTCTGGATTTAACCAGGAGGAGGTCACTCAGGAGGGTTTGGAGAAATCTCTAAATGTTGGAATGAGCGAACACGAAGGGACACGTTCTGAGAAACTAGCGTGACCTTAGCGTGAAAACCGTCTCTTTCCCACATCACCTGCTCCACCATCATGACTCCATCTGCTGAAAGTTATTCCCAAACAAGGACGGACCAGTTTTCATGATGAGATAACATTCTTGCAGTAATTACATGAGCATTCTGGAGCAGCAAGTTTCTACAGAAAAAACAACAAAACAACTCGTTTCTGACCAAACGTGTGTGTTTGGAAAGAGAAAATGTTGAACAGAGCCACTTATGTGGATTTTAAGTCTGAATTAGCTGAAGATTAGCTTGCATAAAGAGGATTATGACTTAAGTGCAATCTTTTCAACATTAGCACAGTGATTTGTGGAATGTTCTGTGAGAGTAATGTGTTTACTTGTCAGGTTGTCCTTCCCTTTCTCTCACTGACTGAAACAACCCCCCCGAGGATTGGTGACATCCACTGTGCGAGCGCTAGTGCATTAGCTTCAGTGTTATCTGCACTGGAAGCCTGTCTGTCTCAGGCCAGCTCAGAGCGCTTTACCTGAATGGTCTTTGTTTCCCTGTGACCCCCCCTTAGCACAGGTCACAGCCTGAAGCCATTCCACCCTGGATCAGGCCCTCCTCAGGTTTCCACGGCTCTCAGGAAACCAGAAGACAAAAAAAGTAGGTGAGGAGGGAGGGGAGGAGCGATGGAGAGATGGAGAACGAGGGGTCAGGGGCTCAGGTGAGCTTAGCGTGTAGCCTGTCAATCACACATCATAGAGAGAGCTCAGGGAAGGCTAGAGCTTCCACTTCACTGACCTCCATCCTCAACTTCTGCTGCTCGCTTCACCTTCACGTCCTTCACAGTGATTTAGAATGGACAGCACTGAGATCTTCCTCCTCGTATTGATCTTTTTTCATTTGCAGAATGAGAACTTCTGAGAACCTTTACCTGTTTTGTGCCTCATTTTACCACACTTCCTTCATCCTAGGAGAATGACAAGGAATGACCTATTGATATGGCTAACGTTGATTTTCTAGGCTTGTGGAAAAGGTAGAGCGTCAGCGACTCAATCAGTACCAATGTGATCCCAACGCCAACATTTCTCCTTTTTTCCCTCATGGAAACACATGCATTGGACTGTTATTGGACTGTTAAAGAAAAAGCCCTCATGGCTTTGTGTTAGTGAAGATAACATCCCCTCCACTTTACACCAACTCTTACCCGTCTGATGCAATCAGTGAAAGTACCATCAAAGGATCTCCACTCATTCATCTAATTCAATAATGTAGGATGTGTTGAAGGAGATGAAGGCGATTGTAAAAAGTGTCCTTTAATCTTCTACTATTGTTTCAAATTAGATCAAAAGTACAAATGTTACATTATTAACAACGAATGCAAAGAGATGAGGTAGAAACAACTCATTTCAGTACACAGGGGAAACGTGACACTAGCTAGGTTTGCAAAAGAAAAGCAACATTTCTAAATGTCAACACAGTATAATTGCACTTTGAACGTGTTTTGGATTTTGTATACTTGACTATCTCACAATGGAGAAATTCACTCACCATTCCTTGGGGAACAGTTGGCAGCCGTTCAGGGTTAAGGGACAACATCCTACAGTGATGGCCCAGGTGAGGCTTGAACCGGGAACCCTCGGATTACAAGGCCAGCATCCTTAACCACTAGGCCACCATAGGCGGAGTTTAAGATCCTTGCCTAAAGGGGCAGCAAAAAAATGAAAATTAAATATATAGAACGTCTCGAGTTTTGCTTCACAAATAAGGAATTAAAACAATCTAACTGTTTTTATTATTATTATTATTATTATTATTAATGCTGTAACATAAGTTACTAGATCTGTATTATGGACCTGCCAAAATAACAGCTTGAAATGTTCAGCACCCACTGTAACTTAAAGAAAGAGAGAGTAAAGTTATTATGTTTTTAAATTAAGATGAAGATTAAATCAGGGCTTTCGCCTTTATTGGTCATATATGTATGAAATTTGTCCTCTGCATTTAACTCATCCCCAAGGAGCAGTGGGCAGCCATGAGGAGCAGTAAAGGGACTTGCTCTTTACCCCACAACAATGGCCCAGGTGAGATTCAAACCGGCAACCCTCTGATTACAAGCCTGGATACATGTGCTTTAATATGGGAGATACACTTTATAATGGAGGGACAGACTTACTGTCAGTTGTAAAACACTAAGTTAAACAATAGGTAGGAGAGAATAAAATGATCCATATGGATGAAAAGCATTTAAAAGTCCAACAATGTAGATTATGGCATTTAAAGTCTCTAACAACGTAACTCCACCTTCCCTGATTGTCTATGTGATTCCGTGGCCGGTGGATGTCCATGTTGTCACGTGGAGGAGAGTGAGTAGATTATCACAACAACTGCTTTATATCCAGACAAGTGCCCACTGAGCACAGGGTTTACTCCTTCTCCGTTCCATCCACTTGTTTTCTCGCTGTATCGCTACAAAGACTTATGGGTCCACAGATCACCCGCAGTGTCCGCCATGTTGTAAACAAACAAAGCTCTGAGCTGCTACGGGAAGCAGGAGGGTCAAATGTCATCGGCTGCTGGGCCTTTAAAACTTTTTTACTTTGTTTTATTTTGTAAACCTTTGATTTTTATATCACCATTTTTATTATTTCCTACTCACTGTGTTTTTGGCACTTAACATATAATATATATATATTAAATATAGTATATATAATAGTTATATATCATATAAGAATTGTATTTTTTCAAATGAATTTGGGAAATTCATCCATAATCTCTGCATATGCTCGCAACTCCAGTGAAATCTCATCCTAGAAAAAACATGAAGAATCAATGTGTAAATGACCAACTATTTTGGTTGTAGATATCACAGTCCCTCAAAATACACAAATTCAATTAAACTTATGAGGCTAAACAATATTTTCACATGTTTATAACACATGATGGCAGTCATTTTTAGAACCTAAATTGTGGAAAGAACTCAACATTTTTCAGAACATTTCAGCAATTTAACAAAAAATATTCCATAAAATCTCCCCAGATTAAATACAAATGAATCACAAAATCAAGTCAATTTAAGTGAACCTCCAGCAGTGACTGATATCTGTCACTTAGTGCTTGGAGATTGTTGTTGCCTTAAATACTTATGATTTAAAGGAAGAAGTGGAAACTGGTGCATAATATTGATGACATTTCTTGTTTTCCCACATGTAATCTGCAGCCCACTTCAGATCAAACTGGTCTGGTATTTGGCCCCTGAACTAAAATTAGTTTGACATCCCTGATCTAATGTGAATACACTACATACTCATTTAGTGTGAGTAGTACATTTTGACATTTCAAACAGAGAGAAGACAGAGTAAAAATGCTCTTTAGTCCAACTTCAGTCAGCAGACTCTGAACATGATTCCATTCATATTAAAGATATATATTATGAACGCAAACAAACAAAAATTAAACGTTATTTACAAAAATGTTCTTGACTAATATTTATCTTTCTAAGTCCTGCATCATATCTCCAGCCCTCGACATGGTTTGTGACAGTACGTGAAAATATCTTGTTTATAATCAGCTTGTATTAATTATTTAGCTGGAAATGACAGGCCTGTCAGCGTTTTATGATGGGGTGGGAAATACTTGGAGATGAGGAGTCGATCCTCTCTGCAGAGACATGGAGGGGCAGGAAGCTCACAGTAAATAAGGTCATCAGTGTCCCACCATGTGGCCTTGGGGAGCCTGAGTTTTCTCCCACTGACACACAAACACCCACACCCCAGAGTGTCGTTGTTTTCCTGCTTCAGCAGATGTTTACCAGAAAGCATCAAATGATGTTGTTCATTCTGGGAGGAGCTAACTGAACGCAGCCAGTGTGAAAGCTGGATTAGAGCTGTAAATAAAGTGTGTTTACATAAATAAACATGTCTTCATCACACTGCTAATGAGCAGTAAGAGATGCCCAGGGTAACTCAGTGGGGGCATCGCTCAGCTTCTGATGTGCCCCGTGGAAGCCAATGGGAGAGAGGGAGGTGGGGGAGGCGGAGAGGGGGGGATCAGAGCCCGCCAAGAACCAGCCTGGAGCTGCACAAGGTCGTTTATGTTTAACGCATCTGCTCGCTGTCCGCTTCCCCGTCTCTCACCTTCTGGGTACAGATTCCCACTTTGCGAGCTTGTCATTTTCTTCCTCCATCTGGCTGGTTGGTCATCCTTCACCCTCGCCATCTGCACCACGTACAGAGACAGAGAGAAGAGGAAGGAAGGAATTAATGAAGGCATATACAGTCTAGTCAAAAAACGCAGAGGTGAAAATAACAGATTACAACTACTCAAGTTACTGTAATTGAGTTGCTTTTATGGGTACTTGTACTTTTTTGGGTACATTTCTAAATCCGTATTTTTTCTTGTACTTAAAGCTGCAGTATGTCATTTTTTTGGCACAATTTGGTCAAAAATCCATAATCCTCTTTGAGTATGTTGTAATCCAAAGTGTTCTGAGTGGACAATTAATCAATTCTCCTTCTCCTGGCTCTGTAAACGACATTTATAAATCCAGGAGCGTGATGCTGGACTTCAGCCGTTCAGAGATCTTTCTACGGACGTGTGCTCCATGAGCTGTTTGTTTTGGTCGTTACTATTGGCTGCTTGACAGAAGTCAGGCATGTTCACATACCAAGTGCAATGACTAACATTCCAACAGAAGTCTCCATCGCAGCATTCAACACAACAGTTTCACGGCAAAGCAAGAGGAATAAGGCAGACCGAGGTGGAGAGGCAACAGAATAAAGTCACATACTTACTCAAGAGGAACGAACCGCCTTGAGTCCTCATGTATACCTGTGACTACGCAAGGTTCGCGAGAAAGAAGTGAGAACAGACGGGATAAATTGCGTGTAAACCTAAGAGCAGCTTATTTAAGGTGAATTAATTTTATAGTCTGGATGTGGAGTGATGGTCGTCACTCTGCAGTGAGTGGCAACCTAGATCACAGCTGCCTGTCTGAACTCTCTGGTGGGGACGAGCTGACGGCAGCAGAAAAACAATCCATTAACTCAATATAAAGTCCCTACATTTGTTACTAATATGGGGCGGATTCACTAAAGGTTTAAGGGTATTAAAACGTGTGCAAAAATCACTCCACACGCTAATAAGGGGTACAAACCCCAGGGAATCAGGACTGCGCGTCACAATGTACCTACAATCCATTTAACGTGTTTTCCTCTGATGAATATGTAAAGGAGGCAGATCATAAGGGGAGCAAAAAATGGGAGGAGTTAATGCAAATAAATGAATGCAGTGGGGACAATGCAATTCATCAAATCTGGAACTGTTTGAGGTGACTGTTTTAGCACAGGAAAATAGTACGACTGTCAAGCAGGTGCAGACACACACGCAGAGATCAGCTGCAGTAATTATTGTTTTACAGTAGTTTTTTTCTAAATATATATATAAAAAAATGTTTTTTTAGTTTTCTACATCATGTTTGTGCAGCAGACAGAGAAGTCCATCTGCCTCCAATTTAACTTCTGTGCACTCACTTCTCCACATTGAACGCTCATTTAGGTAGGGGTGCTCTGCACCACTTCTGCACGTGCACTAATCATTGCTGCAATCTAAGCAAATTCCTCAGAGCAGGTGAGGAAACTGCGTCACCAAAGGATTTAGGAACGCAAACGGTTTACCACCCTTTATTTCAGATAAACTAATAACGTTCATAAAGACATAGGTAAGGGAGGCTAAGTTTCAGTTTCAGTTTCAAAACAATACATACTGCAGCTTTAAGTCTGTTCTAAAAGAAGTTATCATTTAAATTTCTACACACAACCATTAGTGAGTAAATTTATTTTTTGTTTGAAAATGATCAACAGACATTGTGAAACTACAAAAAATGAAACAACCAGACAACAATCAAATGCATCACATCATAGCCGACCAATCAGATTAAACGTAATGCACCGCAACAAAACAGCATTGAATGCTTATCAGTTTAAGCGTTCATTAATAGAGATATTAAGATGTTTTTTTTTTTTCATTTTGAATTGAATTCATTAGTTTCATTTTATTTCATTTTTTAAATAATTTTGACAAACCTTTTATTTTATACAGATGCTTTTGTGGAAAATAAATTAAGATTTGATCTCTTTCTTTTAAAGTTCATACATGAAATATTTCACTGTATGCAAGGAAACCGTGGCAAGATTTTTACCAAAAATAAATGTTTACTTTAAGTTTACTATTTAATTGAGATACTTTCTACTTGTACTTGAGTACTTTATGTATGATTTACGTGTAACAAGTAACAATAATTCTACTAGAGTAGGATAAATCAGAACTCTTTACACCACTGATAAAAGGCTATTTTTGCAAAAATTAGCCCATTTCTAAAAACAGCAAGAAGATATTAAATGTTTCTAAAAAGTAAAACCACATAAACTAAAGTTTTACCTTCTATAATCTCCAGAAATATTCCAGTCATGTGGAAGTTTTTTTCAATCCTGTCCACTTCTTTTTTGAATTACATGTTAATGTGATAATAAAGTGATGCTTTTAAAAGGCTTTATCCTTCTGGGAAACATGCCAATATGCCAGACACCAATTACTCTGCTGTAGTGTATTGGATGAAACAGGATTCTGTAAATTTCAGAGTGAAATTTACATCAGAACTATAACCCCAACAAAGTATAATTCATTTTTTATCTACCTTTAAAAGCAGAGTTTATGTAATCAAACTGGCGGCAGGGGGTCCACATGCGGTCCTCGTTCTAATAGTGTGCAGCCCCGGAAGTAAAGTCACAAAATTATTTTTAAAATATACAAAATTTGTAACAAATACACCAGAGAACAAAATACACACAAGGAAACACAAAACCACACCAAAAGAACACAAAATGGGAGAATATACAAAATGACTGAAGAAGTCATAAAACAAATATGTACAAAAATCACAGAATTAGAACCCAAAAAACAAACTCCATAGACACAAAATGACAACAAGAGCACACCAGAAAAATACATAATACAAAATACAATAACACACAAAAAACTTTAAATGTGATGTATACATTAAGTAATTTCATTTTTATAAGACTAGTCAAATTCTTGCCTTAATTATTGCAATTACAATTATTATTATTTTTTTTGTTTTTGTTTTTTAAACTTACTAGTCCAGTTGGAAGTATGTATTCATATAATGGGGTTTAAGTAAAGTTGTCAATTATGGCCAAATGAGTATGTGTTTGAAAGTTGGATGAACAAAGAGGTGTACAGTACATACTCTGTACTCTGTAGTGTTATAAAGGGGTTTATTTGTGGGTGTAAAATAAAATAGTGTGTGTGATTTCTCTGGTTTAATTCTATGGGACATGAACATGATTAATTGATTAATAAAGTTTGCACCAATGTTCACTGGACTGAAGCAAATGGATAATAAATGTCGTCCCCTGTCCTAAAAAACTAAAAATGTGCATGTTTTGCTGTTTGCTTTGAGCACAGCCGCTGCCATTGCTCGCCAATAACTTCCAGGAACTATTTGAGTCTATTTAGAACTTCCGTTGTCGCAACTCTCTCTGTAAACGTCTCTGTGTGTGTGTGTGGCATGTACATCCATTAGGTTATAAACTCATGGTGAAAATATCAGCGTTTATAATGCTGCGTTTGCAGAGAAATGTGCACGTTTACACGGACTTTGCGTGCATGTGTTCACACACATATCCAGTAAAACCCGCTATAAAATTAAAATGAACATTTTGCAACACCAAATCAGTCAGACGTTCCTTGATTTATAGATAGATTGTGTCAAATAGTTCCTAACATAAAGGGTTGAATGTCTATAAAGCTACAGATGATGAATGGAGAAGAATCAATAACAAAAACTGCAGAAAAAAATGTTTTTTAGATGGTATGAATAATAATGAGATGACTTCATTTAAAGACTTGCTTGCCTGTTTTACATTGGTTGTGAGGGAAGTGAAGTGTTGGAGGAGTGTAATACAACTCCAGCTCTGAAACTAGTCCAAGGTGCTAAATCACAGAATTCAAAGAAGTTCAAAAGGGAAAAACCCATAAATGAATTTTAAGTGACTCTCTGTAACCAAACACTTAGATAATGCAGCAAGGTAATCATGGGATAAGAAACACCTGAGTGGAAACAGGAGCAACTACTTAATCTCTCTTGTGCAGAAAGGTGTGGAATACAATACATCAGCACGGCACGACACAGGTACACATAAACAAAGATGAGAAAGAAAACCCACAGAACGCAGGCTGTGACACTGATGAAGACGAGTAAACCTATGATTCTTTGTTCCATATTTAGACCCAAAGTTGGAGCAAAGAGACGCGACCCAGCAGCAGCAGCAGCCGCATCAAAACACTGAATGGAAAGAAACACATGAAGAAGAAGAAAAAAGAGAGACAAACGCTTTCTTGTCTTCGGGGCAGAAACCTACAATCTTTGTCCGACACATGTGGAACCAGATTGTTTGTATTCACTGCTTCTCTAAATAAAGGGTGGGTCAGCTTTTCTATGCATAAGTGTATGCAATTATTGAACCACAAACAGCGCTGCTTTCTGTAGAGACAGAATAGAAATCCACGTTTAGAGCTGCTCTCTCGAAAGAAATATATACTGTCCATCCTTAGTGCTCATTTCAATCTCTTTATTCCTCCCTTGGAGAAAAAGTGAAGAGCATTACAGAGTTACTATATGCATCATATTTAAATATGATGAACCTATTTTAACCACAGTAAAACAAAGACATCATCCAAATGAGCAATTCATAAGGATTAATGAAGAGGTTCACCAATGCATGCCAGAACTACCACACACAGAGATTTACAGGTATATACTTAGAAAGCAAAATATGTTGTGCTTTTATTTATAAAGGTGCATACGGTGCAGATATATGTGCAAATAAATATAGGTACTTGTTTTAAATATATATACCTCTTGATAATCATAATATATGTCAAATTTAATCAATAATTAATATGAATTTATTTTTTAATTAGTTATTTTCTGCATCATTTCAAGGTGAAACTCTCAGCACAGTCTCAGCTTTTTATAACGGAAGGTTTTTGGGTCCTAAGGCCACACTGGAATCACTGGTTTAGAATACAGACAGCAGTGACATTTGATTATCCAACTAATGATCAACTCAATTTATGGACTTACTGTTACTTTTCAATGAAAATCTTTTTCCTTTAAATAAATAAATAAATAAATAAAGTCTGTAATACACGTGTTTTTTTTTTTTTTTTTTTTTTTAATGCATTTGTACAAATTAAAATCAATTGATGTATTCTTTGTCTACAAATATAGCTGTCACAGTTAAGTCACAGTTTATTTTTGTTAGAGTTTCAAAAAAAAAGAAAAGATTCCCATTTAACTTTTTAAAAGAAAGTTTACATTCCTTCACTTAGTCACACTTTATATCCAGTGTAACACTAACTCAAATAAACCATAATAATCAAACGTTTAACACTTTAGTGAAATGAAAACCTACTGCCCGAGTCTAGATGGGACTTCAAAGAGCCAATCAGCAAAGATCAAAGCTTCTTTCAACCAATTACAACATTAAAGCCATAAACATTCTAACATTATGGATTACTGAATTCAACTTAAAACCAAAACCAATGTTTAAGCCAGAAATTGGCAACTTCTATCACAACGGAGACCAAAAAAATGTCATTGTCTGATCCAAGGGCCACATTATGAACATTCATGTCAATATTTAGAAAAATGAGCATTAAACCAGGAAATAACTAATAGTTTGTGATTTTTTATTGATGTTTTTTGTGCTTTTTTTATATTAATTTTGTGTATTTTTATTATTTTGTAAATAATTGTATTTTTGCCCGTTTTGGGAGTCATTTGTGTATTTTTGTTGTCTTTGTGTGTTTTCATTTGCTGCTTTTTTTCTGGGGATTGTATGTGTTTTTTTAATTGTTGTTTTGTGTGTTATTCTTGTCATTTTGTGTGTCTGGTATCATTTTGGGTATTTTTCTTCCACTTTGTGTGTTTGAAAATACAAAATGACTTCACACATGACTACAGAGTCATTTTTGTGGACATTTGTTGTTATTTGTGTTGTTTTATTTCTTAAATTTTCTCTCATTTTGTGTTTTTGTTATTCTTTTATGTGTTTATGTATTTTTGTTGTCTTTTCTGTATTTTGAATGTCTGGTATAAACTTCTCTTTATGAGGGTGAATATTGTGTTGATATGACTGTGACATACAGTAGTTTTAAAAGACACTGAGGTGGTTGGAGCCATTCCTCCAGTGATTAGTTTGTAAACGTACAGACACGTCATCCTCTGGGTAAACACAAGCATGTACTCATTTGTGTCTGAATAAAGTGGGAAACAATGGGACCCCACAACAACAACAACAACAACAACAACAACAACAGCAACAACAACAACAGCAACAACAACAGCAACAACAACAACAACAACAACAACAACAACAGCAGCAGCAGCAGCAGCAACAACAACAACAGCAGCAGCAGCAACAACAACAACAACAGCAACAACAACAGCAACAGCAACAGCAACAACAACAACAACAACAACAACAATAAAAATAAAAAACGTTTTATTTTGGGTTTTTTGGAGAGCAATCTGTTACAGATATAATCAACTAAAATATAAAGTTTATGGACTTTTTTAATAGATTCAATCATCATTGATCAACCTGATATGAATGATATTGTTTGTAAATACACACATGATCACATGAGTTCTGATTGTATTTCATCCCATGTGATAAGATTAGAGTATAAGTTTTTTAGAAAATATAAATATTTTGATAGAGTTTTCATTTGCATGCATTGTTTTTTTTAAAAAAAGTCGAAGGCTGTGTTTGAAATGTCACGCTTCGTACTACACACTACAAACTCAATGAGTATACACTGTCTACAATATATCATAAGTATAATTAGGATGATGACCGTTCCTACTGACGTATTAGTATACTTCCAAGTTTCGCAAGATGCATTTCAAACCTACAACGACAAAAACTGAGGCTAAATTTCGCTGTTGATTCTCCACCTTTACTTTGAAAGTTCTGAAAACATTTAAAGTGAGAAAGTAACCAAGTAGAATTTCAACATGTGCTCATTTGATCCATAAAACTCATGTAGATAAATTTAATTCCCTCATTTCGGAGATTTTTGGCGACCCTCCATTGTGCTATTGACAAAACTTCCTGTTTACTTCAAAATAAGAGCCCTATTTACAAAAGCGTTTAGTTTAAAGCCGGTCCCAGGACAATTTTATATCTCACTCGCAATGCATCATGGGGCGGTTGAGTATATAGTGTGCCCACCGTGCATACTTAAAAAATGTGTCCATATAGTATATATCCAGGTATTTCTCACATACTCAATCATTTCATATCTAATGTGAACACTCTGCATACTAATTTAGAAATCAAACTAAGTATTAGTACGTTAGTATGACATTTATAACATAGTTATAGTTAAAAACACTCAGTCAACAGAAAACAATGATGGTGTGGTGTAGTGATGGTGTAGTTATTCTATAGGTTCCACAGACACACTGAGGGTTTGGCTGCGTTGGTTTCCAGGGGCCGCCTGTGCTCCCAGCAGTAGGCTGATTGGAGGGGCCGGCTGTGTTTGTTAAGGTAATGGACCCTAGGTGAGGTAATTCACAGGGTACATGCTGCACGCTCCGTCACCTCAGAGGGAGCCCCGCTAAAGAGGCGGGGGATGTTTGTCAGTGGGTTTAGGGGTGGGGGTGTAACGTCCAGCTTTAAAACACCCTGAGCCTTTGCTCCGTCTCCTCCTGCTCCACCTGAAAGTGATTACCAGGCCAGCCATGAGCAAACAAGCCCCATATGGAGGGTCTCCAGCAGAGCCGAGGCTGGGAAACCCTCCTCCACCTCTTTGGAGGGAAGAGGCCTGAGCAAACAGCGCTAATGAAGTCTTAACAAGCAGCCCGGGGTTAGCGCGAGCACGCTAAATGCCATGGAGGCTCTTGGAATTGTGTGGAGCAGATTGGATAAATCTCCTCCAAGCTTTGCTTTACAAGATGAAGCTGAATTAGCATTTCAGTGTCCTACCATAAACCCAAATCACACTCGAAGGGCTTCTATTCTTCCACGGAACCACTTGAGAAGAACCACTTGAGAACTCACTAAAACCAACAGGTTACTTTGGATCTTGACTTTTGATCTTGACTTGATGTTGGGTTGTATTTAGTAGTGGCTGCTTTACTTAATCCTCAAGTCTAAAATTGATTTATTACTAGTCTGTACTTCCTTTAAAGGGATCCTCCACTGTTTTTACAGATGTGGCCTAAAATCTTTGAAATGTCCTCATTAGAAGATCTATGCCAGGGATGTCACACTCATTTTAGTTCAGGGGCCAGTTTGATCTCAAGTGGGCTGCAGATTTTAGGTGGGGGGAAAGAACATTTTTAACATCATTGTGTCCTAGTTTTCAATATTAATTCAATAAAAAAAATTGTGGAATTGTTTGTGAGAAATTGTAAGATTTGTAGAAAAATGGAGAGTTATTTTCACAAATTGAATATGACTGGATTTGTGTGATATAAACAAAGGAAAAATGCAAGCCCCTAAAAATATTGTGGAATTTCATTAAATTGGTAAATTTCAGATATCTACAACTGCATTATTTGGTAATTTATACAATAATTTGTGTTTTCTCTGTCATTTTTACTTTCTCCTGCGGGCGGAATTGGATGTTCTACAGCAGAGGTGGCCAATGTTGGTCCTCAAGAGCCACTATCAGCATGTTTTAGATATTTCCTCAGTCAGAGCTGGTGGTGAGGAGGAGGTCTCCTGAAGGTCTGTAGGATAAGCTGCTCCACCTCACTTGGAGGGCGTTGGCTGGGCCTCTTCTTTGCTCTTTTTCCTCAAAAAAAAAAAAAAAAAATATATATATATAGCTTATCAAGTCACTGTTACTTAAATAAGATCATAGATATATTTTAATTAAACATTAAATGAGGTAATGATCAACATTGTCATCACTGATATACCAAACATTTATAGATCCATTTTATTTATAACAGAATGCAAAACAACTTCTGTCATGTTCATATCAGATGGTTTGGCTGCACTTGTTTCTGCAGGAGATGCTGCTGTAGCACCATCACCATCATCATCATCATCATCTGCTCCCTGAACACTATCTGTTCCTTCTCCATCACTCATCTGATTGTTTACCTCTGAGTGACAGCAAACATTATATGAAACACATTACTATAGATTTTAAATCATTATACTAGATTTAGATCCCCCACTAGAAGAAGTGATACATAAAGGCCTGAATATTAACCTGGTATATATTTCTACATGTCTGCACTGATAAACAAACCTCCAGTCTCTGATGGTTGACCATACTTTGTGGTCCTGTCTTCCTCAACCCCTGCCCCATGTTGCTGCTTGTCTCTCTGGTGTTAGCGGCTAATGCTAACCTCGCTCACTGCCGACTTTCAAAGATGAAAACTACAGAGAGAACATTTACCTGCTGCTCCACCTCCTCGCTGATTCTCCTCCACACCAAATCCTTCCTGGTCCTGGTTAAAATAACAGGCCATGTCATACAGCTCCCGGTGGTCACACACCGCTACAATTAGCTTCTCCTTCGCGTGTGCCGCAAAAAAACATAGTACAGATTGAGGATGACTCGGTCTCACAATGCTGTCTCTTCTGTCCACCATTGTAGCGCGTGCGCGTCTTCGTCTTGTTTGAACACTGCGCATGCGCAAATATCAGTAGCTCTGCAATTGTAAGAAGCCATATGATTGGCTGAAAGCAAACACACCTGATTGGCTGATGAATCTGTCAATCAGTTTTATCAGCCAATGGTGACGTTCGTTGACCCGCGGCGTCAGGGCAGTCTCAAAATTCATCGCAGAGATTTCACTCACGAATACACAGAAGTTTCACAGCACAGAAGCGGTTTGTCAATGCACGTTCAGCATTTTGCATTATCTGTGGATTTATATTACAAGTGTGCCTCAAATTAATATTTGTGAAACAGATAAACAGATCGCGTGCATTTGTGAAAAACCCTGCAAGAGTTCATTCATTATGATACTGTTCTGATTCCATAAAATCCAGCCCTTTGGAGAATCCAATTTGGTTCACAGGAAAAAGTATAAATGACAGAGAAAACATGAATCATTGTGTAAATGAAACCCAACAGTGTTTTATTGCCAATGATGTATATATATATATATATATATATATATATATATATATATATATATATATATATATATATACTGTATATAGGTCAAAATGTTCTAATGAAAGTAGTTTCAGATTTTAGATTGTCATAGTACAAAATATTCTGTGGCTCTTTAAAAATCAGTCAAAATGCTATAAAATGGCTGGCAGTGTGTGTGGGGTGGGGTGGGGGGGGCAATAGCCTTTCTGAAAATGGCTGGCAGACAATGAGTTTAATAGTTTAAAAAAATTGAAATTCTTACAAAGAAAATCCTTGATGACATAACATTTCCCTTCATTGATATCAGTCACTTATTGCTTGGATATTGTTGGTTTCTTACAAATAGTTTTACATGTTTACATAGAAGTGCAAACTAGGGCACAATAATGTTTAAATTACTTGCTTTCCTGCATAAAATCTGTGGCCGACTTGAGATCAAACTGCTCCATATTTGGCCCCTGAACTAAAATGAGTTTGACACCCCTGATTTAGGGCAACCAAAAGAAGCACAAATTGTCATTTTGACTGAAAAAGCTGCTAAATGATCTAAAAAACAAGCTGAATGTTTCACTCCAGTAGAAAACAATGGGATGCTAACAGTCAGTGGGGCCTTGTGACATCATCAGTCACATGATTTCAAAATGGCGAACACAGGCTCTAAAATGATAACGTAGTCCCGTTTTTAAAAGTTAATAACACAAATATGTTGCAAAATAATGTTTTGTTTGGCATAGATCTTCTAATAAGGACATTTAGAAGATTTTAGGCCACATTTGTAAAAACAGAAACTATTATGAATGTAGAGAGACGAGTCATCTTTCCATTTCTCTCCCTTTTTTCAAACTTCTTAAATTCCTGTCTTTATTATTGGGAAAATATCTCCCTACGCATCGTGTACATAAGCACACACTCACATACCTCTGCACCCAACTCCTGTTCCCTAATCAAAAACAAACAGCCATTAGCAGAGCTCTGTGCTTGTTATCTCATACCGGTGAGTCACTTTATCAATCTGCTCTCCTGCTGCCCACATTTTTCCTCTCTTAGTTATTCCAGCAACGTTTAACACGTTAAATGTCTGGCTGAGCTCCAAACCCCAACACACACCCTAACACAACACACACAACAAGGCGCTGTGACAGGAGGGGAAACCATCAGACCACACATCGAGCTGGAAGGGTCTCGGGTTCAGGAAGTGTGTTTGTATGAGGAAAAGTGCGTCTGCAAAGAGACGCTGGAGAAATGAGGATTGGGTTTCCAACAGATGTGCAGATCACATGTCGCTTATCACGAGAAAAACGATTCAACTGCATATGAGTCCATCTATACATAATACTGCCCATTGTAGCTCAGCTCGTCTCAACTTCATGCTTTTTATTGTATCGTGGTGACAAAACAGAGCACTGATTATGTGAATAAAAATAGAAACGCATTATTACAGCATGTTTTATCATGTGCGGTGTGGAAATACAGCCACTTCTTTGGCATTTTACTTTTTCCTAAGCTTGATGCTCAATTAAGCAACTGGTGGCCCGGGGGCCACAATGCAGCTCTATTTTTATGCCGCCTCCAAAATAAAAGCATAAATGACAGAAAAACACACTAAACAACAACAAAATTGTACAAAATGACAGAAAAAAATACACAGAAATCCAATCCAACTTTATTTCTTAAGCACTTTAAAACAGCCAAAGCTGACCAAAGTGCTGTACAGATGAAAATAAAATACATAACAGCTTACATGACATTAAAAAAACAAAACAAATTAAAAAGTAACATGAAATACAAAATAAATTAAGAAGCATAAAACATGTCAAGAAACCCTAGTAAAAGAAATAAGATAAATAAAATTGAGGTTTTAATAGGTGTCAAAAGCCAAGGAAAAGAGACGAATCTTAAGAAGAGACTTAAAAACAGTCAGAGAAGAAACCTGTTTAAGGTGCTGAGGCAGATCGTCACAGTTTTGGAGTCACAACAGCAAACGCCCTCTGAGAAATGACAGAAAAATGCCACAAATGACTCCAAAAACACACAGAATAAACTGTAAAATAGACTAAATAGTAACAAGTGTCCCTGTAAAGAGTGAGGGGAAGCGGTTGACCTCACAAAAAAATCTGTGATTTCCTCTGCACGGGACTTTTTAGTCTTAGAAGTCCATGTTGTTCTAGATTTTCTTTGTAGAATCTCAGTAAAAATAAATAAATAAAAAAGTTTGACAATGAACTGCATTAATCCATTCCTCCAACGTTACATTTTCTGACTCTTCTGCACCAGTCGTCTCCAGTCAGAGCAACCGTTGGAACACCGTCGACTCCTTTTCATACAACTCGTGTATTGTTCTGGTGATGGAGCGCCTTGAGGGAGGCTCATACCTGCCGTCATTCCATAAGATCCAAAGAACGTTCCTCAGACCAACATCTGCAACGATACGTATCGACCTGCAGTCTGTAGCTATCCACTTCACTATAGCATCTGTTAGCTTGTCTTGCTTTTGTTTATCGATGCTTCGCCCACATGATGCATCCAACGTGGACAGCTGAAGCATCCGTTCGCTGTTTGTTTGGGTGCTGATTTGGTAGCACCAACAAGAGCTTGGTAGCTTTCTCCTTGTTTATTTTCTGTTCCGACAACATCTGACCCAATGAGCAACGGACTTTCAAAATAAAATAATAATGAAAAACTGTGTTAATTTGTGCAAAAATAATTGTCGCCGTTAATTAATTAATGTGTTAACATGATAATAACTTGTTTACTTGCCCAGCATTAAAAAATACACAAGATGATTCCAAAAATATACAAAATAACAACAAAAAATACTATATATGACAACAAAAACATACAAAATTAGATAGAAATACACAAAATGACAGAAAACGGCACAAAATGGCTCCAAAATCACAAAGAATGACAGTAAATGACTACACAAAACAACAACAATCCTACACAAAATGACAACAAAAGCTTGCCAAATGAAAGAAAAATACACAAGATGTCAGAATAATACCCAAGATGACTCTAGAAATATACAAACTAACAATAAAAGTGCACTAAATGGCAACAAAAAATATACAAAATGACAGAGAAATACACAAAAATGACTTCAAAAATACACAAAATAACAACAAAAACAAAGAAAATGAAAAGAAAAATGGACAAAGACACACACGACCTGTGTTATTTCTTGTATTGGTCATTATTCTAATGTGTAGCCCTTGTATCATAAACAATTACATTAATATTAATTAATCTTTAGATTAAATAAGTATTTTATTGTCTGTATGAGTGACTGTTCGTCTGTCATCTGTGGACATTCATTCTACTGATGAGGAGGATACATTTGTTTATGAAAAATCTAAACAGTAAAATCTTTATGATACAGAGAGAATCATAAAGTAATATTCTAGTTTTCTACATTACATCCAAGATTCCAACATTAAAGCAGCTTTTTTCCATGAAGCTTTAGAGGAAATGTCACGTCCTGCTGTCACAGCAGAGCTGAGATCTATGTAGTGTGGAGATGATGAAGCTCACTGCAGCTACTTCTGCCTCTGAGACGATGACGATGATGATGATGATGATGATGATGTACTGCTGCTTGGTCTTTCACCTCAGCCCCAATTACGCCCCCCGCTGAGCTCAGTGCAAGCGTTAAAGGAAACATTAGCACCTCATTTAAAAAATAAAACAGCTTCTCACACGGACAGACAGCTCCCTGGGAAGTCTTATCACACGCAAATTAGCCAATTTACCCAAGTGTGTGTGTGTGTGTGTGTGTGTTATTACAGCCCATGAAGGAATGTGGGGACAGTAAATGCAGTGAATGGTTTAAGAAGAATGTCTGTACCTTTGTACATCTTACCATTAGTCATCATTCAATATCAATAAATAAAGTTTACTTTAGTACTTCGTCAAAGGAGGTCTTATTTTGTTTATTTATTTATTATGTTAGCAGAATAATATCAAAGGTACTTTACAGACATACAAACATTTTTAACCATAGATAGACTTTACCCAATAAAAGATTACATTACATTTTGTACGGGATCACGACCAATATTCTGATTCTGGATCAGTTTTTTTACAAAAACCCTTTCTTATCACTAGCAAAATTTAAATAATAAGAATAAATTTCGAGGTTCATAATTGACTGATCTTTATAAAATGTTAATTAGCTCAGTTTCATTTCGACCAGGATCACATTTCATTAGAATTTTACAAAAATCCAGGTACATCCATACATTTGAACGTACTGAATCCTTATTAATGTATACATTTCTTTATAGCTTTTAAAGCAGGTTGTAAAACTCATTTTAGTTCAGGAGCAAAACATGGACCAGTTTCATCTCAAGTGAACTGTAGATTTTTTAGTTTTCACTTCCACGCAAAATGTTATTTAAAATATGTACGGTACGGACAATATCCAAACAATAAATGACAGATATCAGTCCCTGCAGAATTGTTACATTTCCTTGATTTTGGGATTATTTTTTGTTTAATTTGGGGAGATTTGAGGGAATAATTTCAAGAAAATTGTAGTTTTTTGGAAAAATTGCCGCAATCATGTGATACAGGCATGAGGAAAACTGTGAGAGCTGGGAAAGTGTGTAGTTCCATTAGAGGTACTGAGATATCTACAAGTGAATTAGTTGGTGATTTACAGAATGAATCATGTTTTCGCTGTCATTTTTACCCTCAGCCGACGGGTATTGTCATCAGTTTGTCTGTGTGTGTGTCTGTCTGTCTGTGTGTCTGTGTGTCAGTCTGTCTGTCTGTCTGTCTGTCTGTCTGTAGAGTGGTGTAGGTCTTTTAATACAATACCCATCAACTATTCTCACACTAAAACACTGGTACTAATGGGAGGTTTTAGGTAATGAAACAAAATTCCTGTTGGTCAAGATTTGGTGAAAAACAGCGTTTTTGAGGATTTGGAAAAAAAACTTTGTCATGGACTGATTTTAAAGAAGGAAAGGAGGCGGAGCATTGATACCTCGCTGTAAGGTGACAGTCACTCAGGTCTATTGATTAGTGGCAACATTTTCTGATCTTTGTGTTTGTCACAGAAATTAGTAAAATGTTATGCATAAACAGGTGAGTAATTATATTTCATATTGTTTTATTCCCCTACCGGTATTATACATGTAATGGATGAACTATTTCCACCATAAAGTGCTTAGCTTTGTCACAATAAATCAATATAATTTATTTTTCATGATAGATAATATTTTGAGGATTTTTCATATGTCAGACCGAGAGTTTTAAGTGCAGGTACGTTATGTTTACTTTCTCCTTGCGGGCCAAATTGGGAGCTTTAAAGGGCCAAATTTGGCCCCCAGGCCTTGAGTTTGACATGTGTTGTATCAGGATGACTGATCCAGATAACTGACAATATGTAGAGAGCAGGAGGTTTAAGTTCTACGTGTCATCTGGTTTTCTATAAATCTTTGTTGCATCTATTTGTTAAATATGACTGTTTTCTTTTTTAGAGATCAATATATTTCATCATCTTTTAATGAGCTAGAAATAGGTATAAAATTTAACATGATAATTTATACCAATGATTCACAACCGTTTTTTGGATCGTGACCCCATTTTGATATCAAAAAATTAGTGGTGACCCCAAAAACACTTTTTTCTTCTAGAATGAGTTTTTACTCAAGTTTGTTTTATGGTGTCACCAACACAGAGCAGCCTCAGATATTATTATAGTGCATTTATTTTAAATATATCTATATTTCAGAAAGGATTGTGTGTTTTTTTAAATCCTTTTAAAAAAGTATTCATCACTAGACATTTCAGGTGACCCCATATGGGATTGTGACCCTAAAGTTGAAAAACTCTGATGTACACTATATTACTCAACAGTAATGATGATGATGATGATGATGATGATGATGATAATAAGGTTTTATTTTAGCGTTATATAAAACAGTGTTTCTCAAATGGAGGTACACGTAACCATAGGGATACACGATGGCACTACAGGGGGTACTAGAGATAGAGGAATATTAACCTATGAAAGCACTAAAAATATGGAGTTTTATAATGTATATTTTTAGTTGAAAATTATAATTATCATAAATATTAACAGCAACTCACTAAACGACAACAAACACACACAAAATAATAGAATAATATACTGAATAATTAAAAAGAAAGGACGAACAACAACAAAATGACGCCAAAAACACATGCATTAAGAGAGAAAAATATTTACCATTACCAACAATACACGAAAAATAACTGAGAAACAGACAAAACAACATATGAAACATCCAAACGACACCAAGATTAACTGAAATAAATCTAACAAGACACAAAAACACACAAAATAAGATCAAATATACTGAATAATAACAAAATAAAAGACAATCAATAACAAAATGATGATAAAATACAAGGATCAGTCACACAGGGAGATGACCAGAAAAACTATAGAAATAAATGTATTCACTAAATACTGTTTCTTTCTACTTATTTACAAAATGAGCTTCTTTAAAATGTGTTATTACTCATTTATTCCATTATTATGATGTACAGTTGTTTTTATCTGTAGTAAATTGTGGAGGTCAGACATAAGGAGAACATGAATAATAACGCTGCTATTTCTCACTCATTTCCAGGAGCAAAGTGAGGAACCTGTGGTGAACATCAGCTTTATAACATCAGGACTCTTTTGATTGACTGACACGAAGCCCCTCCTACTCTGGTCTGTGATTGGCCAGTGAGGCTGAGTGGGCGGAGCCATGCAGCCTGTGATATAAAGAGGCAGAGCCTGAGCCTGAGCTGATGATTTGTATGGGAATGAAGGTGGAGGAGGACGATCCGACTGAATGTAGCCGCTGTAGTCTGAAAGAAAAAGAGGAGGGACGCGTTTCTGTGTTTGAGACCCACACAGTGTCTGACCACTGGACAGCCCACGGTGCGTGTGTGTGCATGGACAATCAGCTCTGAACGGCTGCTGGATCACCGTCTCAGCCATCTTGTAAACACGGATCCCACCGCCTGAGACCCAGTGTGAGACCCCCACCCAAGAGCGACATGGGTCGGCTTCCAAACATCTGAACAGAGATCGGACCGCGCGTCCTGGATCGTCCGCGCCCCGCTGTGGACATGGAGGTGTTCGGGGTCTACCTGCTGCTCTCAGCCGCCCTCCTTCCCCGCTCCAGCTGCACCACAGCCAAGGAGATCACCTGCCAGGAGATCGCGGTGCCCCTGTGCAAAGGAGTCGGCTATAATTACACCTACATGCCCAACCAGTTCAACCATGACACGCAGGACGAGGCCGGACTAGAGGTTCACCAGTTCTGGCCCCTGGTGGAGATCCAGTGCTCCCCGGACCTCAAGTTCTTCCTGTGCAGCATGTACACCCCGATCTGCCTGGAGGACTACAAGAAGCCCCTGCCCCCGTGCAGGAGCGTGTGTGAGCGCGCACGGGCAGGCTGCGCGCCCCTCATGCGCCAGTACGGCTTCCCGTGGCCGGACCGGATGCGGTGCGACCTGCTCCCGGTGCAGGGCAACCCGGACATGCTGTGCATGGACTACAACCGGACCGACTCCACCACGGCCTCCCCCGTCCTCTCCAAGCCCACGAACCACCCGGGTAAACACAAGCCGAGCAGACCGAGCGTGAAGCACAAGCCGGCTCCGTGCGAGGCGGGCTGCGCGTGCGTGGAGCCCATGGTGAAGCTGAACACGGACCGACACCCGCTTTACAACCGCGTCCAAACCGGACACGTCTCCAACTGCGCCATGCCGTGCCACAGCCCGTACTTTACGCACGACGAACGCGCGTTCACCGCCTTCTGGATCGGCCTGTGGTCGGTGCTCTGCTTCGTCTCCACCTTCGCCACCGTGGCCACCTTCCTCATCGACATGGAACGCTTCAAGTACCCGGAGCGGCCCATCATCTTCCTCTCCGTCTGCTACCTGTTCGTGTCCGTGGGGTACATCGTGCGTCTGATCGCGGGGCACGAGCAGGTGGCGTGCAGCCGGGACCTGGACGTGGAGCACATCCACTACGAGACCACCGGTCCCGCGCTCTGCACCGTGGTCTTCCTCCTCATCTACTTCTTCGGCATGGCCAGCTCCATCTGGTGGGTCATCCTGTCCCTCACCTGGTTCCTGGCCGCGGGGATGAAGTGGGGCAACGAGGCCATCGCCAGTTACTCCCAGTACTTCCACCTGGCGGCCTGGTTGGTTCCCAGCATGAAGTCCATCGCGGTGCTGGCGCTGAGCTCCGTGGACGGGGACTCGGTGGCGGGGATCTGCTACGTGGGGAACCAGAACCTGGACAATCTGCGGGGCTTCGTCCTGGCCCCCCTGGTGATCTACCTATTCATCGGGACTATGTTTCTCCTGGCGGGGTTCGTGTCCCTGTTCAGGATCCGCAGCGTCATCAAACAGGGCGGAACCAAGACGGACAAGCTGGAGAAGCTGATGATCCGGATCGGGGTGTTCACGGTGCTGTACACGGTGCCCGCCACCGTCATCGTGGCCTGTTACTTCTACGAGCAGCACAACCGCCACAGCTGGGAGGTGACGCACAGCTGCTCCAGATGTTTGGCGGAGCACGAGCGCAGCAGCCCGGACTACGCCGTGTTCATGCTCAAGTACTTCATGTGCCTTCTGGTGGGGATCACATCCGGGGCCTGGATCTGGTCCGGGAAGACCGTGGAGTCCTGGAGGACGTTCTGCACGCGCTGCTGCTGGGGGAGTAAGGGCACGAGCGGGTCCATGTACAGTGACGTCAGCACCGGGCTCACGTGGAGGTCAGGCACCGCCAGCTCCGTGTCCTGCCCCAAACAGATGCCTTTGTCCCAGGTTTGAATGTGTGTGTGAACCACTAACTGTTGGGGAGACAAACCCATCACTCTTATGTCTTCACTAATTAGCATTGTAATGCCTTGCTGCTGAGCACTTCATCCTCCATCATGGGGTACCTGCATTCACACGGATTAAACCCCCACCCCAACAAATACACACACACACACACACTGAAGCTTCACACAAAGATTATTTGGGACTTTATCAGTTTTTTTGTTTCTGAAAAAGCATTCAGGACAAGTTTGATGGAGAAAATAATTTGAGCAAATCAAGAATAAAGCAAAAATTCAAAAAAATGTGGACATTAAACACAAAATGTCAATATTAAAGTTGACATTATGAGAATAAAGTCAAAATGTTGAGGAAAAAAGTTAAAATGTCTAGATTAAAGTTGATAAAGTTGAAATGTGTGAATATAATTGAAATGTTGAGAATAAACTCAAAATGTCGACATTTAAGTAGAAATTTTGAGAAAAAAGAATAAATATGTTGAGATTAAGATAAAAAACACAAGATTAAAGTTGAAATGTTGAAAATAAACTCATAATTCTGTATAATATGGTAATAAAAGTCACAGGTTTGCTAATAAAGTCAAATGTACAGAAGCTTCTGTAGGTCCAGGTAATTCCACCAACTTCATTTTGTCTTTTTTAAAAGAAAAAATCTGTTCATAGGTTTTGTTTATTCAGACTCCTGACATGTTTTGATTGCCAACTGTCAGTCTTCCTCAGAGGTGATTTATTTTATGAGGAAAGCATCTACTGATGGGATTAAGGCCATGATTAACAACGTTCTCCATCCAAATATCCACAGACGGACGTAATGCTCCTCCTCTTCCAAACTTCACTGGTTTCTCCGTCTGAACAGATTCAGTTTGTGTCAATATTTCTTCAAAGTGCTTAAAGAGATTATAACACTGTTAATGAGCTAAAAAATAAATAAATAATAGCTTTGTTATTAAACCTGACTTTAAAGTATAGTTTAACACATGTATCGATACAGGCCATGATATTCTGTTTGGTGAATTGGCCCTCATCAGCTTCTGTAGATTTGACTTTATTAGCAAACCCTCGACTTTTATCACAGTATTGTATTTTTACTTCATTTTCAAAATTTCGACTTCTTCAATCTTGTTTTTTCAACTTTAATCATGTCATTATATTTCAGCTTTAATCTCAACATTTCAACTTTATTCTTCATTTTGCCCAAAATTCTTTTCTCCATCTAAACTGTCTCTATAATCCGCTTCCATATGTTTCTCCACTTAGTGCCAGAAAATAAATGTTCACTATTGAATCAACATCAAAGATGGTTTAAATTAAGCCTTAATAATGGAGCCAAATGCCTTTTATGGCTCATTTGTTTTGTACGTTTTTCATGTATTTATATCAAAGTCCTGTAAAAAAAAAAATGTGTATATTTGTATACAGAAGAAAAACTTTATATTGTAAATTTGTACAAAGTGTAGATTCTCTTTTTTTGTCAGGAGAGCAAAATATGAACTTTATTTTGACAATAAAACCTTTGATAAATCTGGAGATTCTTGTTGCTCATGTGTTTTCACAAGTTTAAGGTTATTTTTCTGTCCTGGTTTTGGGGTTTTTTTCGGTGGTTTTCTTGTGGTCAAATGGTGGAGAGCGGCTAAAAAAAGAGACAGGCCTTTTAAGCATCAGAGAGCAGTAATTAGAGGCAGGGGTTGAGTTGGAGCATCTCCATAATTGTTAAAGTCCTTTTCACATGCCTGCTGAAGCCTGCTTTCTTAATTTAGGGGGAGAAAGAGGTAGAGGGTGAATGGTGGGGGGTGGGGGGGGGGGGGTGTAAATGGAAGGAATTGTCCCTTTTCATCTGTTGAAATCTTTGATCTCGCCTTTTTTTTAACAGGCGAGAATAAAGGTGGTGTGTTTTAGGAGTGTCCGTGTGATGTGCCAAGGTTCCCCCTAAACGTACCCATTTGGATGCTTTGATCGACACCCCATGCTTTTAGGTGAGGAGGGGGTGTTTGTCAGAGCTGGAACCTGTAGCGCTCCCACATCTTGTTGTGGGTTTTTTTTCTTGTTTTTCTTTTCCAGCAGAAGCCTGAATTGAAACATCTTCTCAGGTCGACTCGGGGGGAACTTTGACATGAATGATGTAGAAGCAGCAATGAAAGCTCCACAGGTGGTCTGTACGAACTATAATTGAAGGGGTTTTTTGCCACTAATGTATCTGCTTTGGTCCCAATTAGGCCAATGAGATGGCGTCACATGACACAGTGTATATAAGCAGGCAGAAATGCTGTTTGATTTACTGCTCAGTGGTGACCACAGGCTTTGTGTCTCACTAGAACAACCCAAAGGCCTCCTTTCAGCACGTCAGCGTAAATCAGCCGTGTAAACTGTGTATCGACGCTGTCAGCGGAGGACACCATGAAGGAAATATATGGACTCACTTTCTCTCTCGACAACACAAACAGTTGAACTTCAGTGTGAGGTCATGGTTGTGCGTCTGTTTGGTATAAAAAAACAACACATCACAAACCTAAACACTGCTTTGTTTCTATTAGAGACAGGTTTTCATCACATAGATGAGATGTTGACTTCAGACTGTTGGTCTGGTGTTTGTTTACTCCTAAAAAACCTCAGCCAGGTTAAACTTGGTCTCTACTGACAGTTCACTAATGTACAGCGCCATCTAGTGGTGACACAGCACTACTGATTGTCATTGTCAGTATGTGGATTTTTACAAAGTCATTAGAAAACAGACTAAAATGCAACTTCAATTTACTTCTGTCCAGAGGTGTAAAGAGTACTGATATATATTATACTCAGGTAGAAGTCCTGTTACTTGATGTAGCGCTGGGTGATTTTACCTAAAAAAATCTCTGATTTTTTAAAGGAAAATTCGAGTTTTGATTCAATTTGCAATTTTTTTTTCTTTTTTCAATGAACTTAAAAATGACAGCAGACATTAGATTTATTGTCAAAAGTACAACTTTACTGCAGTGATTGTCCTCAAGAGTTAAAATGTATAGAACAATAAAGTAAATGAGGTTCTGTCATTCAACTATTTCAAGCTTTAACCAGGTTTATGTTAAAGTGCAACAGTCACTTCACTGATTAAGAAATCAGATAACTACATATTTTATAACATGTAACATTACAATTAATAAAATAATAAACTCTTCCCTTAGCATCTCAGCTTAGTGTGAATAAAACATTAAACATGACTGTGACACACACATATAGCTACTCAGAGGGTAAACACATGTAAACAAAGAGGGGGCGGGCTCACATCACACTACGGTAACCCACAGGGACGGAACGCAAAAAAAATTGAAAAAACAAAAATTTCTTTTATTTAACTTTAAAATTTGCAAAAAAATATCATGTTTATCTAAAAATTCTATAAATCAATTAAATTGATTTTTTTGCCCCGCCCTACTTTTTTTTTTTAAATTCTACTCAAGTGCAAATAAGTTGTACCTAAAATACTCAAGTACAAGTAAGAATAGCTGAATTAAAAAGTACTCTAAGTAAAAGTAACTGTTACTTTCACTCCCCCACATTTATTGTTGGTAATAAAACATGGTTCCCTCACATACAGTAAACATCTCATGTAGAAACTTATAAAGGATAAGATGAAATTTTGCACAATTAGAACTTAATTTATTTTCCACAAAGGCATCTTTATAAAATAAAAGGTTTGTCAAAATGTACAATAATAATAATAAAAGATAACACCAATTAATTCAATTTAAAATAAAATAAAAAAATATATATATATATGTACATTTATGAACTATAACTTATTATGAAAATAACCAGAATTCACTGCTGTTTTGTTGCGGTACATTACGTTTAATCTGATTGGTCGGTTATGATGTGATGCATTTGATTGTTGTCTAGTCATTTCAGTATTTGTAGTTTCACAATGAACGTTGATCATTTAAAAAACATATTTAAGTACAAGTAAAAATATTGATTTAGAAATATACAAGAAACTCAATTACAGTAATGTTAGTACTTATAATCCATTACTTTCACTTCTGCTTCCATCTTATCTCCAAAGTCCTGACCTAACTGTGAATCATCTGCTTTCTTTAGCTTTCACATCCATCCTTGTGTTTGGGACGATACGTATATGAAGTTCACCAGACAAAATTATGATTGTGTAAGGGGAAAAAGGAATCAAAAAATGCAGTTTAAAGTTTGGCAAACTCTGGACATATTTACATATACTACATACATACAGTACATACAACCATTTCATGTCAATAGGGATATTAAAAATAAATAAGACCAATTTGTCTGACTGAAACAGAACGCAAAACCAGAGACTGAAAAATCCACATTAGCCTAACATTAAAACCAAATCATGTCATTGTGACATTTTTCAAAATAAAATTTCTTTCGTAATATTGCGATACCATTCGTACCATCATATACAGTATCTAATGATATTTTTATAATGCGATATCCAGTGGTGACAGTAATGAATTATATATATATTTGAGTTGAATACTTAAAGTGTTTTTTTTGAGTATCTATATTTTACTTGAGTATTACTTTTGGGGGATACTTCTTACTTTTACTCCACTATATTTTAAAAAAGACAAATGTTGTACCTTTTTACAGCATTAGCTACTCTGTCAGTGCATGTTTATTTATTGCTTCAGTTCTGATACTAAAACGTTTCTGTTCATCCTCATCCCAGTTCTACCAAACATTTAATACATAATGTGTGTCAATGCAACAGCCAATCAGAGTGAGGCAGGTCACGGATCATAGTTTAGACGATCGCTTTGGCAGAGATTAAACCTGAGAAGGACAAAGATCTTCCTCCTGAGCATGCATTTTTTAAAAAGTGACTCCTATTTATAAAGAAAAACAGCAGTTTAATGTCTGGTTGGCTAAACAGCAGAACATTGCATTATTAGGGGCTATTTTTATCTAATCTACTAGTAGATTGTACTCAGTAGTGGAGGAAGGCTTACAGAGAGGCTATAGGACTGTTTATTATTATGATTATTATGGAACATAATGGCTTAGATTCTTGTTCAGCTGAAAAAAAACCCAAAATGTTCCTGGTTTTCTTAAGGAACTAAATGATGCGTCACTAAAAACTAAATCAGATTGAAATGAGTAGTCTGAACATGATGAGGACATGATGGGCCAAAAGTTCATTAAAATGACACAAATTTAGCATGGCTAGGCTAAAAGTTCCTCTGCTTTACGAATACTGCATAATGTTGTTCATACACAGGCTTGGGAACATTATTTTCCTTGTTGTTATTGATAGAAGCATAAACTGTGATGAACATTGTCATGGAAAAATAAGGTTGGGACATTCAGACCTAAACTATCACATAAAATACAATCTTTAAAGTTAGATAGAAGAGCCAAATATGGCTGTAAAGCTACAGAGAATAATGCTACGTGATAAAATGTGAAACCTCTGTCATATGTTGGGATATTGTTGACTTGGAGAGTAAAAATGTTAGGGGTGTCCCGATCCGATAAATATATTGGATATCGGTTCAATATCAGCCAGAAAACAAATATCGAATTTTATCGGATTGTATCTAAAATCTCCGCTATATATTATATTATATGTATTCAATTGTAGATTACTGTAGATATTATGTTGAATGTATAAATGTATGTAACAAACTGGTTAATAATAAATAGGTCAGTTTTTCTCATTCCTATTGTTGTTGACTATTGTTCTGTTTGAATAACATCACATGATCAAACCTTTTCTAACAAACCACACTACAAAATAAGTCATAAAAGTATGTGTGATTTGTGGTGATAATGTATCGGTTTGATATCGGTATCGGCCAATACCCAAGGCAGCAATATCGGTATCGTATCGGAAGTGAAAAAGTTATTTTGGGACATCCCTAAAAAATGTCATTATTTGTGAGGATGCAGGAGAATCGTTAACGACTCCTACATCATTTGTCATATTTTGACAAATAAGCTTCAGTTTATTTAAGCTGTGCTTTTATCATTTGTAACTTTTGAACTTTTTGACTTAATACATTTTTGGTGAAACTGCATTGCCTGCGAATGCTAATGCTAGGTTAGTGCTAATGCTAGGTTCATTCTAATGCTAGAGTAATGTTAATGCTAGGCTAATGCTAGATTAATACTATTGCAAGGTCACTGGTAATGCTAGGCTAATGCTAATGTTAGGTTAATGCTATTGTTAGGCTAATGTTAATACTATTGCTAGGTTAATACTAGCAGCACTGCCAAGCCTCACCCTTTTAGTGTGACAGTCACGTAATTTGACGCATTCTCACACCACACTTGACATTTCTCACGCTTATATTTCCCCATTCAGTACTCTTTTGGTTTTTTCGTGATAATGAACTTTGGTCCTCGCGGGTTGCCGTAGGTCGAGTAACTCTGATTGACTGACCGAGATATGTTTATGTATGTAAGTATCCAGTTTTGTTCACGGTTAATATTGCTGTGTGTGTGTGTGTTTGTTTACTCGTATAAAAAACTAACTCACTCTTTCTCTCTCTTGAAACTTGGCAGCCCTGGTTAATGCTAATGCTAGGTTAGTGCGAAGAAAGTGTCTATTTGTATGGTTGCCGTACGGACAACCCCCGGTGCTATTCGTATGTTTTCTAAAGTACACGTACCTAGCGTCTTTGGGTTAGCTTGTAACCCAATATTGCAACAATTATTAGAGTTAGGGTTAGGTTTAGTCTTAGTCACGTGACCTAAACTGACCAATGAGGGGCGCTGCATACTGATAGAATGTCGGTATATTGACACGGTAACCGTACGGATAGCCACTGCCTACTGCTAATGCTATCTAATGCTAGCTAATGCTAGCTATTGCAGTGCGACACAGGCCAGCACCTGCATCCTCACTTGCATTTTCTTCAAGAAAAGCGAATATTCCATTTACAGTTAACATCAATAAAAAAAGAAAAATGCTCTTTTTCCATCTGAGCTGATGGCAGCTGTAAACATGCAAACTTGTGACGTTCAATGAAAGCTAGTGTTTGTGTGAAGAACTTCCTGTTTAGATCCAGGTCAGTGAGCTGTTTGGACTGATGCTGAGGCTCTACTAGAGTTCAGCAGGGTAACAGGAGCACGTTTGACACTGAAAGAGTTGGAACCCAAACATTCATACTGTGGTTTAGCCACAGAATTCATGACTAAAGAGTGTCAGCCTTTGCTAACGTGTCAGACTGCATTTCTGCTGTTATTAGTGAGGTCATCATCAGCCTGGCAAACCTGTCACGTCCAATCAGCTCAAAGCAAACGGAGTCACTCGCAGCATCTGGAGCAACTGATTGATTCATCAATCAATTGATTCATTGGGCCGTGACACAATCTGTTATTCATGTGTTCACACGCAGGCACATGCATGTACACATAAATAGACTTCATTGAACATCACCTTGTTTTTAATCAGACAAAGTCTGTGTGAGACTAAAGTATCTCTGACCTTATTGTGTGTTTTTAGCAGAACGTTTAATATTTCCTTTCACACGCACACACCAACAGAAGTTTTAGCACTTCTCCTTCTATCGGTAACATGCAGACAGCCACGCCCTGAGGCTAAACCCAGGGTGACCTGATAACTGTCTGCCAGGTAGAGGGGTGGGTGTTCTTCCAGGAAATGAATGGTTGTCCTCTGACCACTGACCTGCAGCTCTGTTTACGCAACACGTGAGCTTGTCACAAGTCCTTGAAAAGTAAAACATTGGAGAAAAATTGCCAGGAATCTCCAGTGATTTACTACAAACGAGAAGAGTCGACATTTGACTTTAGGAGCAAATAATGGGTTAATCGTCACGTTTTACCTTCACCAAGGAGGTAATATTTTCACTGGCTTAAGTGCTTAAATTATTTTGTCATTTTGTCTATATTTGTTGTTGTTTGTGTTATGATTCAGTTTGTCTGTTTGTTGTTTTGTAATTTTTTTTTTTTGTTAATTTTGTACATATTTGTATAGTTTGTGAGGAACTTTTCTGAATTTCTTGTATTATTTTGTTTATCTTTGCTGTTTTGTGTATGTACATCTTTATAGTTGTCTTGTGTGTATTTTTTGTAACTTTGGGGGATTTACAACATTAGAGTGAGCGCTGCATATCTGATGTAATGATAGAAGGTAACCATTGACTCAAGATGACCATACAAGGATTTCTGATGCCTTGGAGGAGTCACATGTTCCTCTGTGAGGTGGTAAATGTTTCCATAACACTTTGATTCAATCCAAAACTATATAAATTAAAGTAGAAACACTAGTTTTAATGAATCCTATCACTCCAAACAGGTATTCATGATGGGAAAAATCTTTGTGAGGTTGAGGCAAAATACATTTGTAGTTATGAGATGAGTTTGAATCCTTTGATCCATGCCTGGAAAACCTTCACTTTGCAAACCAAGATGTTTAGTGATGAGGAGAGAGGTGGCTAATGAGGTGCCTGCATCAAAAACAATCCAAACTGTTCAGGGGAATACTTACTTTTAGCTTTACTCACAAATGGTAGAACAGCAAACTATCCAACACTGGCAACACATATTCACACAAAGAAGAGACAAGCATTCAAAAATACATTACATCAGTTTTAAAGATGAAAAAAACACTATTGAGTGCAGTTTCTTAGTCTATTCAGTGCTTCATTTCAGTGTGTGTTCAAATCTATTAGATTAGATTCCCTTTATTTAATATGAATATCATAATTACATTGGTTACCCAGATGTATTGTTTTGAGTGTGTTAAAGGTAACAGAAATGATAGGAAAGTAAAGTTAAAGTGACTAAACCACAGTAAATAAAGTCAAAGTTTAGTGCCTTTAAAAACCAAATCACACAAACCAGAAAGTTATTTTTTACATTAATAAATAAAAGGTTTGGTTTTCCTTATCAGATAAAAGCAGCATGGGAGAAAAAGTTTAAATCCTCTTTAAAGAACGCCGACCAAATTTAGATTGATGAGAATAACAGGCAACTCAGTGTCACATACAACCTCCTTTAACACACCCTCAGTCTGACGGTATGAAAGCAGGGCTTTTCAATCTTGGGTTCATGACCCCATGTGGGGTCGCCTGAAAATTACTGATCAAAAATATATTTCAAAATGCAAAAATCCTAATTCTTTTTCAAATTAAAACACAAAACCTTAAACAACAGTATTCTATACTTTCACTTTATCAAATATAAATTCAAAATAAATGTAGTTCATATGAAATGCAGTTTAAAAAACAAGAGAAAAAGGAAGTAAAATAAATAAATCAATAAAATGCAGTATAAAAATATCTGAACTGGAACATCTTTATGCACTAGTCCTGGCTATACTCTGTATTTGTTACATATCATAACAAACATAATCACAAACTAATTATAGAAAGAAAAAAGTTTGAATGAACTACGACCATGCTACTCCACGCCGAATAACACGTACCACGTTCCTGAGAATTCAGTCAAATGACTCGGTTCCACTGAGTAAAAAAAAGGCTGCAGACATCCGCTCATAGAATATTCATGTCAAATTAAAGCCTGATTAAACGAGCATTAACGGAGGAGGAGTCATTTGAAGAATGGCTCCCCCGTGACACATACGGAGTAATGGACCCCATTCATATGTTAGTATCAATGATCAACTGTCGCAATATTTGAATCACAAATAAATAAGAAAACGACTTTAATGGAAATTGCAGAAAGAGGTGGGGGGTGGGGGGGGGACGGGGGGCAGGTTCTTTGGCCCTCTAATGTAATTGTGTGAGGCATAATCATAAACTATGTTGAATTACCTTTGAAACAATATATCACGCAACTATGTTCCCATAAATTTGGAAACTACCTGAAATTGGGGGTGGTCCCCCTACCCCATTTAAAAAAAAGGCGTCTCATCATATTAATTCATAGAGTATTCATACCAAACTGTCAGAGGAGAAGTCATTGACAGATGACATATCATAATGCTTTTTTTCAATTAATATCTAGATCAAAGCATCTACCTTCAAAATAAGGGGAAAATATAAAATATGTTTTAGGTGTAATGACCCCTACCAACCAGAGACCATTGCATAATATTTCAGTGAAGGCCTGGATTTCTTATCTTGCTAAATATACGAGGTGTAAAAGTGTAACTTTTTCTTAAAACTGTCCTTGCGCCAAAAAAACGAATGCATTAAAGTTAATTCTGCTATCAATTAATGACACGGTCAAGGCTGGAATATTTTCATTAAAAATAGTTCACTTTGGTACTCGCTTTTTTTTTTTTAAATACTGCATATTAGGGGTGTCCCGATCCGATACCAGCCAGAAAACGAATATTGGATTTCATCGGACTGCAACTATCGACCAATACTCAAAGCTGCAATATTGATATCGTATCGGAAGTGAAAAAGTTGTATCAGGACATCCCTACTACATATTTAGTGTAAAATTATTGGTTCAACTGATAAAAAAGTCCATAAAAACATAAAAAGGGTTTGAAAATTATAATACATTTTATATCTATGGGTAGGTCTGAAATAGTTGAAAAGATTTGAATCGGTGGAAGTAAAAATACAATTCATGGACTACATTTTATAGCCACACAAGGTGTCCATTTAAAGGTGTGCACAAGGGTTAAGATTAAAACGTTGGGTCCATTATTAGAAAAAGGTCTGAATTCCCAAGCATCTCCAGCCCAAAACTCCCATCCCAGTCCTTTATGACACATCAGACGCTCTGCGTTTTATTTGCTGGTGTCTGTCTCTCCTCTCAAACCTAACAGCACCAATCATTGCTAAATACACACTCTAACCTCATCATCCCAACAATTTCCCTTTGTTGAGCCTCTCAGAGCTGCATGCACAGGCCTGACCACTACACACACACACACACACACTGTAATTATCAGCTAAAAGCCATTTAGATGCCTTCAACAGGAGAAAGTCTGAGAGTTTGTTTAAGAAAGGCTTCACACAGACTGGGCAGGGTTCAGCCAAGGATCGGACTGGAGCTGAGAAACCTGCGGGTCACCTCTGAGGTAATGTTTGTTTATAATCAGGGGCCATTTTCGAGAGACGCCACAGATCTGAGGAGGTGATCGGGCTTTCCCCGTCTAACTGCCACTGGATGGGAACTCAAGAGGAACTTCTTCAAACTGAAGAAATCTACGTGTGTCGGTGATTGAATCTTATCATGTCTTGATTAACTCGGATAAAAATGTCAATCAAATAAAAATGGAACTTGTATTATTTGAATCCTTTCACAGATTACACCCAAAGACGATGAACAATAGCATCAAACTGTGAACTTTCCATTTATATTGATGGTGAAGCTCCTGACCTTCACTCCATGCACTTTATTCCCAGTTGGGCTTTTATTTCTCCAGATGTTGAAGCTCAGCTTTCTGAGCTCCATCAGATTTATGGCATCAAGGGGACTCAGGGAACCAGATTGGATAAGAAATGAGTAACTTGTGGCCTATGGGGCCACATGCGGCCCTCATTCTGAATTTGTGTGGCTCAGAAAAGTTAAATGTACAAATTGGCTTCAAAAACACATAAAATGGTAGAAAAATATGCACAAAAACCAGCAAAAATACAAAAAAAATAAACAAAAAACAAACAGCAAATATACACAAATCACTGCAAAAATACACAAAATGTCTCCAAAAACACATGTACACAACAGTAAAAACAAATGCACAAAAAGATAACAAAACTAAACACAACAAAAATGCCCCCATTGGTAGCAAAAAAAAAGTACAGGAAAACACAGCAAAAGTAAACAAAAACATACACAAAAGGACAACCAAAATTAAAAAAAAAAAAAAATTACTCCAAAAAACCCAGAGGGCCTGTACTACAAAGATGGATACATATATTAGGGTTATCACTCCATTAACAGGCTTCATTTGACCAAACATTCTTAATCACAGAGCAGCTGTACTACAAAGCAGGTTATCAACACATTCATTTAAAGACAGCAGTTTTCAACCTGGCTGTGTGCGCACTCATAAAAGGGGAGGAGTTTGCAGCATCTAACCAAACATGCAAATACGGCAAAACCACAGGCTAAAATACAGAGGCTGCACCTGAATAGTCCCACCTTTCTCCTTTCCTATCCACTTTTCCTTAATCCCGTGGGTAACATCACAGGGTTAAGGAAAAGTGTTAGAGGAGGTGTTAGGAAAAGGCCATCACGTTTGTTTTGACAATCAGACGCACTTCCACTCGGTGACGTAATAATCTGACAGGTTAGTGGCGTCTGTTGTGGTGAAAAAACTACACATTTCAACTATATTAAACATTTCTTATAAGTGTACAGATGTAAAGGACATCTAAAAACATGGCAACATTAACAACTCACATTTTGTACAGAAATGTCAAGAAAAATGAGCTCATGTCAATAAGACAGAGGCTGTGTTTGAAATCACATACTAACGTCTCTCTATACGGCTCTGATACTAACGTACAACTCATAATGAGTATATAGTGCGTTCACATTAGACAGTATTAAAAGTATGAAATACAAATGTATTCTATATCGGATATAGTATACATATATATAATACATAAAAAATATTTGTATATAATATATCTGAACATTTTTTAAGTATGCACACTAGTCATACTCAACCACCCCCTTGACCTGAAAGCATCTCTTCTTGTTTTCCTTCTTAACCGGAAGTTTAGTCAGTAACACAATGACGTGAAATGTGTTTCTGTGAGATTTATGGATCAAATGAGCACATGTTGATATTCTACTTGGTCACGTTCTCACTTAAAATGTTTTCAGAACTTTCAAAAAATGGAGAATCAACATCATCAATCTTTTATTTGTATAGCGCCAAATCATAACCAATGGTATCTCAAGACACTTTACAGTAGAGCAGTCTTAAGGACGGACTCTTCATTTTATGGATACACACATATGCATATATACGTATATACACATACATATGTATCCCACACCCAACATGAATTCATCATGGCGGCAAGGAAAACCTTCTGTTAAGCAGCAGGAACCTTGTGTGGATCCCATTCCTATGATGAACAGCCATCCACGTTATGCTGTGTTGGGTGTGTCAAACATGTGCTTCAGGTTTTGGTTCTTGTAGGTTCCAAATGCATCTTGGGAAACTTGGAAGTATACTTCAGTGGGAACGCTCATCATCTTAACCATCCTAATAGTCCATATTAGATATATATAGATATAAAACATGGAGATGGTTTAAGGGGTGGATCTAATCTGTTTGAAGAGCTACATCAACAACAGAGTTCAGGTTGTTCAGGTCAACACAGGTTTAGACATTACCTGTGGTGTCCAACAGGGGTCAGTACTGGGCCCTAAACTATTTACTTATTTTATATAAAGTCTCAGATTTTCTTGTTTCTTGCATTTGCTGATGACATGAATATCTTAGATGTTAAAAATGGTCCAGAATGAATTGTGTAAACTTAAATGCTGGTTGGACAAAAACAAAGTGTCACTAAAAGTAAATAACACAAAGTTTAGGTTCTGTGGAAATAAAAAAAAAATTGATAATAAAATTGAATTGGATATTGATTATGTATTAATTGAAAGAGTCTAATTCTGATTGACAATAAAGTCTGCTGGAGACCATACTGTACATAAAATATCTGTGCTGAAAATATCAACAAGTATTGGAATAATCAGTAGAACAAAGTACAAAAATATCCACAGGATATTTTTTCTTCATGTTATGAATAATCATTAACTAATATTGACTTTGTCCTGGTTCCATGTCATGCGCTGCCATTGTACATTCTAGTCGCTAATATCTCCAGTTTAGGAGATATTAAAAAGGCTCCTCAAGATATCAAAGGCTTTTGAGCAAACCGAGTAATTTGAGTAATTAAAACACTGTATAACCAGAACAAGACCGAATTTATTATACTGTAGTCTATGTGTGTCAAAATAAAGGTCAGGGGGCCAAGCCTGGCCTTTTGTTCACAGCCCACATAAGAAAAAGCAAAATTGACAGAGAAAAAAATAATCAATGTGTAAATTATTAAATAATTCAGTTGTAGATATCTCAGTTCCTCCAAATTCACAAATTTAATGAAACTCCACAATATTTGCAGGGGCTCATAGGTTTTCTGTGTTTATTTCACATGACTTCAGTCATTTTTAATCGCAAAATGTGAAATGAACTCACAAATTTCTTAAAATCCTGTCATTTCTCACAAACATTGCCAGCATTTTGACTAAAACGCCAGTAGAGGGCAGTATTACCTTAGCATTCTGTTACAGCTAAGGTATTAATTAAATCCCTTTCATTGCCACATATGAACATGATTAAACGCATGGTATTTAATTTGTTGTTCAAGTAGTTTTATTAACTTTTACCTTGAAAAAAAAAAAGATACAATTCTGGCAATGATGTAAAACAACTATATGATAATTCACCAGACACTGATATTTTACATTTTTGCAGGTGCTATATACAAACAAACAATCTAACATTTGTCATGTTTTTTTGGTGAAATGCAATTTTGTTTGTTTTTGTCAGATGATTCATCTCCTGGTCGCTCAAAGACCCCTGGGTGGGTGGGTGGGTGGGTTGGGGGGAGAAAGTTTCTTTTGTTGTCATCTTCAAAAAGACAACAAGAGGGAAAAGACCAAGGTGTCCCCTTACAAACAGCACTATTGAAACACGTCATGTGCTGATTCTTTTGATGGTTTTAGGCCTACAGGTTAGACCAGTGGTTCTCAACCTTTTCAGCCCCCGACCCCCAAGATAAAGGTCCCAGAGAGTGGGGACCCCCACTGTAGCTGAAGGTGGTTGAACACAGACACGAACATTGAAGAACAGTCATGTGGAGACAGGACCATCTATGAGGGGGAATAAAGGGGAGAGATTTTTGGGGTCCATCCATAAAGTCAGTAAATGATGGTTTATTGTTCTATGAATCTGTGATAACCACATTTATTTATTCATCTGAATAATATCCACTGTTATCCAGGATATTTACTATTATTTGTGCCATAGTATATAATCATCTTAAAGATGTAAATCCTTGTTTTAATCAGACATAAAATGGGTTAAAAGTGAACAAAATGGTGGAAATGGGAAGGACTCGTCGTACGTTCACGGAGGTTTGGACTCCAAAGGCAAACCAGCAGGGGCTGTTTACGGAAATTTGGAGATCCAGAAGCGGGTGATGGAGCTGAGTTTCAGGGACTGTCACACTGAGCTGTCTAACATTCAAGAACAAAACTGTTTTTTGTGTGTGTTTCTTTGCGTTGTGTATTTTTGTTGTTTTGTTATTGTTGTATATATCTTGCGTTGGGGGGTGCACAAAAATGAAGGAATGACACTCGAACACCTGCTTCAACACTCTTAGCTGAGTTGGAACAGGTGTAAGTATGGTATAAAAATCAATAATGAAAAAAGGTTTTATGCTTTACTGCAGCCTCACCCCTGTTTTACAGTATTAAATTTGAACTACTTTTTAGGGTCTTACCTATAAAAATAAAAATATATATATACTGTATATTTTTTTGTAATTTTGCTATTTTTATGCTTTAGTAGCCACACTGTAAACAAAAGTCAGTAAAATATACAGACTGTCAAATTCCAACAGTAAAGGAGCATAAATCCCAAAACTTCATTTTACTGTATTAAATACATCAAATAACAGTTAATTGTGAGACTGGACAAAACTTTATTTTTACGGTAATGAAATGTTGAAATGACAAAGATTTTCTGTAGAAACAAATAAATATACTTACATTTTAAAAGTAAATTTTGTAATGGAAAAAATGTCTGACAACCATAGATTTTACAGCATTGTAAAACCCTACGATGGACTGGTGCCCTGTCCAGGGTGTACCGCCGCCCAGCGCCCAATGAGAGCCGGGGATTAGCACCGGCAGACCCCCGCGACCCTGACAAACAGGAATAAGTGGGTCTGAAAATGTATGGATGGATGTTTGGGCAAAACTACATCCTACGGGGTTGTGCACATATCAGCAGTAAAGGACAATAACATACATATATATATATTTATTTATTTTTAATTCAGAAACTGATTCACTGCAAACCTAACTATTAATGTGCATATCATTGTTAACCTTTTCACCAAAAAAAACTCAACAGCTAAAAAAGATGTTTAAAATGAAGTATATGGTTGCTGAATAAAATTGATTTCAAGTATCTTTTTTAATTTAAGTTATTATTCAAAAACAACTTTGTTTTGTTATGTCTCACGCCATATTATCAGACCACCTTAACCCCAATTTCCACTGGATGCGGCTCCGCTGCGTTTCGTCTCCACTGTGCCACCGGAGCTGATAGGTTTCCACTTTAGTCTATGTATTAATTTCCACCAGGTCCGCGGACAGCGGAGAAAA
This sequence comes from Gouania willdenowi, assembly GCF_900634775.1. Lineage (NCBI taxonomy): Eukaryota > Metazoa > Chordata > Actinopteri > Blenniiformes > Gobiesocidae > Gouania > Gouania willdenowi. The sequence goes on from NC_041063.1 coordinate 1,054,838, forward strand.
AACGGATCGGTGACGTGGCGCAGCGGAGACGTATCCAGTGGAAACCCCCAGTAAGTGTTTTAATTTCAAGTTAGTTGGGTCCTCTTAGTTTAAGGTACACTCCAACACAGTAGGTGGCGGTAGTGCACCTGCAACACTAAACAAAACAAATCTCTGCTGAGATGTGTGCAGATCGCTCTTTTTACCTGGACACCTGTTGACCTTGCTAACGGACGCAGTTTCGAATTCATACCAGAGCCATTTTAGCTGCTGGGACCACAGCATCTTTGAACTTTTTAGGTGCTTTCACACCGAACGCAACTGAAGTGACTGAAGCAACGCGATTACATTAAAATCAATGTAAATGACGCAATCCCAAGTAATCTCCTCTCCAAGCGACGTAATTTGAGCAATGAGGTTGCGCTCGTCTTCGTCGCTCAAAGTTGAAAAATCTGAACTTTTTATAAGTAGCAGATTTGAGTGGCCAAAAAACAGACAAAAAAGTGGTCAATATTGGCTTAAAGTGGGAGAAATTAGGGGATGGGGGGTTTGGGTAATGAAATTTAAGTAGAAACTATTAGTTTAAACTGGCAAATAATGCATGACAAATCGTGAATGTGGTTAAATTGGCCAAGAAATAAGCATGAAATATGAATATGATGAAAAGAGATTAAAAGTGACAATAATGGGTCAACATATGAAACATTAGGTGGGAAAAGTGGTGGAAAGGGTTTAAAAGTGGAAAAAATGTGCATAAAATGCATTGAAATTTGATGGAAAAGTGTCCGAAATGGGAGTAATGTGGCAAAAATGCATTAAAATGAGGAAAAAATATGACAAGATAAAGTGATGAAAATGGGTTAAAATATGGCAAGTCTGTTGTAGTTGCAAAAAAAGTGTTGAAATAAGCAACAAAAAAAAAAAAAGAAAAGTGCTCTAATTGTTCAGAAAATACTTTTAATTTCTTGAAGGCATCTGGCGACCCCAAACGTGGTCCTGACCCCAAGGTTGAGAGCCCTTGGGTTAGAAAATGTAAAGGAGAGCCCTCAGTGCAGGTTCCGTTCATCTTGATTAGCGTGTAAGCGTCATCAGTAGAAGCTTTGATCAAAGTAGCAACACATCAGAGAAGAAGTGATATCCTGGACGCCAACAGGCAGTGTTCCTCTTCTAAGCTCAGCTGCCTCTATTTGGAGTGTAAGGTTTGTATTCCTGCTAAGCTCCGGGATGCCCTGAAATAGAGTGACAAGCTGTCCCCATAAATACCCAGTCCCTCCAGGGGAATGTAAGTGCTTTGTGATCTTGTGTCAGCTTTGCTCTGAAGGTGTAGAGACTTTGTTATTCTGTGAGTCTGGTAAGAGCACCTTTGTCAACCTTTCATTTTGGTCATCTAAACACCAAACACAAGGCCTGGGGGCTGTACGTGTCCACCGTCACCCCTGTGACCCCTGCACAAAAGTAAGGTGTCATTCATCAGCGTCAGAGGGTGGGGGGTGTTTGTGTACTTAGGATGGCCTTCGTATACACAGTGTGTCAGAGACATGGGATAGAACTAACATGTGAAGAACAGGTGGCTCGTGCTCCCTCAGACATCCGGCAAGGGTGAGGTTTAGCTCAAGGACACACAAGGCTCGGGTATCCTCATTTGTTTAGTTTGGAGGGTGTGTTGAATACTTGTCACTTTGCATCACTGGGAGTTTAGTTCAAATGGCAAGAACAATACACACACATACAGTAATACCTCAGCAGAGGAATTCTTCCTTAGAAACGGCCCCAGAAGAACCCACAGCTCACTCATTTTCTCCATCAGCAGGAGATAAAGGATGAGTTACACCCATTCAGATCTTTTTTCCTGCCCATCGTCCTTGGTTTGTACCACTGTGTACGTACCCACCCCTTTACTGCAGAATGTTGTTGTGGAAACATTAACTGGAGCTGCTGACCCAACAGCAGGCAAGCTAAGATCCCGTCTGGGTGGAGGGGGAGGTTTGAGTCGGCTACGTTTGCTCACTCGAATGGATCTGGGTGTCCCGGGGACCTCCTGCGGACATAGAGCCAGCTCGCTACCGTTGCACTCCTCATGGGAAAACAAACAGCCATTATTCAGGTTAGTAGTTATCGGTGAACTGCGATCCAAGGAGGGAAGTTCTTGAGCTAAATTGTGCATCACTCCTCCACTGGACCCCTGGCTGCCTCGCCTTCTCCGAAAACTTCCCATTTGAACAGGTGGGGGCTCCATATCAGAGTGACCAAAGGAGCAGATTGGGTCAGTTCGTCTGGATGCTCCTTTGGCAGAAACTAAACATTGCTCCTCTTCTTCAAATTGTCCCTTTGCCATCCTCTTCTTCTTGTTCTTCTGTCTCACTGAGCGTTTAATGGCACAGACAAAGTCTAGTATGTTTAAAAGGAGGGACAGAGCGGCAACACCCTGCATAAAGTTGAGCATTATGGTTTTCTCAGTAGGCCTGGAGATGTAGCAGTCCACCTGAGTGGTGCAGGGAGGATACTGGCACAGAAACCTCCTTGGGATGTAAAAACCAAACAAATAGTAATGAGCCGCTCCAAATCCCGCCTCTAGCAGAATCCGAAACAACAGCTGAAGGATGTAAGCTCCTGTGAAACAACCCTGCTGACCCCCCAATAGAAGCAGCTGGTTTGATGGGAACTTAATAGAAGCTTTGGAGTTTCCCGAGGTGTCCAGTTCCACTGTAAGTGCATTAGACACTTTGTGAACCACATAAATGACAAAAATGGTGAAAGGAAGACTCAAGGTGACAAGCTGGACCAGCCAGAACCGCAGGAGCGAGATCGGAGAGAAGAAGTCGTAGCAAACATTGGCACAGCCTGGTTGGATGGTGTTACACACGAACCGGTCCTGCTCATCCTGGTAGAGAGGGTAGCCGGCAAAGATGAGGACCAGGATCCGGAGGAGGACCATCACAATGACCCACACCTTCCCTACGAGGTGAGCCACCAGTTCAAAGTTACACATTATTTAATAAAATAAAAATCCAGATGACACTATGTTTATTTAGTTTTACTCACCCATTAAAGTGATGCTGTGATTGACAGAGATAAAAAGGATGTCACAGGCACTTGATCCTGCCATGCTTCCAAAACTTTTCCACGTTTGGATTTCCAGGTCAAAAGCTTCCAACAGCTAGAGTTTTCATCCACTGGTCATCATCCCAATGCTTCAGTGTGGCTTCCAGCCAGACAATAGCCACACAATCCACATCAACGACAAGTCTCAAGAGTCCTTATAGTGTCTGGTCCCTGTGGGAGAATTCCAGTCTGGTCAGATTTGGAACGATCCAGGTTGTTGGAAAGCCCTTTGGTCGTACCTCTTCCACTCTTCCCCACAGACAACTGTCTGTCCTCAGACAACAGAAGACGGGAGCGTGCCCCATTGTCGGTCTATTCTTAACACTCTTCCAACGGCACGTCGTCGTCCTGGCATTGCTGAGATATTTTAGTACCGTCGGCAGAACTTACAGGACAGGAACAAGCTCCTGGAAAACTTGGTCTTAATGGTGCATTTAAGTTGTGTGATACAGAAGCGAGCAGCTCTGTTGTCCTACCTATTTTTGCTATAAAATGTGATATTGGTCAACATCGGTATCAGGTTTTTCCAGATGCTGTTGTTTGAGAGTATATCTTAAATAATATGGCACTTTTTCCATCACTGAACTTCAATTAAGTATTATTGCTTTGCACAGATGATTTTTGTTTGTTGAATACATCCAATTGATGTATTGATATATTGATATGTATGTATATATATATAGTGACCTACAATTAGGTGTCGGGGCAGGAGGTTTATGTATACAGGTATATTGGTGTCAGTTAATATGGGAAATCGGAAATTTTGTATTGGACAAATGCAGTATATTGGTTATCGGCAAAGAACCAACATCGAACATCTTTAGGTCCAAGTATTGAAATGTTTGTTTTGATCTTCAAAATATTCAAACGTCAACTGAAAACCTTACCTATGCATGTTTTAAAATTAATGTGGCAATTTTAAGTTGATAACTAATTTCATCATACATTTATTGGACTATAGCAAGAATCAAACTAAATCTTCTCAGTAAATTAGGCCTACAGATAAAAGTTTTGGCAGACATTAACAATAACAATAAAAATGGCTTTTTTCTAGGAGACTCAAAACACGAGACAGAAACCATTATTAATTCACACCAGTCACTCTCATCAGTCATACCGGTGGTGGTAAGCTACAACGTAGCCACAGCTGCCCTGGGGCAGACTGACAGAAGCGTGGCTGCCATTTCACACCTACGGCCTCACTGATCACTAACAACATTCATGTTCAATTCATATCCATTCATACGAGGCAATGTGGGTAAAGTGCCTTGCCTAAGGACACAACAACAATACTTGGATTGAGTGGGATTTTTTTTTTTACATTTATAAAGATGACTTCAATGCGGAATATTCCAATATATTGATATTTTGTGCATTAGGAATGATTGATCTAACAAAGCTATTAAAATAGTCTTGTAAGGTTTATGTCTTATGGTTCCATCAGGAACATCAAGTTCTATTAGCCTCCAGGTAAAAAACTGCAACTACAGAGAATTAAGGGGAAAAAAAAAAACATAATTTTGTTTCAAATCATTTCAAGGATATTTTTTGTTTATGTCCCGCTTAATTTTTTATTATATTTCTGTTTAGAATAAAGCTCTGGTTGGTCAAAAAAGAAAACTAATTTGTAGATCAGAACACACAACAGACTAAAGCACACAGACTAAAAAAACAAAACAAAATACTGCAACAGTTGTTGGTTTTATACCGAAAATTTGGTCAAAGAAATCTCCAAATTAAGAAGAACTGTGAAAATTAGGAATTTCTCAGTAATCCACATGGACATAGGACACGTTCATCTACTTCTTCCATTCAGTGGTGAGAGCAAATGCCCCATACACCAGATCACCCATTAAAACCAGTGTATTCTGGGATATCCATGTCTAAACTGGTTGTTTATATGGATTTTAGATCCTTCAAAGTGTGGTCAGACCTTCAAAAACCAGGAAACATCCTTGTATCTACCCTGCGGTGGGAGCAGGTGACTTGTTTCCCCATTGCACAGACTGATATAATCACTTATTAAAATTCTTGGTGTTTTCTGAATGAATTTGGGTTCCAGCATGAACTAAACCATTCAGTGAACTACAATAGCTCCTGTTTTCCCCTTAGACCATCTTTTATGAAACTGTAAGAATAATTTACTTGCATTGATATGGTTGTTTGCTTGGGGCAGGGATCTTTGAGCTAAAACCAGTTTTCTGACTTGTTTTTTGCATCATCTCTTGGTTTGTCAAAACACGGTTCGTGATCTGGACTGGGGGTCTTTTAGTGGTCCAGGAAGTGCATTTCCCCCTGAAGACCCCTAGGGGACAGTCTAACCCAGGGGTGAGGAAATCATTTTAGTTCAGGGGCCAAAAATGGACCTGTTTGATCTTAAAGACTAATTTAAGGTTCTGCGTAAAATCCTGACTACCAGTCAAGGCGATGCATTGACGGATAGACAGCTAGGGCTGTGATTGGTCAGCTCCAAACCTCAACCCCAGTCACTGCCTTTTCCAGTCACAACGCCATGTTTTAACTTTTAGCGTAGCGATTCAAGAGTTGTTTCTACAGTGGATTGAGTGACAGAGAGAACCGAGACGGACTAAAAGTGCCAGAGCTTTATTATTTCCTTTCATGGCTGCAGCACGTGAAACACCGTCCAACCGAGTCAATCAAGGCCAAAAGGTGTGTGTTTACTGTTATCACTACTTTGCCTCATCTCTGTACCTACAGTGTGTGTGTTTTATTAACAGTAAACAATGACCAACATGCTGTGGAGGCTGGGTTAGGGTTGAACTTTAAACCAGGCTTAAGAGGGCCTCAGATTTAAGGCGGGAAAATGAGTAATTTCAACAAACAATTTGGAGTTTCATTGACTGTGTGTATTTGGAGAGGCTGAGATCAGTACAACTCAATTCGTTGGTCATTTACACAATGACTAATTTTGACTTTTACCTACGGGCAGAATTGGATGCTCTAAAAGGTCGGATTTGGCCCCCGGGCCTTGAGTTTGACACGTGTTCGTCAATAAACAGGAGTTTTTATTTTCAGGTCAGCCTAATGTGTGGTTAACCATCAAAATCTAATGAATCACATCAAAACCAAACAGAGATAAAATGCTTTTAAATTGTTCATTAAACACTGAATTTAACCAAGTTTTGGTTAAGACTATAAACTAAACAGAAATAACAACACTTCTTAATGAGTTATTTTTGACTTACCTGATAATGCTAATATTTTCTCTGCTGTTTGAAAGCTCTGTATAAAAGGTGTTCTATGACTTTAATCTGAAGCGTGTGGAAATGCTGTGAAAACAATGTTCCCTTCAAGAATCCTAAAAGAGCCAGATGTTTATTACTCTTATATCTTATACAACATGGGACACATAAAATGGCATTTCCCGCAGTGCAAACAAAAACAGGGGTCCATCATTTAAATGTTAATACTTCACCACTCTGCTGACATTGATTTGTGGTAGAAACAGAGAATCAGACGTACTGTATGTACTGCCCTCTGCTGTACAGTAGAAACTCATTCCATATAAATAATCACATTGCTCTGCTGTTTTCTTACAATTCAGTCTACAGATTTTTTTTGCACACTGGTGCAGTATTTACACTAGACAAAGACTATTTACCAAAAAGTTATACAATTTATGATTTAGTACGTAGTGTGTAAAGTCTGAGTCCTGGTCCTCGTTGTGTGTTTACAGAGCGTATTACAGGCACCACAGGTCGGGACAATGGCAGTGAAAAGAGATGAATGAAGCTCTACGGCACGGCTCGTATCAGACACGCTCGCTCTCTGTGTGTGTGTGTGTGTGTGTGTGTGTGTGTGTGTGTGTGTGTGTGTGTGTGTGCTTCAAACAATGAAATGCAGGAATAATATTGCTTCATGTGGTTGGTAACAAATGGCCCTGAATCTGGAACGAGAAGTTTGCATGTGAGGTCCCCACAAAGATGGTCGCTGATATGTGGTCCTGGAAAATGGACAAACTTCCCACAAAGCATCTGAGCTTTTCTAGTTCCACATCAGAAGATTCTCTCACAGTAAGCAAATGAATCCAAACGTCCTCCATCATCACCAGCTGTCACCAGAGTCCTGTTTATTCCTCTTGTAGATTATGATCGTTCTTTTCCCCACAAACAGACGAGTCTGTGTTTCCGTGTCACAGTCACTGCATGTTTGTTTGGTTCTGAGAAAGCGGCCACTTCCACCTCTTTATGTACAACAACCAGAGAAAGTGCAATCACACTCGTCAGGGTGTGTGTGTATGTTTGCGTGTGTGTGTGTGTGTGTGTGTGTGTGTGTGTGTGTGTGTGTGTGTGTGCGTGTGTGTGTGCGTGTGTGTGTGTGTGTTTGAGACAGACGTTGATCCTGCCCTGGTTTTCCAGCTCACCAAACCAACCAATCCAGTGCAGACGTGTGCGTTAGGAAATAACGGCCGGACACCACCGCACCACGGCCAGGTTGTCGGCGCTCACCGACCGCTTCTTGGCTAGTTTCCTTAAGTGTTTGTATTTGTCGTCACACAAACGTGCGATGGCCTGAAAAAAAACCCCAAACATCACGAGTAAGACACAGCCAATCAGATTCAATCAGATTTATAAACTGTATTCAGAATAAAATTTTAAAAAAATGACATTTCTAATTACCAACATGTATACATTAAATATCACTATTCTTTCATATTTACGAAGCCCCTAAAGTCAAATTAACAAACTTTTGCGAGATCGCATAAAACTAGGGCGTGTAAAACAAAAAACAACCAAAAAAACACCTCAAGTAAAGGACAAAAAGCCCCTAAAGTGCCTTAAAGAGGCATCGTTTCCCAACTTTTTAGGAACATGATTCATCCAAAGTGAGATAAAGTCACAAATATAAAAAGGTACGACTGTATTACCAGTTTGCACTAGGGGCTGAACACACTCGTCGATTAGTCGACTTTAGTGTTGTCTCGCGACTCTGTCCACGTAACATCGACTAGTCGCAGTACCTGACTTTTGCCCAAGATGGCAGCGCAACACAGCAAATGAGGGTCCTAGTACCCCTGCACAGCAAGGCACCACAACATACAGTGTTTCTCGCTCCTTCCTGGTTTGTGCTCAAACTGCAGCTGGTAGGCAGATACTACGGCTAATATACATGCTAACGTTAGCTGTAGTGGTAACATGTCTGTGTATTAAGCAGATCTGGAAAACATCAGTAACGCAGGACGGAAGCTCCTTTAGCGGGGAAAGACCGCTGTTGTACCAAAATCTGTGACCCGAAAAAATCTGTGACCGCAGGTGGCGACAGTTCCACTCCTGCGGCTTATCGGCGTACATTTACTCCCCCTTAAACACGTATGTAATTGTTCTCCAGTCTGCATTTACTTCACCCACCAGAGCGTCATGTTTAAGGGGGAGTAAATAGCTCCTGAATAGCTACAAAGAGGTTTAGCACTCTTCTTCTCTACCGCAGAGAAGCCGCAGCGGTCACAGATTTTTTCGGGTCACAGACTTTGGCACAACACTAGCTTCGGTGAAGGAAGCTATTAAGGAGCTATTTACCCCCCCTTAAACATGACGCTCCAGTGTGTGAAGTAAATACAGACTGGAGAAAAATTACAAACGTGTTGTAAGGGGAGTAAATGTCTGCCGAGAAGCCGCAGGGGTTGGAATTGTCACCACCTGCGGTCACAGATTTTTGCACAACGCCGGTACTTGGCTGCCACTCGGCTCAGCTTCAGCTCTTGGTGACGTCGTCAACACGACTAGTATGCACATAAAGTCGACCTTTAAAATGATGTAGTCGTTCAACCCCTAGTTTGCACTTCCAGATATAAATAGTATGTTAAGTAAGTACGTAAGAAACAAACAATATCCAAGCAATCAGTGACATATCAGTCCCTGCTTCATCTTCACCCCAAATCTTATGTAATTTAGAGAAATTGCAGGATTTTGGAAAATATGAGTTATTTCAAACAATTGAAATAAAAAATGACAGCCATCATATGATACAATCAAAGGGGAATCTGTGAGCAACACAATTATTGCTCAGTGTTATTGCATTTCTGTATTTGGAGGAGCTGAGATATCTACAACTGATTTATTTGGTAATTTACACAATGATTCATGTTTTCTGTCATTTTTACATCCTCCTGCAGGCCACATTGGATGCTCTAAAGCACATGTGAAAATCAAGGCCCAGGGGCCAAATATAGTCCTTCAGAGCGTTCAATTTAACCCACAGGAGAAAGTGAAAATTAAAGGTAGGGTAGGTGATTTTCAAAAGCTAGCATAATTTTGAATGTAGCCTCCCCGACGGCTGCAAGCTGCTGCAGTAGAGGAGCTCAGCTCATCGTTTGTATTGTGTAGAAACTACGTTGTCTCATGTCTCATTCAGCAATAAGTAAACAATAAAATTTACCATTATGTATGTTAAAAAAACGTAACCAAAAACTCTGTTTTAACTGTCAGCGGTGACGTGCTTTCTGTGTGAGCTCGTGCATGTGATGGATCAAGAATGAGCAGGAAGACAGAGAGATGTGATTGGTTACAAAAAACGATTTGTTTTTTTTTCCATTGGTCAAAGTTATTACAGATTTACAGCTGCTACAAATGATGGATTTTCTTTGTTCCTTCTTCAGAGCACATACGATCTTAATTTCTGTCAGGACATAAAGACAGTTTCAACCAAAAACTTGAAAAGTGTATCTGGAGAAAATCACCTACCCTAGCTTTAATCAGTTTCAAATTGTTGTTGAAAGAACTATTTTATTCCACAAAATCTCCCCAAATTAATTAAAAATTGGTCAAAATAAATAAATAAATGAAGGACATTTAAGAATCTGTCACTTGTTGTTTAGATATTGTTGATGGCTTCCATATTTTATATATAATTCATAACTTGGTTGGTTTTTCCACCTAAAACCTGCGGCCCACTTGTGATCAAACTGGTTCATATTTGGCCCCTGAACTAAAATAAGTTTGACACCCCTGCATTAATGGGAGGGATTTGGCCCCCAGGCCTTGAGTTTGATGCGTGATGTGAAGGATTACTAAGGATAGTATTTCACTGCATATGTTGACTAAGAACTCAATCAGTGATGTTTGTGGAAGGATGACTCAGCATGTTTGAGGAAAAATGACTCAGCAGCAGCTGATATTCACGGAGGTTAATTACACAGCAGCAGCGTCCTGTCCTTCACCCTGCAGACAAACTAGCATCAGCGTTGTGTGAAGCTAACGCTAATTATCCAAATGACCTCGGCTCATTGTTCACATCCTGCGGCCGCACTAATTTAGTGTTAGACTAACCAATTTACTTTTTTAGGATGTTCTACAAAGACTGCACAGTGTGCTTCACCTCCAGTTTGCGAGCCTTGTCCCTGCTGAGAGGTTCCAGGGGTAAGCTGAGGTTGTTGGCCTCCGCTAAGGAGCGCAGGTCAAAGTAATACTTGGCGTAGACGCTGGACGGCACGTTGATGTTGAACTGCAGCAGCTCCAGGAACTGACGCTCCAGCTCGTTCCTTCAAACACAAGGAGGGACGCTTTTTAAAATCCAACACAAACGTTTGGTTACGTTTCAAACAATGCATTAATATTTAATGCTTGAGCAAAAAGGAGACAACAGAGTTAATCTATGGCCTCACAGTGGGATCCAAAGGCTCTGTGTGAATCACCACTTCCACCCACAGACACCACAGTGGAAGCTATGGAAGCTATGGAAGGGGTGTTAATCACATCTCATTAAAATGCTTTTCTCATGTATTGGATCAGAACTGACAGCTCTGCGTGTTGACATCCACCCTCATCTCTCAGCACCTCAGCAGTGCATCCAACAAACCCATCCATCCATCTCTTCTTCTTCCACACCCACACACATTTAGAAGCACGCAGAAACAGGAGCTAAATTTAGCCTCCTCTGCAGCCAAATTTGCCTTAATAATCATTGATCGATGTTGCATGTATAGAAACAAAACTAATTGTTTAGATGATTGAAATGTGCAGGAAAGATTGTTTCTTATCTTAGAAATAAATGATTAAATATTCCACCGAAGCCACAAACCAACCAAAGCATTACGCAGTAATTCTAACTTCTTTCTAAGGCTGGGAAATGTGGACGAAAACTCATAGATATTTTTTTCTGAAAATGGCGATTTGCCCCACTGCTGAATGACCTAGGATCTGGCTCTAATGAGGTCAACACACAACCTTCTGGAACTGCAAAGACTGAAAGTGCTTCAGGAAAACAAAAGTGACATGGTAGGCCAAAGCAACAACCTCACACACTGATAGTGGGAGACGTTTCTGTTAAAGATGCTCAGAAGATGTTTAGCAGCAACGTGAAAGTGATCTGTTTACCTAATGACACAGTATCAGACCTGGCTGACAAAATCTTGCATATCGTTGCAGATTACTCACATTTGAAAAATGTTGTGATTCATTTTGGGTTAAATGATTTAGCCAAGGAGGAGTCTGAGGTGTTAAAGCAGGATTTCACCCATCTGCTAAAAACTGTGAGCTGTTTACAGCCTAAAGTGTTCATCAGTGGCCCGATACCTCCAGTCCGCAAAGGAGATCTGAAATTATCAAGGATTTACTCTTTGAATAAATTTCTGTCTTCGGCTTGTGCTGCCCTTTCACTAAATTTTATAGAAAATTTTCCTATTTTTTGGGAACGTCGTCATCTTTTTAGAGCAGATGGACTGTGTCTAAACAAGGCTGGAGTAAAACTCTTCACATCCAACTTGTTTTACTTCACCAGTCACACTGCTATCAGTTCTGATAAAGACAGAGGACAACATGTACCATCGGAGAACAAAACAACAAGGAAAGAACATGGAGTCGATGAGCTTCCAGCAAAAAATAAAAATCGCCAATATGAAAAGGTCAACCCAACCCCCACATCTCAGGACCCACCTGCTTCACCCCAAAATTCACCTACTTCCACCTCATCCAGCTTCTTTCCTACCCCTGCCTTCTTAGATTTAACTGCCCAGATGAACGAGCTGGTTCTGGCTGGCACAAGACTGACACCCCACCCTTTACCCCACCATGGTCCCATCTTATCTCCTCTAAAGAACCAATCTGCACCACCCATCCCTCCTCGACGATATCAGACCCAGGATCACTCTTCTTTTCAGGCCAGCTGTGTTCATCTTAGAGCGACACAGTTCTGATGTGTGCTGGGTCTAGACTGCAATAGCTCTATTTTTAGGAACAACCAGAAAAAGTCAGGGCCTTATGGAGTTAATGCAGATTCTTTAATTCCTGTGGTGACAGGTAACACAGGTAAAATTGTGAAATTAAAGAAAAGCAAAAAGCTTTATAGAGATAAAAATTTGACTCCTATAACATGTCATTCAAAGAGTCCACCAGTGTCTCCAGTAAAGTCTTTAAAATTAGCTCTTCTTAATATTAGATCTCTTGTTACAAGTCACTACTAATTAATGATATTATTTTTGACACATCACTTGGACTTTTTATTTCTTAATGAAACGTGGTTGCATGATGGTATCAGTAATACTATTCTCAATGAAAGTTCACCACAAGACTTTATTTATTTCAATAAGTGTCGTACTTGCAGGAAAGGTGGTGGAGTTGCTGCCATTTTTAAATCAATATTTCAGTGCAAAGAAATAATATTTGGGGATTTTATCTCCTTTGAATATATGTCATTCTAACTGAAGGGTGATTCAAGAGTTCTGTTTTTAGTCATTTATAGACCCCCAAAATATTCTGGAGAATTCATGGATGAGTTTGCTGAACTACTGTCAGTTGTATGCACTGAATACAACTTTTTAATAATAACAGGTGACTTAAATATTCATGTAGACAATAACATGGACAATACTGCCAAAGAACTGTATGCTTTAATGGATACTTTTGGTCTTACACAACATGTGACTGGTCCGACACACACTCAAGGTCACACTTTGGATCTGGTTATCTCTAAATGTGTTGATATCTCTGCTGTTGATGTAAGAGACTTAGCTCTAGCTGATCATTTCTGTGTCTTTTTTGACCTAGAGACTGTAACATCTGTTTCCCCTAGTTATGTGTGTTTAAAGAAAAGGTACATAAATGACAACACAAGAGCACAGTTTATGGAAGCCATAGCAATGACACCAACATTGAGTGCTGAGACAGTTGATGATCTTCTGGATGAGTATAATAAAAAAGTCTGTAATATCATAGATGTGGTGGCTCCAATCAAAACTAAGAGAAAACCAAACACACAGAAAACACCTTGGAGGAGGACTGAGATAATGCAGAATTTGAAATCTGACTGTAGAAGAGCTGAGCGTAAATGGAGATCAACAAAACTCCAAATTCATCTAGAACTATACAAAATAAGTCTGCGAAAAGTCAATGATGGCTTGTTCAAAGCAAGGCAGCAATACTTTTCTGAAATTATTGCCAAAAATGTCAACAACTCTCGCACGTTGTTTTCTGTATTTGAAAAGCTCACAACCCCCCCAGATCAGATAGCCCCTGAATTACTGTCAGCTGGAAAATGCAATGAATTTGCTGTATATTTCAATGAAAAAATACAATCAATAAGGTCAAACATCAGAACAAACCAGCAAAATCACAAAAAGCTTGAACAGCTTCAACCACTGAAGGATGAGTCAACTACAATGTTAGAGTTTATTACAGTGAACCCAAAAACAATAGAGGAGACTGTTCAGCAGCTGAATCCATCAACATGTTGCCGTGACACAATACCCTCAAACTTCTTTAAAACTGTTGTAAAGTCAATTGTCACTGATTTGTGTCAGATAATTAACTGCTCATTCCAATCAGGCACCGTACCAAAATCCCTGAAAGTAGCTGCTGTGAAACCTCTGTTAAAAAAGAGAACACTGGATGCCTCTATACTGGCTAACTATAGACCAATCAGCAACCTTCCATTCATAGCCAAGATCATTGAGAAGGTAGTCTTCAACCAACTGAGTCAATTCTTAACATTCAACAAAATATTTGATAAATTTTAGTCAGGTTTTCGTTCTCATCACAGCACAGAAACTGATCTGATCAAAGTGATCAATGACATAAGGTTGAACACTGATTCAGGAAAAGTATCTGTTCTCATTCTGTTGGTGCTGCATTTGACACTGTAGGTCATACAATTTTGTTGCACAGATTGCAAACATGGGTTGGACTAAATGGAAAAGTAATGCAATGGTTTAAGTCATACTTGGAGGAGCGAAGCTATTTTGTAAGCATTAGAAACTTTGAATCTGACAGATTACCAATGTCCTGTGGGGTTCCTCAGGGATCTGTTCTTGGACCTCTTCTGTTTAGCCTTTATATGCTTCCTTTAGGACAAATTTTACAGAACTGTAAGGTTGATTATCAGAGCTACGCAGATGACACACAACTATATCTATCACTGAACCCAGATGACTATGGTCCCATTGAGGTGTTGTGTGACTGTTTAGAAAAAGTAAACTGCTGGATGAGTGAAAACTTCCTTCAACTAAACCATGACAAGATGGAGGTGATTGTCTTTGGTAACAAGGAAAAGAGGACTGCTGTCAGTGAGTATCTAGAGTCTCGATCTTTAAAAGATAAAGACCAAGTCAAAAACCTTGGTGTTCTGATTGACTCAGATCTTACATTCAGCAGTCAGATCAAATCTATCACAAAACCAGCTTCAACCACCTAAAGAACATCTCCAGAGTGAAAGGTTTAATGGATCAGAAAGATCAGGAGAAACTGGTCCATGCTTTTATCTCCAGCAGACTGGACTATTGTAATGGTCTTCTGACAGGAATCCCCTAAAAGAGCATCAAACAGCTACAGCTCGGGTCTTAACCAGAACAAAGAGGTCAGAACACATTACTCCAGTTTTAAAGTCTTTACACTGGCTCCCAGTCAGCCTCAGAACAGACTTCAAAGTTCTGCTGCTGGTGTATAAATCTGTGAATGGGTTTGGTCCAGAATACATCAGTGACATGTTAGTCAGGCATGAACCCACCAGGTCTCTCAGATCTATGAACACAGGTCATATAGTGGAGCCCAGAACTCACAGTAAACATGGGGATGCTGCTTTTAGTTGTTATGCTGCAAAGAAGTGGAACAAACTGCCAGCAGAGCTGAAGTCAGCATCACATGTGAACATTTTTAAATCAAAGTTAAAGGCACATTTTTTCTCTACTGCATATGACTGAGAGAGGGATTTTTGGTCATGCTGTTGATGTCATGATGATTTTACTGATGATTTTAATTGATTTTACTGATGATTTTAATTGATTTTACTGATGATTTTAAATGTTCTATCATGTAAAGCACATTGAGTTGCCTTGAGTATGAAATGCGCTATACAAATAAATTTGCCTTGCCTTGCCTTGCCATGCCTAAACAATGCATCGTTAGCGGACCTCCCGGCACGTTGCAGCTAAGCGGCGGCCGGTGTTTTGAGTGTGCATGTTGAGCGGCTGCGTTGCATCACCGCGGCAGTGTGCAAGCTGCGTTTTGTGGTGTTGCTCCAGTTAGATTCACTGGGAGCACAGTTTGATCACTCCAGGTTGGTGCGCTCGCTGGCCTGAGTGAAGTTCCATCATTGAAGCCGCTGCAGTTTGGCGGTTATCAATATAACTATTATTAATTTAATTATTATTTGTATATAATTAATATAATTATCATAAATATTATTTTTATATAATAATAATTTGTGTAATTATTATTTATATCATAATATTATCAATAAAATGAATAATATTAATTAATATTAAGGAAGAATTGGAGAAGAATGGACTGCCATTTGTGTCTCTCCTGCATGGCCCACCTTCAGGCAGAGGACGGTCACGATGGGCAGGCTAATGTCGACGATAACGCTGACTCGTCGCCAGATCTGGCTGGCAAAGTCCCCTCTATCCGAGCCATGTCGCAGAACATTGCGTTCTCTTCCGGTTGTGCCAGGCTGGACCTTTGGCCCAGCGGCATTGCAGGCCTTGGAGCGTAGCGTGCAGGCTGGCCAAGCGAGGCAGCAGTTTGCCAGTTTGCGCCAGGCTCCCCATGCCCCTCCTAGGCAGGGACATTTGGCAGGAATGGGTGCAGATCACCCATATCTACGGCCGACTGCTCATCTGTCTGGGCAGCCCAGGGGCCTGCAGGTCACAGTGCCAGGAAATCGGCAACGCCGTGAAGACACACGTCTGTCTGCACAGAGGCCAAGGGGTTCTGCACCAAGTCGCCGCCCCCCCAGAGCCCCAAGGGGCAAGGGGGACGGAATCTGAACCTCAGGAGCCGGTCGTCTGACTCTTTTCCCTAGAGCAGCTCCTTTGCTGGGAAGAGCAGACCACAGACCCTTGGGTAGTGTCCACGCTATCCAGAGGTTACACATTACAGTTCCGACGCTGGCCCCCTACATTCAGCGGGATCAAACACACTGTGGTCAGAAAACCCGTAAAATCCCTTGTGCTACGTCACGAGGTAGTCACCCTTCTGGGGAAGGGTGCCATCGAGCTCGTGGAACCGGAGGCTTGCCTCAGCGGGTTTTCTTGTGCCCAAAAATGAGGGCGGATTTCGCCCAATCCTGGACTTGAGGGGGTTGAAGCAGTTTCTCAAAAATCTCCCCTTCCATATGCTGCATGTAGCAGATGTCCTTTGGACTGTCTCAGCAGGAGACTGGTTGGTGACGGTTGATCTGAAAGATGCTTACTTTCATGTTCCCATTGCCCCTCATCACAGACCGTTCCTTCGTTTCATGTTCATGGACACGGTTTATCAGTTCAGGGTTCTGCCATTTGGGCTATCCCTGGCCCCTCGAATATTTACCCGGTGTGTGGGAGCTGCTCTGTCACCGTTACAGGCCAGCGGAGTTTCAAAACTCCCCTATCTGGACAACTGGCTCGTCATTTCCCCGACTCTGGAGCAGGTGTTGAGGGACACTGCTGCTCTTCTCAGTCACGTAGGCAATCTAGGCCTCAAGGCGAATTATGCCAAGAGCAACCTCGTACCCAGCCAGGTGGTGAGGTACTTGGGGCTTGTGCTGGATTTCTCAGTAATGTGGGCCTCCCTCTCTCCAGAGCGAGTCTCCGCCATCCTAGGCTTTCAGGTGGTCAGGGTGTCTGCCCAGTGTTTCCTTACCCTCCGACCCTGGAGGAAGAAATACTTAATGTCGGGTGTACCCATGGGGAGGGTAGCCTCCCGCCGGGAGGTTGTCGAGACGGACGCCTCTCTTATGGGTTGGGGTGCTGTGTGGCAGTCCAGGACTGTCAGGGGCCTGTGGAGTGCCCAGCAGAAGCGGCAGCACATAAATGGGTTGGAACTTCAGGCTGTATTCCTGGCGATCAGGCACTTTCTCAATGTTCTGAAAGATCGGCATTTCCTCATCCGGTCAGACAATATCTCAGCTGTGTACCACATCAACCACCAGGGCGGCACCAGATCTCTGACGTGTCTGCGGGTGGCACACCGGCTCCTCACGTGGGCTTACCCCAACTTCCTGAGCCTCCAGGCAATGCATGTTCCTGGTCTCGGGAACACTGCCATGGATCTCCTCTCCTGTCAGAAGCCTCCATCCAGGGAGTGGAGACTTCCCCCCGAGGTGGTGGCTGTGATATGGGCCACGTTTGGCAGAGCAGCAGTGGACCTCTTTGCCTCAGAGGCAGCAACTCACTGCCCTCTCTGGTTCTCTCTGATAAAAGAGACCAGACCCCTCGGGCGGGACGCCCTGGCGCACACCTGGCCAGACGGCCTACTTTATGCATCTCCTCCACTCCCCCTCATACCAGCAATGCTTCACAGGGCACAGCAGGGTGGTCTCTGCCTTCTTCTGGTTGCCCCATGCTGGCCAGGAAGACCATGGTTCCCGCTGTTGCTCAAACTCCTGCGGGTATACAGTGGCGTCTTCCGGAGAGGAAAGACCTCCTGTCTCAGGTCAACGGCCGCATACGGCACCCGAGTCCGGGTCATCTGAGGCTGTTCTTGTGGCCCCTTTAGTCGTGGACCCACTTTTGGCATCCTGCGATAGGGCAGTTGCCCACACAATTTTAAACTGTCGAGCACCATTCACCAGGGCACTTTACGCTAACAGGTGGAGGCTATTTGTGGAGTGGTGTCACTCTAACAACAAGGTGCCGGGGACATGTTTAGTGGTGGCAATACTGCATTTCCTGCAGTCAGTTTTTGACAAAAACAGGACTACTTCCACCCTCAGGGTGTATGTGGCTGCTATTTCGGCCAATCATACAAAGGTGGATGGCCAGACAGTGGATTGTTTAGGGGAAAAGTCTGGGTTACTCACGCCGAAATAGAAAACTCAAAATATCTCGAATCTCGATAAAAGCATACATCCACCAGAAACAACGAATGCTGTACTTGTATTTTTCCACAAATGTTCAGAAATTAATTTGTTTGTTATTATCTCTCTATAAAAGCAAGGAATTTCGCTGTGTGTGTGTGTGTGTGTGTGCGTGCGTGCATGCGATTGGTGACGTGGAATGGAATGTAACCAATCAAGAAGCGAGCTGACTGAGGAACAAGTAATGCTGTGTTCAAGACGAGTTAAGCGAGAGCACTTGGAAATTTCTCAAACATGACACAACAGAACACGTCTGAACCGAATGAAGCCAACGTCTCTTTAAGCATAAACCCAACGTCTCTTTAAGCATGAACCCGTTTCAACCAGCCATATCCGTGCGTGCGCATGCAATAATCCGATGAGAGTTGCTTTAATATCAGCTTTATTTACTAGTCTAAACTAAGCAGCTGTGTGTGTGTTCCTCAAATATCTCTGCAGATCAGGTTCAAGGATGTGCAACGTCAGATTTCATGTAAACTGAGATGTGTAAGAATTTGAAGATGAAAGATACTGTTTTATTTCTTGATGTCAATTTATTTTTATTTTAAACTGTTTTTAAGTTGTCATTTACATGATCAATATAAATCACATCAAATTAAATCAAATATTATTCTATATAATTTTAACTGTATATAATGTAATACACTGTATTGTCTTCATAGAGAAGGTATTTTTGGCTCCAGGAGGAATTAAATCCAGGTGAGATGAGGTTAAATGGTTCCTTGTCGAGTAAAGGTTACAGACCCCTGACCAGGGAAGAGGGTTAGGAGACCCCACTATCAGAGCTGGACCCTCTGAATTTAATTACATAGGGTGAAACAATGCAGATGCTAAGTTGGTTATGTTACTGTTAACTTAATTCAAGTACAGCCTTTCTGCAAAATAAAAAAAACAGAATACATGTAACCTGTTGTTATGCTTTGCCGTTATTTAAAAAAAAATTGTGACGTCTTCTTTTGAAATTATATGAAATAAATGACCTGTTATTTCAGCCACTGCTTGTTGCAAAAAAACTTGTCATTGTCAATCTTTACTTCAAACAAAACTACGGTACTCCAGGTAAGTCAACTGTTCATCAGCATGTATGTCTATGCTGTACACTACCCCCAATCAAAAAAAGGGTGCGACCAAATTCTGTGCTGGTGCGACCAACTGGAAAAGTTAGTGTAGAGCCCTTAAAAGGTCTAAAATGGTGAAAAAGGTAATGAAATAAGATTTTAAAATTAGAGTGGCCAAGAACAGACAGAAAAGGTAGTAAAAAGGGTTAAAAGTGGCAAAATGGGCTTTAAAGTGGCAAAAAAAGTAGGAACAATTATAGTTTAAACTGGCAAATAATTGGCATGACAAATCATTAATGTGGTCAAACTGGCAAACAAACAAGCATGGAATATGATGAAAAGAAGTTAAACATGACAATAATGGGTCAACATATGCAACATATGCAATGTGTTAAAAGTGAAAAAATGTGCATAAAAGGCATTGGAATTTGATGAAGTAGATGATCTAAAAGAAGTAGCAGAAATGGGAGTAATGTAGCAAAAATGCATTAAAAGGAGCAAAAATATGGCAAGAAAAGTGATGAAAATATGTTCAATTATGGCAAATTTGGTGTAGTTGCAGAAAAATGGTTTAAAAAAGAAAGCAAAAATGGGCTGAATTTCAAAATAAATATTTCTAGTTTCTTGAAGGCAAATGCATGCGCTACAGGTATTTTGCAGTTGGAAAGATCAGATGCTATTAAATTGGGAGCTGTATAGGTCAGACCGTTAAAGCTGAATCTTGTTGGATATAAGCCTTAATGCATAAAGGAAACTAGCTAATTCAGCAGCTAACGCTAACCTAATGTATTAGCCACTAGTGAGTGAAATTCCTCTTTTAGTGCTGAAGAGAAGTGTCTAGGTTGCTTGCGTGGCGTGGGATTGTCACCATTATTTCAGACACTTACATGTCCTCCACTGTGATATCTTTGAGAATTTGGCAGTAGTCCACATTCCAGACGGCCTGGTCGTCCCAGACTTTGGAGGCCAGGAGGATGGCGCCCAACACAATACGCTTCCAGTTGGCGGGACAGATGTCGATCTCAGCGTAGGTCAGAAGTCTTTCCAGGTACACCTGAGACAAAGATACACGTTACGTATGGTTACTATTTTAGAGTCATAGACGTATAACAAAAGTGTGCGAGACCATGTTGTGAAGCTTAAATCTAATTATGCATTATCAATTATCATTTGAATGGTAATAAATCAATTTATTCAAGGAAATCAACTTTTTATAAACAATGAGAATATTATCAAATTTCTAGACAAAATTTGACAGATGTTTCCACAACAAACACACAAAAAGATTCCAAAAATGCACAAAAAAAAATCCGACACACACAACAACAACAACAGAGAAACACAACAGCAAATATACAAATGACTCCAAAGACACACAAAATCACAACAAATATTCAGAAAATGACAGAAACATATGCAAAATTACAAGAACACACAATGGGCAATTAAAAACATTGGTTTTGAATACTACAAAACCCACAAAACGACTACTATATACTGTAACACAAAAAGATAATTTGTTTAATGTATTACACAAACAAAAGGAGTCCAAATAGACAAAATTCCAAAAAAAAAAAAACCAATCAACTCCAAAAACACAAAAAATGACAACTAAAATTCAGACAATGACAGAAAAAAAAACTAATAAAGAAAAAACTTTAAAAAACAATGACTGAGAAATAAAATCCAAAAACACACAACCTTAATTAACAAAATCACAAAAAGACAACAAACGAAGACACAAAAGCCTTTGTTCTTTCCTGGACAGTTGTTTAGATTGCTCATTATATTATATATTATAGTGATAATGTGGCCCTTGGATAAGACAATCACACGTGTGGCTCTGCTGTGGTTAATTATCTGGTTCATTAAAGTGACTGTTTATAGTGACTGAAGCATCTCAGCAGCAGCGCTCACATTATAATGAGCCATTCAGCGTTTCATAAAACACCAGTGGTCGCTAGATGAGCATGGCTCTGGTGTCATGTGACCCACAATGAGATCCAGAGGGTGAGACAAAGCTAAAGAGAGGAGGACAGGTTGTTGTTGTTTGATGGTGTCATTTTGCAGCCTGCGCCGACACTCCATCAGGCTCTAATTGGACGAGTCGTGCTGGGCTGGGATTAGTGCCTGCAGGCCGTGGTTGGCCGCTTTCTGCCGTGGAACCATTCAGCAAACGGAGACGACAGCCTGTGTGATTTAATGGCTGGACCTCTTGCTGCTCAACTCACAATATAAACAGCACAACAGAAAAAAAAGGAGGAGGTGGTGTTTGTTTTTTGTTCCACCACAATGAAGCCAGAGGGTTAAAGTCTAGTGATCACTTCTATCACTAGATGATCTAAAAAATAAAACTATAAATATATTCCTTACAAATGTGGGACAGTGTTGGTTCTGTTAAAGTGAAATAGTATTCATGAATTGTTTCTTTTGACATACTATAATTATATATCGTTATACTAAATATCCAATAGCCCTTATATTAATTATCCATAAACAAAATATATTCTTACAAAACATAATTCAAACCGATCATTTCATTTTTTCGATGTGATTTCAAACCTATCTAAAGAACAAAATAAGCTTTAATTCATCACTATAACCTGACAGCTTTGATTGTTTGTTCATATTATTATGAATCTTGTTTCATTTTTTTCTACTGTAATGTGTACACTTACTATTTAATCCTTATTTAATTAAAACTTTTTAACTAAATTATGTACGTTTTTCTTTCTCTTTCTTTCGTGTTTATTATTTTTATTTTGTATTAATTATTAATTATTTTTTTATTTTGTAATATTTCTTGAGCATCTGTAACACAGGTAATTTCCCCCTGAGATAAATAAAGTACTTCTGATTGTGATTACTTAAACAACGAGACAATCAGATATAAACAACCTCACGGACAGTCAGTTTATCAATAAAGACAGATTGAGATCAAGTGCAAAAATCTAACAAATGCAAAGTCTGCCTTTTAAATACTAAACTTAATACACATTGAACAACTCATATACATATACCAAATAAATCAAAAAAGCACAATGTTAAATAACTGATCAATCAATAATCTTGTATGTAATTTGTATTGTTTTAAATTATGTTCTCATTTAATACATTTTGATTACAATTAATCACAATTACTGAGCCTAAAATAAATAACCTAATATAAGTTAACCTTCCTGTTGTGTTAGCTTTCTGTTAGCATCTCTAATGAAAACAGGTCCTAAATCAGCTGTAAATACACTGAATACAAATATCCATCATCTAATTTATTTCCTATCTATTGGTTACATTGTTAGGCTTCCTAATCAATGAAAATATAGGTTTTAATAATTATGGTGTGGTCGTCTGATACGTTTTGTGTCAGTGTACCCCTAGATTAATTTTTTATGTAAATGGTAAAATGTGAGAAAGCTTTATATGTACATGTGTGTCAAACTGTAACATGGTTCCCCAGTTTTGCGTTAAATTATAATTGACCTTTTCTTACAACATTTTATGAAAATTACAATTACAATTGTGCCATAATTGTAATTAATTACAATTCTAATGGACTCCAACCCTGCCGCTCATTAGGTTAATTTAAATTCAGTTGATCAAAACAATCAATAAACCTGATCAGATTCAGTAAACCATTGATTCCTGAGGGAAAATCAGGTGACGTTAATGGCGCGTTCACACCAAACGCGTCAGGTGTACATAAACAATATATGGTGGACGCGCTTCTCGGAGCGTCAAGAGGTCCCGCTGTGCGTCCCGTGCCTCCTGTGTGGCGCATTTTGTAGCTTTACGTGCGGCGGACGCAGCACGTTTTGAGATTTCAAGCTTCAAGCCTCCAATGCGACAGACGCTTGAGTTGAGATTGTTGAATTTTTTAAAAAACACAAACTGGAGACAGATGGACAGGGACTCTTCTATAATAAGAGCATAATGAAGTTGTATTATGGCTTCATACACATACAAAGTGTTTTTATCATTGATTCCTTCAATCGTTAGTTAGAGGATGGTTTGCTCTTTCTTACTACAGGGCGAACACAAACACCTCGCTACAATTTGATGACGCGTTCCCACTTTGATGACGAATTCCACTGAGCTGGAGAAGCCGCGCCTCCAGGAAGCTCTCTGCCTTGATTGACATGTAAACAGACACGCCCACGAATGTGTGCATTGAGCATGAGCTCGGCTACGGAGTGGGTGGGAGGAGGGCGGGCTGTCCTCTGGCTCTACGTCACCACGTGGCGAGGAGGAAGTCAGTGTCCCATCGATAGACACGCCCACTCATGAATATGCATAAGTAGGCCACAAATCAGCCTGTTTGTGTAGAGTTGCTCAGAAAGTGATTTTTTAGAGGCTGAAACTCTGGAAAACAGGCGAGTTTGGGAAAATAAACCTCAAATACTATGTTTTTGGGGTTCTTGGAACAAATGGAGATGATGAAAAAAAGCATGACATGTGACCTTTAAAATTACTTATTTTCTTATTTCTTACGTTTATGTTTAATTATGGTTTTCTTTTTTATTAGTATGTATTCTGTTTCCTCACAGGAGTTAAAAAGTAATATTTTTTGAAAAAATTGGATAATATTTAAAAAAAAAAAAAACTGAATTTAAAAAAGTAACGTGGAAAACATGGAATTTGGAAAAAAAACAAATGAATTTTAAAGGGCCCTGAGTTCTTGTTTTTCTATTGACTTGATTGAGTGTCTCTCTGATGGTTCTCAGGTTTGAACAACTACAGAATAATTTCACTCTATTCTAACAAAAGCTGTTTGTTTTCCTCTTTACTGTGAGATCAGAGCTATCAGTTGAGATAAAGACACATTAGTGAATCACCTTTATTCACAATCTGACCAACAACGCTGTAGTTCATGCATCCTCCCTTTCCTTGTTCCAGGGCTAAAAATCCAATTTGACTGGATTTTTGCTGAGAGCACATGCTGAACGGGTCTATTCCATCCCCTGGAGAAAACTCTCTCCTTCTCTATGATGTAATAACTGCCTGGCTGCTTTTATCTCCTCTCTGCTCTACTGTTGGCTGTGTCAGCTGAGATAACTTCATCCTCCAACAGCCAAAAGCTCAATTTAACTCCTGGCTGCTTGCCAGCTTCTTTTTATTTTTTGCTCTGTGGGAACTGAGAGGCGCAACATTTGTCAAGCTGTGCATTTGAGAGTCTTAAACAAGGATTTTTGTTTCCAAGAGATCACCTGCAGCTACATCCATAAGAGTGTCAGTCCTATTGGTTTCATGTTGCTCTGTGCACGAAAAAAAAAACTTTCCTACTGTACTGGGACACAAAGTGAGGAAAAAGGAGACACACATTGATCTGTGACTGCTAAGGATATCCTTTGTGCTGCTTCAACGTTTAATCCCATATATTTTAAAGGTCCCATACTATGCAAATGTCACTTTTTAATGTTTTAAAACAGTTATATGCATCTCCATAGCCTCAGTATTAACTCATTGCCTGCCAGCTATTTTCACAACATAAACCCCCCTCGCTGCCAGCCATTTTAGAGCATGTTCACTGATATTTTAAGACCCACAGAACATTTTTTACTATGACTATGTATAATCTGAAACCAGATTCTGAAAGAATAGACTCTTTACTTTCATCATAAAAAAATATGTTTCGTTCTTCTGTAATCAGCAGTTGAATATCGGTAAGTTTCACAGAAAATGTCAATTTTTGACCCGAAAGCTGAGAAATCAGGCTTTTTGTGAAAAAAAAAAAAAAAAAAAAACTATCAAGCAGAACATTGTCTTTGAGGCTAATGTTTTCAGCTTTAGTGACACCTCAAACATCTGAACATTGGTTCCTTCTATCAAACAATAAATCAACACTGAGACTGGGCTTTTGATTCAAAGTGTTTGTTGTCATTTGCACAGTAAAGGAACATGTTTGGTTGCACAATGAAATGCGGCATCGTGAAACGCTCTGAGTCTCACGCTTGTTGAATGTCTTTTAACACGACTGACACATTCCTAATAGTCCTCCTAGATCCACACATGCTCTGCTCCAAGTGTGCGCTGCTTTAAATCTACCATCTTACACTCTTTTTTCCATTTTCTCCCTCATAATCTCTTCACCTCCTTCTGTGCAGTTTATAACCATCACTAATTTCTCAACCCAAAGTGCAGTGCTGCCATCTACAGGGCAGGAGTTGGTGACTACACCACAGTAGAAGTCTTCTATATAATGGGAGACCTCTGCCACAGTGCTTCCTCGCAACCCCTGTGATAAAACATAGTCGACGTACATATTCGTCAATGGCAGTGAACGTTCAGATTTGAAATGCCATATATGTACATCAAAGGCAGTGAGTTAATCTCCAAAAGTGAAAATGTATGATTCCACCATCCCTGGTTTGCTCTATATGTTGTGGAAAGTGTGCTCAAACAGGCAAGTTGGAGTTTGTTCCGTTTATGATGTCATAAGAGGAATAACTGCCCCTCCACTACTCCTGCAATTTGAGCTCCACCCTCACTATTTACTTTGTGGGTAAACAGACGTGGTTAAGGCAGGACGCCACACACAAGTGTATTTTTCCTCCCATCAGCTGAGCCTCTCAGGACCCAATGGAAAGATTTTATGTTTGCTGGTTGTTAACAACACCTCATAACTGAAGCACAGTCATAGAAGATGTAAGTTCATATAATTTTGTAAAGTTGTTTTATGCTACCCACAATGATTTTCAAACAGATGTAATATTTATTTCATTTTGGAACCTTATTTACAGATTCAGACTTAGGGAACTAACTTCCAAATGAAATACATCACTTTGAAATTTGTTCCTAGAAGCACGAAAAAAAAAATAGTTTATTGTGTTGCACGCATGAAAATAAAAATACGTGAGAGTTTCACGATGTGCGTACCAAAGTGACGATGGCACACTCCGCAGTGAGCTGCGCTGCGCTGAACAGCGTCCTCACAAAGCGATAGATCTGCTTCTGCTCTGGATCGTGTTTGTCGTAATCTGCTGGAACCTCGGATTTCTACAACAAACCAAATGACAACAAAAAATAAAAATCTCAAAAAACACACTGGAGATCTCCATGTTATTTCATTCACATGATGAGCCTATTGCTTGTCCTACTGATGAACTCTGACTGATGTACAACTTGTACAGGATGAAAAGTTGTGTTAAAGTGAGTACGGTACTTACCGAGAGCGGATGTAGTTTTTCATCAAAAATGTCTAACACCATTCTACCATCAACGTCCCTGAAATCACAAAGTAAAAAGTCACATCATGAGTGCATGGAAGAAATTATAATAAAACATGGAAATTGATTTTTTTCCATATTTTTACTGCAACCACATGATCACTTAACACATCTGAGTCTTTTTGCTTTCACACTTACCTATTATTCATTTGAACACGCCTTTAAACAATTAATGGTCAGCCAACACCGTGTGACTTTATTTAGTTTTCAATTCCAACTTCCATTTAGCAGCAGAATGCTCCTGACAAAGTTCTAAAAATCATAGCATTTCTGGCATTTAAACCATTCTTCAAAATTGTCAGTCAGGTGAAGGCTACAGACCACGTTGGTTTAGTTTAAAGTGTTGGCTAAATACTTAGGCTTTTGAAATTAAAGGCAAACACTTCGGAAAGCAGTGGTTCCCAAATAAGGGTGTAACAAATATCGCAATATTTATTTACGCAAATATCTTATTGACCCAAAAAATGTCCATATAGATCTTTTTAATTATGTTTTTAAACAAAAATAATAATAATTGCGCTAAACATACTGTATGCATAGCATGTAAATGCCCGGTAACTGTCAGTGAACCACATCAGACCTTATTAATCTACCTCACTCCTCTATGCATTTTAGCTGAAAGTTAAATGCACTTTATTTTCATAAAACATACTGGGCACTTATATAGATGAATGTGGTTACTTTGTATTTTTTAAGAATTTGAGAATTTAACAGAACCAGAATCTGATGTAGAATCAGAAGTTAAACTATTTTGAAAAATGTAATTTGACAGTTTGATAAACATTCCACTTGTTTTTACAGAACTGTAAGGTTGATTATCAGAGCTACGCAGATGACACACAACTATATCTATCACTGAACCCAAATGACTATGGTCCCATTGAGGTGTTGTGTGACTGTTTAGAAAAAGTAAACTGCTGGATGAGTGAAAACTTCCTTCAACTAAACCATGACAAGATGGAGGTGATTGTCTTTGGTAACAAGGAAAAGAGGACTGCTGTCAGTGAGTATCTAGAGTCTCGATCTTTAAAAGCTAAAGACCAAGTCAAAAACCTTGGTGTTCTGATTGACTCAGATCTTACATTCAGAAGTCAGATCAAATCTATCACAAAAACATCTTCTACCACCTAAAGAACATCTCCAGAGTGAAAGGTTTAATGACTCAGAAAGATCAGGAGAAACTGGTCCATGCTTTTATCTCCAGCAGACTGGAATATTGTAATGGTCTTCATCAAACATCTACAGCTGGTTCAGAACGCTGCAGCTCAGGTCTGAACCAGAACAAAGAGGTCAGAACACATTAGTCCAGTTTTAAAGTCTTTACACTGGCTCCCAGTCAGCCTCAGAGGAGACTGTAAAGTTCTGCTGCTGGTTATAAATCTGTGAATGGGTTTGGTCCAGAATACATCAGTGAGATGTTAGTCAGGTATGAACCCAGCAGGTCTCTGAGATCTATGAACACAGGTCAGATAGTGGAGCCTAGAGCTCACAGTAACCATGGTGATGCTGCTTTTAGTTGTTATGCTGCAAAGAAGTGGAACAAACTGCAGCAGAGCTGAAGTCAGCATCACATGTGAACATTTTTAAATCAAAGTTAAAGGCACTTTTTTTCTCTACTGTGTATGATTGAGAGATAGATTTATGGTCATGTTGTTGATGTAATCTGTTTGTTGATGATTTTAAATGTTTTTTGCTGCCGACTATATTTTAAGCCGTTGAATGTTTTCTGTTGCACTTTTTGATCATGTAAAGCACATTGAGTTGCCTTGTGTATGAAATGCACTTTACAAATACATTTGCCTTTTGATATTTGTGCTTGAATTAGAGTTAGTTACTATTTACTTGTTCTTGTAAGTATAAAAAAATGAAATAAATTGTATTTCATACCATCTTGTACTTGTAAAGGTGAAATTTGTAATTACTGATATCGCGATGTGAATCGTGAATTGTATCGTAAGACCAGATTCACGGCAATGCACGGCCTTGCTGAACATTGAGCATGAATAATCAAAAAATATTTAAATTCTTTGCACTCAAATAACTTTATTAATACTGTTCTAAAATATGTGATTGTACATTATTTGTTATTTTCATGAGTTTCAAAGAAGAAGTGCCCATTTTTACCTTTTTCAATAAAGGGTAAATTTTTTAGCAAATTTTGCAAAAATGTAGCTGTGATAGCAGGTTGGGGTGGGGGGGCCTAAAAATGTTTTATTCTTCAAGGGGGGCAAAATAGAAAAACTTTGAGAACCCCTAAAAGAACTTAAAAGCATCGATGTCATAGTACATTAATGGTCAGACTGTCTCGACTTTTCATTCATTTATTTATTATTATAAAAAAGCTCTTTTATAATTAAAGTTATTGTGCATTAGACGATTGGTTACAATTATTATTAATAACATTAGAGTCCATAAAATGCACACACTCTCTAACCACAACCTATTTTTATGAATGTGAACAATGAGACATTGAATTTTAAATACGAAACTGATGCAGTTCTGAGTCTTGATCTTAATTTATCAATAAATTATTTTGGCAAATATGATGCAATAAGTGTAGTTTTTACTGGTAGTAAAAAAGAAACTCATAAAACTGGTTTTGGCCACTTGTGATGTTTGTTTTTGCTTCCAGGCACCAGTGCATGTGTGTCTAGAAGTTTACAGTCCTTCAAAGAGTAATTTCAGCTTCATTTAAAAACTAAAAGAATTGAATTAAAAAAGAAAAATACTTTATCTTACCTGTTTTTTATGTGATAGTATATCGCTAGGGCTACACTGTAAAACAACAACAACAACATGGAAAGAAATCAACATTTTCAGCTTCACTTTGACCATATTTAATCATTGAATGCAGCTCAGTTAGTTACCATTTGATTGTGTATTTGAGGTTGGGTTGACTGACAGTGCTGTCGTCGATGAATATTGTGGAACACGAGCTGTACTTTCGCCTCACGGTGCCAGAATGATGCTGTTCACATACATTCCATTAAAGAAAACACACACACACACGGGTCAATTTCTATTTGCGTCACACACAGACCAGACAACGGCCTCCTGGTGAGAACGGTTCAGGAAGTGGAGCACCTGCTGCCCCCGAGCTCACTCTGTCCTCCGTCACAGCTAACGATGCTACAGGCACTAACACGACTGAAAACAACCTTTTTCCACTGAAAACATTTCTATCATCAAACCAACACTTGTTTTCTTTCTTAAAAATAAATTCTATTATTGATAATTTACTTTTATATATTTTATTTTAAGGGTTCTGGGGTGGCCGATACATTTAAAGGAATACTCAACCCAAAATACAAAGACAGCTAAACTGAAAGATGCACAAGCAAATTGGCTGAAATCTCCAAAATTGTGAATCCCACTAGTAAAAAATATGTTATGAGCATTAGAAGCTAAAAGTTAATAATCATGACTCCAAAAACATTTCTTACACAAATTAGTAATGTTTTGTTCAGCTTAAGAAGGGCTCAGATGGTAGAGGGGTCGTCTTCTGATCAAGAGGTTGGGGCTTCGATCCCAGTCAATACCTGTCTATAGGTCGAAGTGTATTGTAAAGCGCTTTGAGACTACCTAAGTGTAGGGATAAAGAGCTATATAAATCAACACTATTTACCATTATCTAAGGTGCATTCATGTGATGGGTTGCGTATCACTTTAAGTAGCTTCAAAAACACAGGAGGGGATGAAAATGCATTTTTTGTTAAAACTACATCTGTAACAAACATCAAACTAAAGTGGGGTACACACATAAAGATAATCAAGCCGTGTGTGTTCCCTTTCCCGACCAAGGACAGATTATCTTATGTTTTATATGATCATCCAATCAGAAGATACTGTGGTGTGTTAGGACTCAGTAAATTTGTCTCAATAATCTGCTTGAAATGGGTCAGGGACGACAATCGTGAATATTAAACGTATTCAAAATTTACGATAAAAACTCCTCGTGTGTGTGTGCGCGTGCGTGCATGCGTGCGTAAGCAGACGACTCACGATTCATGGACGTGTGATCGGTGACGTGGAACGTAATGTAACCAATCAAGAAGCGAGCTGACTGAGGAACAAGTAATGCTGCGTTCAAGGCAAATCAGAATTTTCAACTCAGCCTTTCAGAGTTAAAAATTCTGATATCTGAGTTTAACCGAGTTAAGCGGGAGCACTTGGAAATTTCTCAAACATGACAACAGAACATGTCTGAACCGAATGAAGCCGACGTCTCTTTAAGCATGAACCCGCTTCAACCAGCCATATCCGTGCATGCATTGATCCGATGAGAGTTGCTTTAATATCAGCTTTATTTACTAGTCTAAACTAAGCAGCTCCGTGTGACACTACTACACGGTACGTGGGTCTTTCTCACGCTAATCGAAACACATCACCTGACTGTTTATTTACTGCGCAGCGTTCGAACCCGTCCCAAGCTCATAGTATCAGAATCAGAAAGGTTTTTTTTTTGGCCAAGTGCAGCCCAAAACAGCCCAAGAAATTTAACTTGGCAGTAACCATAAAAAATAAGCCAGAATCTGGTCGGTCGGTTCGGGCAAAGAATTGAAGCTGTAGCCGACCGCTATAGAGTTCAATATTTTTTCCAACTTTATCGAGTAGGAGTTCTGACTTCAGGTGGCATTGCAAATCACTTTTTCAAAGTAGGAGGTTAAAAAATCCCAAGTTAAAAGTTGCTTGGAATGCAGCATTAAGGTGCGTTCACACCGAAAGCGACTCTGGCAACTAGATTACATTTAAAATCAATGTAAATCACACAATGTCAAGCGATGTGACTCATGCAATTTCAGCGACTCAATCGCACAATTGGAGTCGCTGGAAGTCGCTCAACATTGAAAATGTTGAACCTTTCAAGCGACTTTGAGTGACGCTGTATCGCGATATTCAATCGGCAATGAGTTTCTCCCGGCGTCACGTCATGAGGGCTAGATGAAGTGAAGAAGCCAGCAAAAAGCGCAACTATGTTCAAGCGACTCATCAGGGGCCATTGAAGTAATATAGTCGCTGAAGTCGTGTTCATTGTGAACGCACCTTTAGATCACATTCTTAGATCACTTGTTTGGTCACGTGAGATTTCTGTCTTGGAAGAAGATTGGTGGTGGAACTGAATGGTTTTGTGCTCTCACACAAACTGCTCATTGCCTGGTTTTTAATCATCTGTTACAGATAGAAAATCTCTTGAAATTTAGAAAATCCTTATGCGTGTACCCTTCAAAATGCTCCTATGGATGGAAAGCTAAATGCGAGGATGCACATGACTACATGTCATTAATGAAGTGATGAAAAACAGAGCGACAAGGATCAAAACTGAGTAAAATCAAAGGAGGATTTACCTTGTTTTCCGAAATGTGTGTAAACTTGCAAAAATACAAGACACTCAAATTACTTTCTGCAAATTATTATTTTAAAAACGTTATTTGATGTCACTTACATGGTTGATGTAAAGGCTTTTCCGTTTTTCCCGCACTGCAAAAGAAAGAAGAAGACAGGCGTTACATCGTGATTGTCAACAGTATCGTGCATGAGCCCCAGAGGCAGAGAGCAGCTTTAACCCACAGTTATCACATCAATTTATACAGAATGAGACAAAAAAAACCTCACAGTTTACATACATTACAGCCGGGAAAGCAGCTGTAATGAAAAACATGGAAATCTTTATCTACCCCCTACATTAGAAAACAGCTTTCCTTGAGTTTTTGGACTGATTTGGGATCATTCTGGAATAAATATGATGCATGGACTTGTCATGCTGTGAGTTTGAACATCTTGGTTGTATCAGAACAAATTTGGCACCTACACACGTGTGTTTATTTGCGTCAATGTATCTCGAATGCTCGCTCTTGGTATCTCACGACACAAAAGGAGGAAACAGAGCAGATGGAAAAAAAGAGAGGAAAATAGTTCACATTCACGCAGCGCAATGTCTCAGATTTTTCAACCCTCTTACGTTT
This sequence comes from Gouania willdenowi, assembly GCF_900634775.1. Taxonomy (NCBI): domain Eukaryota; kingdom Metazoa; phylum Chordata; class Actinopteri; order Blenniiformes; family Gobiesocidae; genus Gouania; species Gouania willdenowi. The sequence goes on from NC_041063.1 coordinate 1,087,448, forward strand.
TCTACTGGCATGCCACACGTTTATCTGCAGAGCCATCGTGATAGTATCTGTGCTTTCTATGATATAATTATCACGCGTTCCTGTTTTTGTGTTGATTCAAAATGGAAAAAATCTGTGTTGATCTTCTCTAAGGATAGAGTCAAACTAACATTTAATTTAAAAGTTGTTCTCTACCACTACCGATCCCAAAAACTCTGCCAAACTTACATTTATGATGTTTTCACAGAAACATCATAAATCATCATAAAACAGAAAGTTGTGCCAAACAATGGTGGATGTTAATACTGTGGCTTCAATGGACAAACCCGATGACGGATTAAATTTTAATTAACATACTATGGCAAACAGTGCAAACAAACCAGAACTAAAACAGAATCAAGCCAATCACTTTCTTCCTAATATCAGAAATGTCACTTCAAATATTCTCCAGGATTCCCAATCCCACAATGCAAAGCAAATGACCCCATGTGTCAACAAACCCCATTGTTTGGGATAGAGTCAAAAATAAAATCACAAGCAACTACTTGATTTGTTGATCTACAAAACCTATAAACGTCATGATTTCTGATTGTGTTATCAAATGCGAGTTATCGTCCCCAGTTTCTTTAAAGAATAAAGATTAAGGCTTCCTCCTCTAGTATTTGTCTTACTACCAGGTAATATCCTTACAAGTTAAAGAAAACCCTGAAAAGATGGATAAAATGTATTTGTGTGATGCTACTGTTAGATAGATATACTGTACTTACTTAAACATGTTTTAAATTTGACTTGATACACGTTAGCTTTTAAATATTTTTTGGCATAGCCATGCAGAGTTTTGCATCATAGACCACAAACATGAAAAAACACAGATAATAATTTTGCACCATACATAACAAAAGACTGATAACTATTCAAACTAAACACTCCAAACTTAAAGTTAATCTTGCTGGAATAGTTTGCAAAAGTATTTAAATCCCCACATTTTTTAATTGGGGATTTTTTAATTTAGGGATTAAATTTTTAAATCACTAAATTTCCAAATTTGTATTTTTGTTGAATTATATATTTTATATTTGTGTTATTTTTTTGAATACATTCTATTTACATAACTAGTGTTTTTCTATTTTTGTTTTTGTTTTATACTATTCGTCTTTTACTCTATTAATTCTTTGAGGACTTAACGGGGAACTTGGGAACGTTATTTCATTATGTACATGTTATGCACATAATGATGAATCAAAATCACTGAATCCTTAAATGACTTCTGTAGCAGTTCTGGCACAAATTTATGAATTAGTAAAATATCAATAAAAAGAAAACAAAACAAGAAGACAGTCATCAACATCTCCTGCCAGATTAGTTGTCAATATAACTCACAACCTTTTCCCAAATGTCTTAAATCTAAGAACATAGATGTATACATAAGAAAACATTATCACATCAGAATATAAAATTACTAACTATCTTAAAAGGTTTCTAACAAACCCTTTGAAGATACCTCAAACAGAGTAAAAAAAACAGATCAAGGGCAATAACTCCGGAAAAGGTATTTGCGTACTTCTCATTTTCGAACTCCATCAAGGTATTGATACCCTGAAGCCGCACACCAAATTTGGTAATCGTATCTTAAACAGTTTCTGTGAAAAGCTGTCCCCTTTAACAGACGGACGAAGCTCAAACCTATGTCCTCCTTCCACACTTTGTGGTGGGGGATAATAAAGCAGTAGATGTAAACTACATTAGCCTTTAATGCTGTGGGGTTTTCTTTTAAATGACAGAGAAATAACAGATATATAAACAAAGAATGACATCAGCAGCAAAGGCCTGCAAACAGAACATGTAGAAGACTACACCACAGTGAAACTGCACCACGCTGAGCCAGACACTGAGCATAAAGGTCGGCCTGCTCACTGACAACACTCACAATCTTACCTTTTCTGTTGGACACAGCAACTGAAAAACAAAAGCTCAAGTTGGATCTATTTGTTCACAACAAAGACTGTACCTAAAAAAAAAAATCACCTTTAATCAATGTTTCCATAAATCCTTGGGGATATCAAATGTCTCTCTGGGCAGAAAGTAACAAATAGAACTAAATTCCAGAACATTAAACCAGCCTTCATGCTACAAATTCCAAAAACGCACAGGCTAATTCACGCTGCACGCTTACAGAAAACTGATTAAGCTTCTTATCATCAAGTAAGAAGATTATGTCACAAGTAGATTTAAAAAACAAATATTTTACTTAAACTTTCTAATCCCATGAGTCTGTTATACTTGAGTATTCAGAACAGGAATGATCAAAACTCCTCAGTTTTTATCTGTATGAGGGTTTTAGTCTGGATTCATTTATCCACAAAGCACATAGTGGGTGACATTATGATCCTTAAAAATGCTTTTTTATCTTCCCAGTTTAAATCTCCACAATCGACTGATGTCAGTGTTTGAAACAATCACAAGCTAAGAATCTAAAGCTGTTGAAATATCATCATGTTTGGAGTTGTATATTATTAGAAATACCCAGTATCTTGATGCATAAAGCATTTTATTGTCATCTGAGGTTCTAATGCTGTTGCACTGTAAATGAACGATGTAGTACAGACAGAACTGGCGGCCCGGGGGCCACATATGGGCCTCACTCTAATTTTGTGTGGCTCCAAAAGCAATTCCCCAAAAATTGTTATTCAAGAAGTTAGAAGGAATATGAAAATAACTCCCAAAACACACAAATCTGCAGCAAAATGCACAAGGTACACCAAAAAAAAAAATTACATAAAATATAGACACAACAACCACTTAAACAAAATGACCACAAAACATTACAGAATAGCTTTACAAACACACAAACTGAACAAAATTACACAAAATGACAGGAAAATACAGAAAGTGACCCTGAAAATACACAAAATGATTGAAAAATGACAAAACCACAATCAAAGACAAAAGAAAAAAACATTTTCCCCTCAGTATTAATGCTGTGATTGGTCATTATACTAAATGCTGACATGAATCAAATGATGAAATAAAACACCGAACATGTTTAATTCAGAGCTTTTAACAAACCTTTAACTGTGTTTGTAACTTTATTTGGTTAAATCTGCCTTACTAAAACAAAAGACATGAATTGAACTGCTTTAGATCTTTCTAATTCAACTCTTTTAAAATGCAAAAATAGAGAAATTTAAACATATACCAACAGACAAGTCCATGTCCATCTACAAATAACTAATATATAGTGAAGGCTTCCAATTCCCCCTATTGTGGTTCAATGTTGACCTATTTCCGTTTAATTTGTGTTTCATCGGCTTTCCTTAATCAGATGTCATTACAGGTCATTAAACTTCCCCAAATTATGCCAAAAACAGTTACGGAGTCATCCATTTCAACTGTTTACATTAATTTTATATTCGTACTCAGCAGAAATGAGTTGAAACTATTTAGAGCAAGGTTTGGAGTTCAGCAGTTAGCTAGTTAGACATTAGTCCAATCGCTTCACAGCTAAATAATTGTTTATGTTTCTTTAATGGTGTTTTACAATGTTGATTTTATTAGATGGCTAAATGCTTATTCATGTGGATCTTGTTGGGTTTTTTCTTCATTATGAATTTTATATTTTGATAAGCGCATTGAGACGACTTTGTTGTAAATTGCGCTATACAAATAAAGTTGAATTTAACTGAATTGAATTGAATTAATAACTCGCCAGCAGAAACATATGGAATTGTCATTGGTGTTGACATTGATGGTCTCAATTTGGAACGCCCTGTCTACCCAACCCAACCCTCGTGCTCACGACACGTCACTGTTCAAAGGGGGGGAGCAGCAGAAAAAGTTCAGGAACCACTGGTTTAGTCTCTGACATTGAACTATTTATTTCCATTTCTGAAAGTAAAATCTCTCATATTACATCAGAATTTACACAACAAATTACATTTCCGTCACTCTGACCACATGTTTATGAAGATGAACTGTCTGGATGTGTGTGATATTTTGCCAAAACATTAATGCTGCAAAAACAAATCGATGTAATTGATAATAAATTATCAAATGCATCGATTCGTCGTGTTGCGCGACAATGTCTCGGAACTGTGACGTCACTGTCATGGAGACGGCGCGGAGCAAGAAAAGGAGAGGAGAAGAAGAGCACGGGATGATGGCGGAGGCAGAGAAAAGGATTAAAAACAAAGTGTCGAAAGTGTGGGAGCACGTTAAGTTAAACGATAAAAAAACACAGGTAATTTGCAACATTTGCAAGTCGGACCTGGTATGGCACGGGAGTACGACCGCAATGATGCAGCACCTGAGACGTAGGCATGTCGGAGTGGAAAGCGGAAAGGAGAGCTCAGTGCCCGGGTAAGTGACGAAACTTTGTCAGGTTTTAGGTGTGAAAGGTGGTTCCAGCTGCACCAAAGTGTGCTGGAGGAGGCTTGGCAGGCAGAGATGTCAAGCAGGAGAACCTTCACCTGTAAGTGATAATGTGTGGGACGAGTCTGTGTGTCACTGTGTTGTGCAATTACCGTTACATATTTTACACATCTTAAGTTTAGAAATATTATATAATACAAGTCTTGGTAACAGTTTTTTTGGATTTAATGTTCATTTATTATTGCTCCTAAATCTCAGGTCCCTTTATGCAACAAAAATACCTCATTTTTATGCACATAAAACCTTTTTTTATATAGCATTTATTTGTGTGTTTTTATGTTATTACAGATGTTTGATAAAGCAAAGCAATTCAAAACTGTTTTATTATTTATGATTTTATATCTGAGAACATGTTGTGCACTTTTTGTACTGTTTTTTTTTTAACTAATGTTCTGTTATGTACCTTATTGCAAAGTTTAGAAACATTATAAAACAAGTCCTGGTAACAGTTTTTGATTTGGATTTAATGTTTGTTGTTATTGCTCTGAAATCTCAGGTCCCTTTAAACAACAAAATACCTATTTTTTATGCACTTCTTTAAAAAATGTTTTTAGTTATTCATGATTTGATATCTCATCAGCTTTGGGACATTTCAAATGAGAACGTGTGCACTTTTTGTACTGTTGTCTGTTTTAACTGTAATGTTAAATAAAGAGATGGAAGGAAAAAAAAACATGTTTCCCTTTATTCCCATTTTTAAAAATGTTCCCCGTAAATCTGATTAATCGATTATAAAAGGTTAGATTAATCGATTACTAAAATAATCGTTTGTTGCAGCCCTACAAAACATGCATGTACGGAAATATTCATAGCCATGCTGCAATTTCCACTTTATTTTGTTTTAAAAAGATTTAAAGAATATTGTCATTTTCTTTTCAGGAAATGAATGCCGTTTTTTTCATTTGTTTTCCATAACCACAAGAAAATTGAGGCAATACTTTACTTGCATGTGCAGTGAGAGATTGTCAGGTGTGCCTAGGAAATTACTCAATTTCACCTAATTACTAGTCTAAAAATAATTTTTTGTGCTGCCACGAGCCCCTCCCCATTATATTATTAGTATTATTATTATAATTATTATTATTAGTATTATTAATAATAATAATAACATATTTATGTATTATATATTATCAAAATAAAATATAAAATTACATGATCTAAAAAAATACATTATATAAACAATATTTAACAGAATAGTTATAGTTCAATTGTAGTTTAGTTCTAATCATATTTTGTTTTTATGTTTTTATCCCTCCCACAATGTATATCAAGTATACAAACTATTGAACATGATTTGTTTGATTAGTTTTCTGGACACTTAATAAGAATTGCTGCATATTATTAATTGTACTTTTAATTTTTGCTGTTCATTTGATTCCTATTAAACCACTTATAAGAATGACTGTATATTGTTCATTGCACTTTTTACTAGAAAGAAGAAATGTGAAATATCATGAAAACCTTTTTTGTGTTTAATTGATTCCTATTCAAGACACTTTGATAAGAATAATTATATTATTAATATAATATAGGCTACAAAGTTTCATTTCTAATTTTATTCAACCAACAAATCATTTCAGCCCTAAAGGAAAACATTTAATAAATGGGTTTAAATCAGGACTCACCATCAGTTTGAGACTTGCTAAGGAAGATGGTACTGGCTCTGGGATGATCCGATGGATTATACTCCATTGGAAGATCTGAAAACAGAAAAATAAAAAAGGGAAATGCTTACAGGTGCTTACGTAGATGATTGGAATTACTTCACAGAGCATAAATAATCAGCACTCTATTGCTCAGGTGTCAAACACAGACTTTTCTTATTCTCAAGTGGGCCCCAGACTTAAGGTGGGGGATATTATAATATTACAGTGCCAGGGTTGGCATTTGTAAGTAAGGCACCGACAATATCCAAGCAATAAATGACTGATAGGAGTCCTCGCAAGATCTTCACTTCAGATTTCCTTCATTTTGTGAGCAATTTTTGGATGATTTGGGGGAGTTTTGTCAGAATTTGCAGGATTTTCAAAAATTCTTTCCACAGTTTGCGGTTAAAAATCAGATAAAAACACAGAAACATTTTGAGCCCCTGCAGACATTAGGAATTTTTATTGTATTTGTGAATTTGGAGGGATAAAGTTATTTAAAGGGGTGGTATTGTGAAAAAATTATGATATACATCTCTTTAGCCTCATTCAGAGGGCCAAAGTTGAAAACGTTATGTTTCCTCCCTCCTTTGTTATTCCACATCTAACTAAAATCTAACTAAAAAGCAAGGGACATCTGTGTGCGTGTGCGTGTGTGGAGCAAATATCTCCCTGACGTGGTGCAAGTTCGACCTGAAACTCGGTCAACAGGTTCCAAATACCCCAAGTGTGTGTATCTGTTATTTTGGAGTAATTTAGTCATTTAAAAAATGTTTATTTTAATTTTAATTCACTTCTGGACGGCCCCGAAATGAAACCTATTCAACTTTTGACCTCAGGGTGTTGAGTCTGTTGAGAGACGACTTCCAGCATCCATTTTGAAGGCGAAACAGATGAACTGTGAATCAACTGCTATTCATCCACGTTCCAAATACCCCGAGTGTGTGCATCTGTTATTTTAGAGTAATTTGGTGATGAAAAACGCTCAAAACATTAATTTTATAATTACGGCTCCCTCTGTAAGAGCGCGCTACTTCCGGTTCCGGGTTCATGACGTCACCGTGTCGCAGGTTGTTTGGGTTAAAAAAAAAAAGGTCAATATTAAAAATGTTTTTGTACCGCTAAAAGTCATTAAAGTTAATATTTCATGGTTATTTAATATTATTTCCGTGATTCCAAACTTCCTTTAAATCTCCGGTCACGGACTTCACTTCCTGTTTTGTCTCATGACTGTGAGCAGTGGCTGTGCTGATGAACGTTAGTCGACCTTATCACAAACTATCTGATTATTCAGACAGAGGAATGTAATGTTTTTGTGGTCCACAACACGGCTCTACTTTGATTATTGTTTGTTCTGCGCAAGGGTAAGTGTTCTTATATTATTCTATGTGCTAAGAAAGGATGCTAGCAGTTACAATGTAAACACACACACGCACACGGCTGATGCGGAGCACACAGAGCCGTTTAGAGAGAGTTGCGACTTTGGTGTTGCAAAACGTTTATTTTTCGGGATACTTCCGTGTCTCTCTTAGCAAGACGCGCGTGTGTGAAGATAACACACGGAGGACACACACGCACACGCACACACACGGTATTTATAATAAAATGTACTAAATGAGTAAAATAAAACAAAAAAACTATAATTATACAAAAACACAACAGAAAGATACACAAATACTCATGACTCCAAAAAACATACATTACAGAAAAATACACCAAACAAAAAAAATATAAAATTGAGTTAAAAAAAACACATTTATCATGTTCATATATATTACAGAAAAATACAATGCGGGTGCACGGAGGAGATGGATGTAGACACACACACCCACAGTATTTATAACAAAAAGATACTAAATGTGTAAAATAACACCAAAAACTAAACAATATTTATACAAAAAGTACACACAATTAAAACATAAAGGCATAACAATACACAAAATTAAATATTTATACAAAAAAATACACAAAATGACAACAGAATCACACTACAATGGCAACAAAAAACTATACTTATACAAAAACACAACAGAAAGATACACAAATACACATAATGACTCCAAAAACATACATTACAGAAAAATACACCAAACAAAAAAAATATAAAAGTGAGTTAAAAAAAAACAACAAACACATTTATCATGTTCATGTCCCATAAAATTAAACCAGGGAAATCGCACACAATGTTTTATTTTGCACCCGCAAATAAACCCTTTATAACACTAGAGTACAGAGTATGTACACCTCTATGTACATCCAATCTTCAAACATGTACTCATTTGGCCATAATTAACTCTACTGAAGCTCCCACATGAATGATTACTTCCAACGGGCACTGTACTAGTTTTGTAAAGTCAGCTCCAATTGGATTTTTCTCGAATTGTGACGTCACCTAACGGAAACTCCTCCTACTGACAATCCTGGCTCCTCCCTCTCAAACTAGCTCACAGGTAAAACAAACATAGCAAAGGCAAGTTGATATTACACCTAAGCAATTTATTCAAATATTACGTGTAAGTCAAAGACACATCAAACGCCTCTGAATGCTCTGGATTGATTGTATTGAGTTTTAATAAATGCTCTGGGTTCAATAAAAACCTGTAGAAAAAATACAATAAAACACCAGATTGTGTGTGCACACAACATCCTGCAATTACAGTAAAAAGATAAGGTTGGATTAAGTTCAGAGGTCGACTATCAACCAGGGTTGGGGTCAATTACATTTTTCAATTACAATTACGTCTTCAATTATCCATGTTCAATTACAACTCAACTACAATTAAGTTGACTGACATTTTTTCCCCAATTACAATTAAAATTAAAATGATTATTTTTCAACTAAAAGTCAATTACAATTACATTCTCAATTACTATAGTTCAAATTAAATTAATCCCAATTACTGAGTAAATAAGCCGATAAAACAACAATCTTCTGATGAGAACCGGTTGGTTTGGATCCATGTCCTAAATCAACTGTAAAATACACCAATAAATATCATATTAGTGTCTTTGGTGTGGGTGTCTGAGTCAGTGTACCCCTTAATTTCAGTTTATTTAAAGAAGAAAAAAATATATATATATAAATACATATACTCAAGAGAACTGAAATGTAATGGGCAAACTTGATATGAAACATATTTTAATAATTAACTGCATACGTGTAAGTCAGAGAACTGTAACATGGTTACCCAGTTTTGTGTTTTAATTAAAATTCCCATGCCAATTACAATTACAGTCAATTATCTGACCTCAATTACAATGAAATTATAATTACAACAGCAACAGATGTTTTCAATTACAGTCACAAATATAATCACGAAATAATTGTAATTAATTATTAATTACACAATTGCATCTATAATTGACCTCAACCCTGCTATCAACCTGGTCATTTCCTGTGAGAAAAGAAAAAAGTGCCAACAGTGCCGCCATCCTGCTGTGTTAACAGAATAACACAAAAATCACAAACTCATCAGAAAGAGCAGCTGGCAGGAGAAACAGCAATAAATGAAGAACCAATGTTGTTCCAACAGATGATGAAGTCGTGTATGTGTGTGTGTGCACTAAATAAAGACCAGGGGCATCATGTACAACAGGTACGTACGCCCCAAAAATGTGCGCACGTCAAAATCCTGATGTTCAGAAACTGGAGTGGGCGTGGAAATGTGCGGTGTTTCACATCAAGTCCTGAGGTGGCGTACGTACGTTATTACATAGTTGATGCTTTAGATTCTAAGAATTTATGAGGCACACAACCAAAATAATACAACACATTTACACATGAACCTCTGAGCTGCTGTTGACATGTAGCATTTACACATTTTTTGTGAGTTACAGTTTTTTTTTTTTTTTTTTAAATGAGTCAGATACATGTTGTTCACTACCTGTCAGAGTTCTGTGAGCTGATCTACTACAGGTGATCAGACGCCCTCTGAGATACACACACTTACGCCTGAACACAACCATCATTAGCAGCCACACGCACATGCACACGCACTCCAGACTGATCACCGCAGTCGACCGGTGCGTGTGTTTGTATCACAGGGGGTCGTATCGGGCACAGGAGGGAGGCGGTGGGGTTGGCGACTGACGTACCGGTAAACGGACTTCACTTTTATGGATTGCTTTAATACCAAAGCTTTTTACGCTGAGTCATATTAATCGGTTACACATTCACAGCCTGTTGGATGATCGGGAGACAGAGACACACATTAAGCCTGATGTGCATTAGATTGTCATATTTTGCAATTATTATCATTATTATTATTATTAGCAGTAGTAGTAGTGTACTGTGTGTGTCTATATTAATGTTTATATTAATTCTAGTATCTTCACTGTTGAAACATCTCCATCTTACTTGTTGCTCTTGGAGTAAAATGTTTTAAAATCTCTTCTTTCCTGTGTTACTGGCCGCAGCTTTTTCTGATGACGCTCAGTGGAATCCCTGTGACAATCTCATTTCAATATGATTTACATATGTAAATGATTCACATGTTCAAATGATAGGTGCGTGGATCCCATCCTACACACAGATTTAAACATCGGAATTTTTACCAGCGTACGCCTGTCTCTGGATTGAGACGTACGCTTTTTTCACACCATTTTAATTTACACGCAAGTTTTTGTATTTGAGGCCCCTGGTTACAGTTCAGCCCAATCATTTCTAAGTGTTTAAGGTTAAAAATCCAACAAAAATCGTAACCAAAGAACAATTTATAAATGGTGAATAGAATACACACGCCTTTTTTTCTAATGGGTGGAATCTATAACAAAAATCAATTTATGGTAACTAACTAATGAGGAAAAAAACATTAAAATGCTGCCTTTGTATTTAAGTCAAAAAGTCAAAGTCGGCTTTATTGTCAAATCCACTACATGTACAAGACATGTAGAGATTCAAAATCACTATTCTCTCCGCCCCACACATTTACAAACACAAAAACAGGACAATGTAGAATATATAAATTGTAAATACTAGACAACAACAACAACACAAGTATTACAATATTTATAAGTGTCTTTCTATATTATTTATATATTTATAGGGCTTAATGGGGGACATGGGTTCATACTTTCATTCTGCACAAGTTCACTCATCAGTACCCAAGACACACACATACAGTATATATATATATATATATATTTGTCGACCTAAAAAACTTATTGTTGGAAAGAAAATTAGTATCTTAATTTCTTTGATTTACTTCAAATTAAAAAAAGACAAATAATAAATCAAGGCTATTTTTGCATAACGTAATTTACTGGTGCTCTAGAGATTATATATAGAGAAGGTTCTTGACCTTTTTAGCACACGTCCCCCGAAGCAAAGGTGCCAGAGACCCCCACCATACCTGAAGGTGGTTGAACAGAGAAATGTACATTTAAGAACAGTCATGTATTTGTGCCATAGTATATAGTGAAGTCATCTTAAAAATGTAAATCCTTGTTTTAATGAGAAATAAAATGGGTTAAACTTGGGGTTTTAAAAACCACACAAATTAGTTCAGAGTTGCAAATTCGCATGGCCAAAACCTGACTGAAAAAGTGGTAAAAATGGTTTAAAGCGTCAATTTTTGAACAATTAGTTTAAACCGGCAAATAATGGACATGACAAATCGTAAAAAATGTTTAAATTGGCCAAAATAAGCATGAAATATGGTGAAAAAGAGGTTAAAAATGACAATAATGGGTCAATATCGGCAACATTAGGTGGGGAGAGCGGTGGAAAGCAACAAAAATGTATTGAAAGAGAAAAGATGTGCAGAAAAGGCATTGAAATTTGATAGAGAAGTGGCATAAATGGGAGTAATGTAGCAAAAATGTAATAAAAGAAGCACAAATATGGCAAGGAAAGGTGATATAGATGGGTTTAACTATGGCAAGTTTGGTGTAGTTGCAGAAAAAGGGTAAAAATAAGCAAAAATGGGCTCAAATTGTTTTAAGGCATCTGGCTATCCTCCCATTGTCTTGTGACCCCAAGGTTACACATTTCTAACTACTGGCATGGGATAAAAGTTTTTTTAATGTCATTTAAATTAGAATACGTGTTCGAAGATAAATCAATTTTAATTTTGTTTTCATTTATTGTCCTACCAATCCAATTAAAACCTTCAAATGCAATGTCTTTTATCATTGAAGCACTCAGAGAAAAGTCTAATTTCTCAGTAATGGATAATTCTGCCATCACTTGGAAAAAGCCTGATAAAATTGTGTCTGTATTTTTATTTAATGCCATTCGAAGGAGGAAGGTGACTGTTAAAAAAGCATCCCAACTCCTTCGGATGCATTTTGGGATTTTAGGATGCTTTTCTATAGAAACAGTGACTTGCCTGCAGCAGCTTCTCCAGCATGTAAGATCACTCACTGAATGTAGGCAGATTGATTAACACTGGACAACCATGAGTTAATCTGGTGATTTTCAGGACCAAGTTACAAGGCAAGGCAAGGCAATTTATTTTTATAGTATTTCAAACACAAGGCAACTTAATGTGCTTTACATGATGAAAAAGTTCAACAGAAAACATTCAACAGCTTAAAATCAACAAGAATATTAAAATCAGCAGTAAAAACATTTAAAATCAACAACCAAAAATCTCCCTCTCAATCATACGCAGCAGAAAAAAAAAGTGCCTTTAATTTTGATATAAAAATGTTCACAATGGATGCTGATTTTAGCTCTAATGGCAGTTTGTTCCACTTCTTTGCAGCATAACAACTAAACTCTGGGCTCCACTATCTGACCTGTGTCCATAGATCTGAGAGACCTGCTGGGTTCATACCTAACTAACATCTCACTGATGTATTCTGGACCAAACCCATTCAAACATTTATACACCAGCAGCAGAACTTTAAAGTCTATTCTGAGGCTGACTGGGAGCTAGGACTTTAAAACTGGAGTAATGTGCTCTGACCTCTTTGTTCTGGTTAAGACCCGAGCTGCAGCGTTCTGAACCAGCTGTAGATGTTTGATGCTCTTTTGAGGGGGTTCTGTCAGAAGACCATTACAATAGTCCAGTCTGCTGGAGATAAAAGCATGAACCAGTTTCTCCTGATCTTTCTGAGTCATTAAACCTTTCAAGAATATCAGATCTGAGTCAATCAGAACACCAAGATTGAGACTCAAGATACTCACTGACAGCAGTCCTCTTTTCCTTGTTACCAAAGACAATCACCTCCATCTTGTCATGACTTAGTTGAAGGAAGTTTTCACACATCCAGAAGTTTACTTTTTCTAAGGAGTCACACAACACCTCAATGGGACCATAGTCATCTACACAAGAAGGCCCTACTTTCAATACACGTAATGAACTTGTTGGATGTTTGCATGAGGAATTTGCATGTGAAGTTAAGTCATGGGAGGATGACTGTGTGAATGTATAAATCTACAAACGACTGTATGGTGACATTTGTGTTCTATAGTAGTTTCATAGTAATCCCTGTACTTTCATGATTTGGTTAGTTAGGTCATTTAGTATCAATAGATTATGGATATTTAGATCAACATTTCCAATGTGGCTGCAGTATACAGTGCCTTGCCCAAATTAAAAAAAAAAAAAGTCACACCTTTAGCTTTAACTGTGGCACGTTCTCTGTGGCCGAGTTGTAAATGTCATACTAACGTACTACTCACACTAAGTCTGACGTCAAAATGAGTATGTAGTGCATTCACATTAGATAGTATGAAAAGATTATGTGATAATTACCTGTATGTATACTATATGAAGATTTTTTTAAGTACACAAGGTGTACTAGTCATACTCAACCACCCCATGATGCATTGCAAGGAATGTAAAATGGTCCTTAGACCTGCTTCAAGCTGAAAATCAAACATCCCGTGTTCAAAATAAAAGTATCTCTTCTTGTCTTCCATTAGTTTTTCTAACTCTTTTGTAAATAGGGCTTTTTTATGTTAACCAGAAGTTTGGTCAGTGGCACAATGGAGGGTTTCCAAAAATCTCAAATGTCAGAATAATATGTCAGAATGAAATGTGTTTCCACAAGTTTCATGGATCAAAAGAGCACATGGTAATATTCTACTTAGTCACTTTCTCACTTAAAATGTTTTCAGAGCTTTCGAAGGTGGAGAATCAAGATATTTAGCCTCAGTGTGATTCAGGTTGTTTTTGTTGTAAGTTTGAAATGCATCTTGGGAAATTTGGAAGTATACTTCAGTGGGAACAGTCATCATTGATCATTAGCCTAATCATACTTATAGTATATAGTAGACAGTATGGTTTAATACTCTAAGCAACTTGCAACCATTGACTTGTATTACCAATATTACTTGTGTGACCATGATGTAGCACATGCAATGAGTGTGCAAACAATGTGGGTAAGGCTCCTCCCATAATCAGCTAAGTATTTTGTTGAATGATGTCATTCAGTGAAACAGAAAGAGTCAGGGAATGACCAACGCCCAGAAAGACAAAGGAAGAGAAGGAAAATATGGTCAGTGAATGTAAGGATTGAGGGTCAAAGGTCAGAAAGAGCAGAAACTAAGGAGGTGAAAATGACAAGATGTAATTGACAAGAAGGGTGCAAAAAAACTGCAGGTGAGAGTCAGGGATGCTGATAAAAGTGGAAAACACACTAATGCAGCGTTCACACAGGATGCGCCATGAAATGTCCGCACGTCCAGATTACATACAAAGTCAATGGATAGATGAGGCCCAAATGCGAAATCTTTCCTGTGCAGTGGTGCGGTCCGATCCGCACGTCAAGAGCGTTTTGGCCGCGCGAGCGCGCTCCTGATTTTACGCATATCCGCACATTCGCAACAGTTGCAAATATTGAACTCCTGCAACTGTTGCGCATGACGAAAGCCAATCAGAGACTCTGTTGACGATGACGTCAGGCCGTCAACAAAAAGAGATGGATGCACGTCCAGCTTTTTTTCTCTCTCTCACACACAGAGCCTTTTTTCATCTCCGCTGTGTTTTCTGTCCACATTTACTGCAACGATGATCTCTGCGTGTGTGTCTGCACCTGCTTGTCAGTCGTACTATTTTCTGGGACTAAAACTATCACCGCAAACTGTTCCAGATTTCATAAATCATATTGCTCCCCCTGCATTTATTTATTTTCATTTCCTCCTCCCATATTTTTGCTCCCCCTGGGAGATCCGCCTACTATACATATTTATTAAGGGGAAATGCGCTAAATGGATTGAGGGCACATTGGGAAGCGCAGCGGCGGCGCACTCCTGATTCCCTGAACTTTGTACTCCTAATTAGCGCGTGGAGTGACATTTACACACGTTTTAATACGACTAAACCTTTAGTGAATCCGCCCCTCAGAATGTACCTGAGATCACAGAGACTTTGCTATTGTCTCCAAACTCTTTTGAACTGTGCTCAAGAGCCACTTATAGAGCCTCAAAGGACGGACGGGGGGCGCGCACGCACGCACCCCCCCCCCCCAAACTCCAAATCACATATACAGTGTAGGAGGAAGTGCAACACATCTACTGCAGCCTTGCATAGTGTGTGTCATACATTATGAACACATTCTTAAATCAAAGGTGTGTTAACAGGAAGATGAGCTCATTGTGTGTCAACCACCATGGTTTAGACTGGTGTTAGTTACCATGGCCACACCCATTACTTTGTTCACCACGAGTGTTTCCAACCTATGAACTCCAGCGTACAACTTCCTCAGTTTCAGGAAGCAGAGAGGAAATTAAGTCATGGGTTACATATTTTTAGGATGTAAAAGAGGGAGTGTGTCAGAGTGAAGGGTTTCAATCTTTTAAACATTGTGTTTAAAATGTAAAACTGCCAAATGCATGCATGAAGTACAATTTGTTCAGTGTATTCTTAAAGCCAATGGCTCATTCCAAATGGCCCACGCAATTCTGACTCAAAAAAGTCTGATAATTATACCAATTGTTCCATGATTATTAAAAAGCCACATTGTACATTTTTAGTTTGATCGGATTAATACTTTTTGAGATATGGCCAATTTAGTGAGGGGTGTATGTGTCAATTTTTGCACGTCCTTATTTATCTTCCATTTTTAGCTTTCAATATCTCAGGAACTACATCACATAGGAAACTGAAATGTATCTGGTGGACATGCCAGAACCTCAAATTTGGAAATACGTTTGTTGGGGTTTGGGTCTGGAACACTTTTGGTCCTTCAGTAAACAACTTACCATAAGCCTCAGCTCCCTGTAATTTGATCATCTTTGAGCTATGAACATAGACTGTTCACATCACTAATGATTAGTCACATGCATTGGTTCTTGGGCTCTTGAAATCTAAAAAAAATGTTTTTTTTTTCTATTTTCATTGGTCCATATCTGCATGTGACAATGTAAGAAAAAAAATCTGATCTCTGTTTTAACTTATAGTATAAAAGTTATTCTTTATTGGGATATAAAACCATTTTTCTTCATGCGACTTCTTCATTTCTATTTGTTTTTAACTCCAACTTGGGGATATAATGGCATGAATCAAACAAAACCTTTGGGAAACCAATAAAAGTCTAAATCGTTCTTTTTTACCCATCCTCATATTTGTGTGTGCACACCCTTATGCTTAAGTACAGCCTACTATGACAAATTTCCTGTAATTAAGGTTTAATAAATATATAATAATATATAATAAAATAATAATTACGTTTTCTCTCGACATTCTTGTCCCATCAATAAAAGGACACACCATGTGGAATATGAATGTGGCATTATTACGCAGACAGATTCATTGGTTTTGTTTTTTATTCAAGGCCATTTTTGGTTTGCTGCTTCCCTACCGTTGTAGTTATGTGACCCAAAAACCCAGATGTAACAACAGCCTGAGCTCCAAGAAATTATTTTTACTCATGGTTCCGACTGTCCGTATTAGAGTGGGCCAAAAATGTGTTCTTCTTTGCAAAAACACATTTATCTCACAGAGTTGGCCTCAATGGGAGAGTTTATGCAACATTTCCAGCAACTTGTCACAAAAACTTCACCATGATCTTATTTTAGCTCATTTTTCTTTGACTATTTGGTGGATATTACAGTGTTATCTTTCATAAGCCGTTATTCTGTGACTGTGCCTTTTTAATGCTTTTCATGTACTTGTCATATGTGCTATTTATTTGTTTTGAAAATATTTCAGTCTTATTTTGACACCGTAACTTGTGCTGCTGCTTACCTTAACCAGGACACACTTGGAAAACAGATTGTTAATCTAAATGTGGTTCTCCTGTCTAAATAATAAGGGTATAAGAAAAAAATCAATTCGCCATTATATCACAATATTTCACTGCGCCGTTATCGTACTGATCCAAAAAATGTCCAAATCAATTATATATATATATTTTTTTATTTAATGAAAAAAACAGATGCGTAGCACGTAAACGCCCGGTCACTAGGTGTCAGTGAATCACATCAGACCATATTAAACTACATCACTCCTCAATGCATTTTAGTTTGGAAGTTAATTGTACTTTATTTTCATAAAACATACTGGGCTCTTAGATGTATGTGGTTACTCTATTTTAAGAATGTAAGAACTTACTACAATCAAAATCTGTTGTAGTAGCTAAAGTTTAACTTTTTGGAAAATGTAATTTGGCAGTTTGATAAACATTCTACTTGTTTTTGATGCTGGTACTTGAATAGTTAGTTACCATTTACATCAGGGGTGGCCAATCCTGGTCCTCAAGAGCCACTATCAGCATGTTTTAGATGTTTCCCTCTTCCAACACACCTGATTCACATGATTAACTCATCATCCAGCTCTGCAGAAGCCTGATAACGATCCTGGTCATTTCAATCAGGTGTGTTTGAAGAGGGAAACATCTAAAACATGCTGGATAGTGGCTCTTGAGGACCAGGATTGGCCACCCCTGATTTACATGTTTTCACAAGTTTAACAAAAAATGAAACTAATTGTATTTCATACCATTTTATACTTGTAAATGTGAAATATACACATGATATATCACAATTTGTATCGTATTGTTTAGTATTGAGATATATCGTATTGTGACATGCAAATCGTATCAGATTCAAAAAAAAAGAGAAGGAATTAAAAAACAAAACAAACATGAATATCTAATAGTTTCGGTTGCAGATATAGAACAGATTTCCTTTTTTAAAGTATTGTGACATTATTTAACTAAATCAGACTGGTGTTAGCTGGGTGAAAATGTGACATTGTGTGATGAGATTAAAAGACTGAGCGAAGCGAGCACAAAAAAAAAAAAAGAGTGACACAAACAAGTGACGGATGTCTGGGGGTGGAGTCGTCGACGGGCAGGAAGAGGTTTTATTTCCCCTGCACCCAGCTGGGAGCTGTGAACCTTCCCTCCCCACCCTCACATCCTCTGTTGACTGTAACCAGGCAACGCTGGCTTGGAACCATTCAGAGGAAGAGGCAGACCCATCAAACACAGACAGACCGCTACTACTGCCATAAAGCTGAATATACAGTTTATCATTGTACATTAATACAGACTTTTATGGTGAGTGCACAATCCAAAGCCTCTCATAGCTTTATATTTAGCCCAGTGTACTGCACTGCCCCATGATATATTCCTGTCTTAAAATGTGTTTTCAGGCCAGAGGCAGGGGGCCATCACTGTGACACTATAATTAGGAAATTATGGACTAATCAGACAAATGTGAAGGTTTGGACTGTTGTGCCAGAGATTCAATTTGAACCCCATGGCAAAAATAAATAATAGCACAACATTTTCGCATGGATAGTTATTTTTTCCAAAGAGAAACATTCATATTTGATACCATTCCTAAAGTAGAGCCCTATAAAATCCACGTTAAAGGAATTGCGAACACACAAACACCGTCGAAACCACCACAAACACCGTCTAAACCACCACAAACACCGTCTAAACCACCACAAACACCGTCTAAACCACCACAAACACCATCTAAACCACCACAAACACCATCTAAACCACCACAAACACTGTCTAAACTACCAAAAAAACTACACAAATCATCACTGATACACTATGTGTGTGTGTCAAATTTAATTTTAAAAATAAATACATAAATGTTAATATAAAAATACATAATAATAATAAACCCTTTTTTACTATTTGTAGGTCAAATACGTGACACCAAAAAATTACGATACCAAATATGTAGTAACTTATATGTGTGCTATTTTTTTTTTTGTTACTTACTAAATAACTTCTGTATTTTTTTCTATTCAAAGTGTCAAAATATCTTGTGATGCGACTGTCTGGCCATGACTGATGTTTTGAAAAAATCTTCAAAATTACTAGAACAGAACGAAAATAGAGCAGAACATACATTTGAATAGATTTAAAGTATTTCTATCTTTATTTTGATCATTATATTCATTCAAACCTTGCCCGATGATTTTATGAAATATCATGCAGTGAAATCCTTATATGTCAATATTAAATATGACTGTAATATAATGTAATTACCTGAAGCAGGTGTTAAATCTATCTTTGGTTACAATGCAAACTGATAGTGTTAAAGAATTCTGCTTTACAGCAGGAGACCAAAAGAATCCCTTGATAAACTATTCAAAACAATGCAATTTAACTAAAAATAAATCTTGAATAAAATAAATAAAGGAATAATACAAATGAAGAAGCCTATTAATTTAAATTCTGGTTCTATAATAAACAATGCAAAACTGCATAATAGTTCCTTTTCTTTTTAAAAGTGCAACTGAAAATGTATTTTGTGCCTTAATTAAAAAAACAAAAAACAGTCTTCACTGTATTTACGTCAGATATTTGTTTGGACCAGCAGAGGGCGCTGGTAACTCAGTGGTCGGTTGCCATGCAGATATTTTGCAGTGAAGAAGATATGCTATTCTAGCAGACAGAGCTAATAAAAAAAAGTGACTTTTACAGATATTCACGTAGGGCTGGGCGATATATCGAATATACTCGATATATCGCAGCTTGTAGTCTGTGCGGTGTTGAAAATGACCATACCGTTAAACTCGCGGACTTTTTTTTTTTTTTTTTTTTTTTTTAAATTTCTTAGTGGCATTATGCACAAAAGGTGCTGTAGTGGCAACACACAAAAACGAAGTTTTACCACTTCCTTGCAGGACATGAAGTTTTCTGACTCGTCTGTTCCAAACATAATCCAATAAAAAATGAAGAAAAAAGAGGCAAGCGTAGGATGAATCAATCTGACTCTTTAATCCACAAAAAATAGAAAAACTAAAATAAAAGTTCCAAAATCAAAGTGTCCTTATATTTAAAGCTCAGTCTCAAAGTCCCAAAAATAATAAATCCTTACGTAAAGACCACACTGACGTCCGACCGCGACAATGACGTTTCCGATGGCGATGACGTCATTGACGGTGATGACGACGATGACGTCACTGACGGTGGCACTGGCGCTGACAATGCTGACCACTTTGACTGTTTAGGTTGACGGTTTGAACAGTTTTTACGGTCAGAAACACTGTTGCTCCTCGTCCTGCTTCACTAAACTGCTGTCCTTTGACCGCATGGACTTCACCAGCCTGTGTTTTCCTTCACTTTTCGACACTAACCCACACTTTACGGTAGAAATCCAGGTTTACAGCAGCAAGTCAAAACCAATGGAGCACAGAAACTCTGATCATTTAAAAACGTCAACATAAATCAATATTTAAACAATATTACCTTTAAAACTATTTCAAAATTACCTATTCCAAACATATTAATATTTAAACATAAAAAATACTGACATAATAATGATATGGCTCTAACAGGTGCACTTAAATTTAGTGTTGTTTTGAAATGCCATCTTAATGACAACATGCACAAAAGGGCACTATTTGTTTTAAAATATTGTAGTGGCATTATGTACAAAAAGTGCACTTTAATTTTGTGTTTTGAAATGCCATGTGAGTTGCATCCTGCACTAATGTCTTGTTTTGAAATGTCTCTGTGACAATTTTGCACAGAACGTGCACTTTCTGTTGACAATTTTATGTTTGAGCCACTCACTGTTTAATAAATACAGTTATGTCAACTTTGACTTAGTTGTGATATCCCCTTTTTTGCATGAAAGTTTAAAATTGGCATATATTAATGCAGTATGATCAAGAATGTTTTAATGTAGACATATAGAATCATCATACTGGTGTGATTTTGTGCATCAAAGTGTTAATTCAAGGGTAATGCAAAATATCGAGATATATATCGTGTATCGTGACATGGCCTAAAAATATCGCGGTATTTATAAAAGGCCATATCGCCCAGCCCTATATTCATGTAATATTACAGATATTCTTTCGGTGCTAAAGGGGTAAGGCATCATTTATGAACATATTTAAGAGTAGAAGACGGCCAGACACAAAGTCGAAGCAGATTCCGCCCGCCGCCTCAGCATTTGGACAAGAAAAGGATAAACAGATAAAATTACTGCGACTCAATTTTCAGAAAATCAATATCAACCGTGATACCTATGAAACGATTTTTAACTGCCATACGATTAATCATTACATCCCTAATTTGTTGTATGATTTAGTGATGCACTGAACACTTTTATTCAACGAAACAAGATGTAAATACGCCAGCAAACACCCACCGTGGTTAGCTAGTGTCTGTATACGAGCCAACGTGTCCGTGGAGCAGCCGTTTTTAACGCATCTGAGCTCTAAAGCATCTTCTAAGCAGAGGTTTGCACTCAAGTGTGAATTATTTTCCTTTGTTACATCGACACGCAGCGCTGTCGACACATGGACCCGGAGAGCTGATGAGATGATGAAATAACATTTCATTTAATTATCTTTCAGCACATATGCCTGTACATTTTTTACTGTAATTAATGTACGAGTTTAAGATTTTATGTAGTACTTTATATTGTGCAATGTTGGAATGTCACTGCTAAATAAATATTTTCATATATTTTTAATTGATTTAATCTTTGAAGTAATAATATTAATTTATACAATTACAATTATATAATAGTAAGGTTAGTTTAGAGTTTATTACAGTGAACCCAAAAACAATAGAGGAGACTGTTCAGCAGCTGAATCCATCAACATGTTGCCTTGACACTATACCCTCAAACTTCTTTAAAACTGTTGTAAAGTCAATTGTCACTGATCTGTGTCAGATAATTAACTGCTCATTCCAATCAGGCACCGTACCAAAATCCCTGAAAGCAGCTGCTGTGAAACCGCTGTTAAAAAAGAGAACACTGGATGCCTCTATACCGGCTAACTATAGACCAATCAGCAACCTTCCATTCATGGCCAAGATCATTGAGAAGGTGGTCTTCAACCAACTGAGTCAATTCTTAACATTCAACAAAATATTTGATAAATTTCAGTCAGGTTTTCGTTCTCATCACAGCACTGAAACTGCTCTTATCAAAGTGATCAATGACATAAGGTTGAACACTGATTCAGGAAAAGTATCTGTTCTCATTCTGTTGGATCTAAGTGCTGCATTTGACACTGTAGATCATACAATTTTGTTGCACAGATTGCAAACATGGGTTGGACTAAATGGAAAAGTAATGCAATGGTTTAAGTCATACTTGGAGGAGCGAAGCTATTTTGTAAGCATTGGAAACTTTGAATCTGACAGATTACCAATGTCCTGTGGGGTTCCTCAGGGATCTGTTCTTGGACCCCTTCTGTTTAGCCTTTACATGCTTCCTTTAGGACAAATTTTACAGAACTGTAAGGTTGATTATCAGAGCTATGCAGATGACACACAACTATATCTATCACTGAACCCAGATGACCATGGTCCCATTGAGGTGTTGTGTGACTGTTTAGAAAAAATAAACTGCTGGATGAGTGAAAACTTCCTTCAACTAAACCATGACAAGACGGAGGTGATTGTCTTTGGTAACAAGGAAAAGAGGACTGCTGTCAGCAATTATCTTGAGTCTCGATCTTTAAAAGCTAAAGACCAAGTCAAAAACCTTGGTGTTCTGATTGACTCAGATCTTACATTCAGCAGTCAGATCAAATCTATCACAAAAACAGCCTTCTACCACCTAAAGAACATCTCCAGAGTGAAAGGTTTAATGGCTCAGAAAGATCAGGAGAAACTGGTCCATGCTTTTATCTCCAGCAGACTGGACTATTGTAATGGTCTTCTGACAGGAATCCCCTAAAAGAGCATCAAACAGCTACAGCTGGTTCAGAACGCTGCAGCTCAGGTCTGAACCAGAACAAAGAGGTCAGAGCACATTACTCCAGTTTTAAAGTCTTTACACTGGCTCCCAGTCAGCCTCAGAATAGACTTTAAAGTTCTGCTGCTGGTGTATAAATCTGTGAATGGGTTTGGTCCAGAATACATCAGTGACATGTTAGTCAGGTATGAACCCAGCAGGTCAGAGTTCACAGTAAACATGGTGATGCTGCTTTTAGTTGTTATGCTGCAAAGAAGTGGAACAAACTGCCAGCGGAGCTGAAGTCAGCATCCAATGTGAACATTTTTAAATCAAAGTTAAAGGCACTTTTTTTCTCTACTGCATATGATTGAGAGAGAGATTTTTTGTCATGTTGTTGATGTAATGATGATTTTACTGATGATTTTAATTGATTTTACTGATGATTTTAAATGTTCTTATTGATTTTAAACAATTGAATGTTTTATCATGTAAAGCACATTGAGTTGCCTTGAGTATGAAATGCACTATATAAATAAATTTGCCTTGCCTTGCCTTGCCTTGCCTTGGCTAGTACACTTTCACACAGCCATAATTTTGATTATACTAATAACTGGCATAATAATTTATTTTGGTGTTTTGGTTTTGGCCTAGAATTTTCATTTCTGTACATCCCTCGTTTGATTATTTGATTACATTCATATCCAGGTCTCCCATAGTACCGCTAGTTGTTATTAGAGTTGTGCATCAAGCACTTAATTGTGTTTTGCGCCGCTACATAGCCGTATCTCTTCTATCAAACTACAAAAATGGCCGAGCAGGGTGGAGTTGAACCGAGTGTCACCTGAAGAGGGGGCGGGGTATGGAGTGTCTCATTTGCATTTAAAGAGACCGCACCAAAACAAGTTGCTCTCAGAAGCACATCAGAAAAGGGGTAGAAAAGGGGCCTGTGGAGCTATAATAATGAGGAATTCATACCCAAGCATTGCAGTTCCGCTTTATATAGACCACAGCTGTATGATATATATGTAAAAAGGAAGGATTTAAAACCATGATATGTCCCCTTTAACACAGGTGAGGAGTGGAGGACAGAGGAGCCTCTTAAAGAAGAAATTACAGGTCTGTGAGAGACAGAAATCTTGCTTGTTTGTAGATGACCAAATACTTATTTTACCGAGGGATTTATCAATTAATTCATTAAAAATCCGACAATGTCATTTTCTGGATTTTTTTTCTTCTTATTTTGTCTTTCATAGTTGAGGTTTACCTGTGATGATTAGGAAAAATAAAGGCAACTTACACTTGAACGGGTTTTGGTTAGCAGTGGATTTAGCAGTAAGAGTGTTGGAGGAAATGATGGTGATCATGGTGGAGTAGGAGTATCAAGGAAGCAGACAGGTGTTCCACCTAAATAAGCTGGAAGC
Source organism: Gouania willdenowi (assembly GCF_900634775.1). Lineage (NCBI taxonomy): Eukaryota > Metazoa > Chordata > Actinopteri > Blenniiformes > Gobiesocidae > Gouania > Gouania willdenowi. The sequence continues at coordinate 1,111,990 of NC_041063.1, forward strand.
TTTGGAAGCTGTTGACAAAGTTTCAGGTCTAACAGATACTGTGTCGTGGTGACATTATCTCCACAAACACACACATCAAGGAAAGGCGATTTGGCACGCTCTGGGGTGATCGGTCGGTGCGCCTGGGGCGACTTGCAGCGTCCCCTTGGTACCCTAGGCGGCTATGGGCGTGGTCGTCGTCCCTGGGGGGCGCTGCTCTTGGTACTGCTTCCGTTCCGGGTCCTTCTGGCCTGGGGTCCGGTCCATGCTTGCCCTGGGCCCGCCGGAGGGCGCCCACTGGCTGCCCATTCGGCGTGGCTCTGGCCGGCTGCTGGGCATGGGCCTTGGCTCTTCTGCTGGGGTCCCGGACGGGGGGCTCTCTGGGCCCTCCCTTCGGGGGGTTGGGTGCTTGAGTGTGGGTGGGTAGGGGTGGGGCGGGATGCTGGCGGGGGGCCTTGGGGTTGGGAGTTTGGTGCTCGGCTGCTTGGAGCTTCCTCGGATGTGTGCGTGGGGGGCAGTGGCTGCTTCTCGGCCTGGGATCTTGGGGGCGTCTGGGGGGCTGCTCCGCCGTGGGGGGGTGGCCTGGGGCTCCTTGGCCCCCACTCTTTCTGCTGTCCTGGCTGCATCTGCGGGCCCGGAGCAGTTCCTGGGTTTGCGGTAGCGGTTTTTGCACATTTACTAGTATACGATGCAATGGCACGCCTTGGGATGTGGGATAGAACTCATACTGGGCTTAACTTTAGACAGGTTCATCCCAAATACCTGCTTTAGGTACTACCACTCACTCATTCCCCCTGTCCACAGCCACCAACTTTATAGCTAAGTTTCACACTTGTCACCATACTGGGTAGATTACACAACATAATAAGCACAATATGTTCTACAACTTCACATCTCACTCTCACTGTAAAATAATCTATTCTTCCCCACCCTTTCTATTTCCTACCTTGAGTCTCTCCTTCCTGCTCCCTTTCCCCTCCCCCTTCACCTAGGTGTAACACTGCTCTCCCTTTTTATATCCTCCCTATAATAAAAGGTTTCTTACCCTTCCTTAAGGAGGGCTGGTGATGGTCACAATTAAGCAATAAAATAAATAATTTTTTGTTAATTCCAATAACAAAACATGCATTGCTGTCTCATATTGATTGCACTTCTTGTAGTGTCGACTTTTGACAGCATGTGCAGACAAGTAGAAAAAAAAAAGATCCCTTTAACATACATTTGGAATGGATACAAAAATATATGATTAATATCACATGATTAATTAAGAGGAAATATTTTAATCGATTGGCAGCCCTAATAAATACGCATTTTCATGTTTAAAAAAACTGTTGATAGTTTTCTGTATTTGTATGAAAACATCATTTTTATATAGACACGGATGGTAGCAGACTTCTCTAATCTGATTGTTTTTTTGGCTTTGTTTAAATGGACTCAAACATTGGTGGATGTGGACAAAGGTTTTCCCTTTAAAAATACATTACATTGCACATAGTGAAACAAGACAGTGGAGGAGCAGAAGGATCCAGATTTTATTAGACCTCATGATGTGTAACAAAGAACTAGTGCTCTACATTTTTGTTTTAACAATCACGATCATTAGAAAACGTTCAGTTTCAGGGGCTTTATTGACGTCTATCAGAAAGATTGTTACATAGCTGCATAGATTTGTCATTTCTGCATGTTACATTATTCTGCAATAACCTTAATACTAGTTATTTTTAAAGTAACATTTTCAAAATTGGTGCTAAGTTTTAGAATAAACACAAAGAAAAATAATCCATTGCTTCTGATTAAACTACGTTGCATTACATGCTCTTATGGACTCAAACTAATGCTAAAGAAGGGGGGAAAGAATAGAAATACTACTCCAACATCATATTCAGAGACACTTCGTCTTGCTTTAATGAGTGTCACGGAATTGCCCTCTTTGTCTTCATCAGAACAGGCAGAAGGCGGACGTAACGACATGTATTTCTCCAGAGACATCAGCGTGGGGAGAGGATGCTCTAGCAGGTAATTTGTGGACTGTAGATGCAGCTGCCCCCGACGAGACCATCAAAGCAAATGAGACGGCAGAATGAGGTTGTCACAGGCAATTGAGTTTTCATTAACACCCAGCAACAAGTTGATTTGTTTGGAAAATGAAAACTGTTCCATCTTAAACAACCTTCTGTTCCTTTGAGGACTAACAGAGTTTCAGAGTAAAAGAAATGTAGATGAATCCTATTTATGAAGCTGAAAATAGCATCAGCCGACACGATTCAGCCTCTCAAACAGTCATTGTAGGACTGGGTATCGCCAGGTACTTCGCAATATGATATATTTTGTTTTATTTTTGCCCGCGATAATGATATTTTCCCGATACAGCGATATTACGACAGTCGATACATCGATATACTGCACTGAATCAATTTCACGTGAATAGCCAAGTAAAAACAGTGGCTCTTCTTAACACACACTGACCATAACTAGTCACATGTCCTTGTGTTACATTTAAGTCTTTAAGGGAAGGTTGTTACTAAATAATGCTTCACTAAAATATTGTTAATGTTTGTGCAAATTAAATTTAAATCAATAAAAACTAAATGAATGTGGAGTATTATCAACTTCTCCATAAACATAGACACATATCAGTGCTACTTAACAAGCAGAATTAACTGCATATGAAAAATAAACATTTCAGTCAGTGCATTACCCTGGCATCGATGGTCTCGTCCACAGCAACACGCGACTTTTCCCACAGATCTTCTGTAGCTCTGATTAGATGATGTTCAAACACTCTGAGCAAGTGAAACTGATTAAAGTTGATGATTTCCGTAGATTTTAAGTTTAGACACCATTTCGGGTGTTTTAAGCGATGTTTAATGCAGCCAAGACGGGAGGAGCGCTCCCCGAAAACATTTCCCTATATTAAAACATTCCTTGCCTCACGGTGACGCATTTCATGCCGATTCTGTCCATTTGATTCAGTTGTTGCGGATTTTATATATGTTTTAGAGGGCCCTATACTTAACTTGTGTAACAAGGGAAAAATATAGATATTTGGTGCCAGTGAATCGATAACGTACTGTTAGAAGAACCCTTGCGATATATTGTCAAATCGATATTTTGGCACACCCTTACCCGGGGTTTCCACTGGATACGTCTCCGCTGCGCCACGGCACCAATCTGGTTTTTCACCGCTGTCCGCCGTCCGGTAATTCACACCGGTTGCGTTTTGAGTGCGTCACGGTGCGCTCTGCTTGAACAACTGTGACGTCAGGAGACAGAGCAGTTCTCATAATATTCATATAATCGCGCGAGAACGCAGTTAAATGTATGTGTTATAAACGCAACAATAAACAGATAAACAGGTCAGTGTTCCTAACGAAGGAGAACAAGAAGGTTGGACTCTGGATTTGTCACAGCCACATTTTTTAGCACTTTAAACTACCTCACTCCTCAATGCATTTTAGCTTGAAGTTGATTGCAGTTTATAAACATACTGGACACTTTGATAGATGTAAAAATAAAAAATAAATAAAAATAGAATCTGAATCTGTTGTAGAAGCTACAGTTGAACTTTTTTGAAAAATTTAATTTGACAATTTGATAAACATACCACTTTGTTTTTGATATTAGTACATGAATTACGTTAAGTTTACTTGTTCTTGCAAGTTTTTAAAAAAATTGAATAAATTGTACTTCATACTTATCTCCATGTATATCATATTGTGACATGCAAATTGGGAATTCAATGCAACACCGACTTTAACCTCAAATGGACTATTTGTCTCGCGCAAAATATGATTTACTTCGACTTCACCATCTTCAATAGAACTAAATCCAGGTTTTGAGACAATATCACACATTTACAACAATATGTTTTGGCTTTGTCAAGTGTAGAAAACGGCTGGACATCAAATCTTGTGTAATCTTGTGCTTGTTTTGTAAAGATATTAAATTAATGACAATAGTAACTCCTTTAATCGTATTAAGTAACTGATTAAGTGTTTGCCATGATTGCCAAACACTTGATTGACGAAAGACAAGAAAACAAAAAACGAAAATGTTTTTACTGATACGTAGATGCTATAGAAATGTGTAAAACTGATGCAAAATTGGGTACATTTTTAAAGGGAAAATCAGAGCCTCTACAATAGTTAATTGACTACTACAAACTCTTATCTTTATGTACCATTAAATACTTAATTTAGTTTGAAAAAAAAATTGTTTTTTTAATTTAATTTTGATTCAAATACTTATTTGGAATTCCCCATAGAAGGACATTTCAAATGAAGGCAGTAAATTCAACTTTACATAGGTCATTAACAATCCAAACATAATTAAGAGCCGTGCATAAAATAAAGAGAAAAAAAACTACGGTACTATAATGAACAGTAAATGTAGGTCAACATGTCTGGAATTTATAGTAAAGAGACACCTCAGGCTCATCAAGCAGCCATGAATAACCCATGGCTTGATTTAAATTAGCCTGCGAGCAACACTCACCCATGTGTGTTAGAAAATAACTAAGTTTACCATAGATGAGACAAACTCGTCACTCATTGACAGAAGTCTATGTGTAAATAAAACCCAAACAGAGGTCTGGTTCCTCCTCAGAGGAACATATTACATTACATGTAATCTCGCTTCACTTTTACTTTCAGCAACTGGAATACATTGTTTTGTAATTAAAGTGGAGTGAAAATAGCACCTCTTGGTTTAAAGTGTCTACAGAGATGTAGACTTTGTGTTTCTCTCCAGGACAAAACTTGAATTTGTAGCTTGGACAATATCGACGATAAAAAGGCATATTTAATATTTAATGTAATGGTAATTTACACACTTCAGAAAACAGAAGCTCAGGCTGTGTGAACTTGAAGTCATGCTGATGGAACCTTAAGCTGCTCCAGCAGACAAGATCAAGTTAAAGTTTAAACAGATTTTAACCGAGTCCATGAACTGCCCATGCAACTGCTCAGAATAAATGTTAATGCATTTTACAAAGCATTTATTCATTCTGTGCCTCATGTTTTATGACAATAAATATAACCTGGATTTATTTTTTAGTTGTAACCTGCTCCCAAAGTTACTTGTTAATTTGTATATTTTTCTGTATTTTTGTGGTCGTCGTTTTGTCTATCATTGTTCTTCTTTTGTGTGATTTTAATATATTGTAATGTATGTTTTGGAATTGTATGTTTTCAGTATTTTTTGTTGATCTTTTGAAGTTTTATTGTCCTTTTACATATTTTTTGTAATTTTTAAAATTTCAAATTAATTTCCTTCATTTTTGTTATTGTCTTTTTGTATATTTTTCTATAATTTTGTATGTTTTTTGTGTTTTTGTAGTTTTAATTGTCCGTTTACGTATTTTTTGTAATTTAATTTGCATTTTTTTTTTAAAGTAATTTTTTTTATTTTTGTTGTTCTTTGAGTAAATTTTACTTTTATTTTTTGTATCGTGTCATTTTGTGTATATCTGTTATTTGGGTGTAATTTCAGCATCTTTTTGTGTAATCTTGTATTTGTGTATTTTTTGGAGTCAATGTTTTTATAATTTTGTTGTTATTTTATGAAATATTATTGCCTTTTTGTGTATTTTTGCATTCTTGTGCTTTTTGTTTTGTGTAATTTCCTTCCTTCATTTCATTTTGTATATTTATTAATAATTTTGTTCATTTTTTATGCAACTGTATTGTCCGTTTGTGACCTGCTTCCTGATTGTTTTTCACAATCAAACCAATCTGTTTATGCTGCTGTAGCTCAAATAGGAAAATGTAGTTTGATATGAATGAACTATTTACAATTATAAAGGGTCAAAAACAGAAATGCATTTATGAATGCTGCATTATTTTTTTATAGCTACAAAGCACTCCAACCAAACAAGCCACCAGTAGCTGCAGTATTTCACCAATAATTCTGCCTCATCAGCAATCAATTACTTAACATCTTTATTGAAGCCATAAAATAAACAACTCCTGCAGGCGTGAGTTAAGATAAATCAGCTGTCAGGGGAAACATGGCCTTCATGCATCTTTTTCTCAGGTTAGTGTATGTTACCTTCAAACAAACTGGGAATTAAACCACTGCAGGTGGAAGAAATGGACCGTCTACAAGGCCCTTCATGGAGGCACTACAGAACTCCAACTTTAAAACTAGCATGCATCTAATTGTATTGTTAGATTGTTCCTCTGTACCCCAGACATGAACTGTTCATTTGATTGTGTGTATATGTCTGTTTATAGATGATTAACAATAAAAAAAAGCAAGTTTAAACTGATGGGTTTTCAATGACTCGCTCTACTCATAAGCAGGCACTTAAAAGACCAGGGTGTTCACTTTGGGTCCCAAAAATAGACAAGAAAGTGTCTATTTGTATGGTTGCCGTATGGACAATCAACGGTGCTATTGGTACGTTTACCAAAGTGCAGATACGTAGCATCTTAGGATTATGTTTATGGTGAGGTTTAGTCTTAGTCACCATAGGCGGAGTTTGAGATTCTTGCCAGGGGGGGAGCAAAAAAATAAATATATATATATATATGTGTGTGTGTGTGTGTGTGTGTGTACGTTTCTAAAGCTGTATTATGGACCTGCCAAAATACAGTAAATCCAAAATGCAGCTTGAAATGCTCAGCCTCCACTGTAACATAAAGAGAGTAAAGTTGCTCAAATTAAGCAGTGTTATTTATTATGTTCTACATGATCTATCATAAAACACTGGATACATGTGCTTTAATTTAACTGTGGCCACACCAGCCTGTCATTGCCCGATCCCGTTAGATCTTGGAAGCTAAGCAGGTCTGGGCCTGGTTAGTAGTTGGATGGGAGACCACTGAGAATTCCAGGTGCCACAGTGGGGTGGCAGTCGCTGCAGTGGTATCTGTCATTGTGTCCTTGGGCAAGGCACTTCACCTACATTGCCTAGTATGAACGTAGTGTATGAGTGAGTGTTGGTGGTGATCGGAGGGGCCGATGGCGCACTATGGCAGCCTCGCTTCCGTCAGTCTGCACCAGGGCAGCTGTGGCTACAACAGTAGTTTGCCACCATTAAGTGTGGAGTGAAAGAATAATGCCTAAATTCTGTAAAGCGTCTGAGTGTCTATGATAAAGTGCTATATAAAATTGATGCATTATTATTATTATTACTGTCAGTTGTAAAACACTAAGTTAAACAATAGGTAGGAGAGAATAAAATCATCCATATGGATTAAAAGCATTTAAAAGTCCAACAACGTAGATTATTGCATTTAAAGTCTCTAACAACGTAACTCCACAGTCCGCATTTGAAAATTTATGGTAGCAAAATATTGTAGTTATACATGTAAATATTTACTACGCTATTAGTGCGAATGTGCCTGTAGGAGGCTTTCACGCGTAGGATTATTTTCCACTACACCAGCTTGTTTTTTCAGTGTCTATGGATCACCCGCGGTGTCCTCCATGTTGTAAACAAAGCACTCAGCTGCTACGGGAAGCAGGAGGGTCAAATGTCATCGGTTGCTTGTCCTTTAAAACTTTTTTACTTGGTTTTATTTTGTAAACCTCTGAATTTTATATCGCTGTTTTTATTCTTTCCTAGTCACTGTGTTTTTTGGCACTTAAAACATTTGTATATTGTGTAAGTTAGAAACATTTTGACCACTACGGGGGGCAATGCCCCACCTGCCCCCGCAAACTCCATGGAAAATAATACCAAATACTTACACTGTTGCTTAGATCCAAAACAAAAAAGCTAAGATTTTACAAACACTTTTCAGTAATTTGGTGAACATCTTTTTTTTTTTTTTTTTTTTTTTTTTTATCAATTCGTAAATCTCTAAAATGTGTATTTTCCTATGTTTAATTTTTCTAGGACAGCCTTAAAGTAAAAGCAAAATAATCCAGTTTGCCTAACTTTAAAAAGTCAGTTCTTAACTACATCATACTAAATGAAATTAAATAAAATGTATGTGTATATATTTAGAAATTGATTTGGATGAATTCATGCATTCAAACTTTTTGATTTTAAATAAAAATGTGTTGTGAAAGTCTAAATTACTTAACAAAATTAATAAGAAATACCTGAAATATGTTAAATTTACAAAAGAGAGGTATTTGTGTCCAACAAAAGCATATTTTGCTGTTTAGATACAATAAAACTAAAATAGATCAAAGTCATCTATGACCTGGAGTGTCTTTAGCAAACGTAAACAAAGTGCGTAAGAAAAAAAAAGTTTTAGATTTAAGGATGCATATAAGAACGTTTGTGCTCATTTTGATTATTTAAATCTGTGATTTATTCTGTTATTTAAAGTGTCAATATGTCATGTGGTGCGACTGTGCAGCCATGGTTGTTGTTTTGAAAAAATCTTTAATATTACTCTAAATTTATTCAAATTTTTTTTGTGCCCTATTTTAGTTCTACTATAGTCCTGTATAACATTTCAAAGTATTTCTATTTTTATTTACAACACAATTTTCATGCAAACCTTGCCTAATAATGCCCATTTTAGTAAATATCATGCGGTGGAATTCCTTATTCGTCAATGACCCTAATATTTTTGTAATAAAAATTACGGTCCTCAGGTTCTCATGGAAAAGTAGTGGAAATATTGTGCCCCTTTGGAACCCAGTGGCAGGTTGGGACCGAACATCAGTATTAGGAATGTGCGATATTTTATAGTTTATGATTTATTGTCAAAAATATTCTCACCGGTAAGAATTTGTCATCCCAAGATATAAACGATAAATTCCCATGTCGGAAATTAGCGAGGAACATTTGTCCCTCAATTTAGCCAAGAATGCCCTAAAAAAAACCTTGTTCCACAGGACAAAACTGTCCCTGTTTGATGTCAACTTATTATTCTCTGTAGCGAAACGTTGTTCATGGGAGCTCAGCAGCGAAGCCTCCACGGCGTGCACCACGCCTCCCGCCCCCAGCTCTCACACTCACAGACGGCGGTGCTCGTCACAACTACCTGAAGCTGCCAAGATGCGATACATCATGAACCACTACTTGGTTAAAACCAAACAACCATCCAACAAAGTGAACCAATCCAAGTTCCTCCATCAGATCCACCCTAAATTCCACAAACACGGGTACAGAGATGAACCTGGAGCAACGATTATGAACTGGAAACTCAACTAAAGCTAACTATGCTAAGCTAACCCACTGACACACAGACTGAGCTAAGAGCTAATGCTAACCACTCAATATAAGGAATAATAGACCAAGTAAAAGAACTCTTACTGTCATAAACCACAGAGAGCCATAGATTTGTTTATGGTCAGATTTAATACCTGTATGGAACAATAAAAACTAAACAATGTGTGAAATAAATATTAGCATAAAAAATAATTATTCATTTGTCCAAACTTGTGAAACGCAATATTTTTAATTATATTTTACGTGTTCACAGACAAAGCTGGTCCCAATAGACTAATGTAACTATTGAGATTATTACACATAAATATACTGAATGATTAAATCATCAGCTTGATCTGGTTTAATTATAGGAAATCAGAGAGCTATTTTTTAACCATAACTTTATGTAACTCATAAGATAAATGAAACAAGATTCAACAGCAGTAAAAACACTGATGGAGTTATTTGTGCTTTTCTTGTGCTTTTTTTTTTAGAAAATAATTTCATAATTTCATTTTTTCAGAAGGAGCTTCAACTCCCACCTCCGGGAAAACTTCAACCATGTCTCGGAGGAGGCGGGGGACATTGAGTCCGAGTGGGCCATGTTCCGTGCCTCTGTTGCTGAGGCGGCTGATCGGTGCTGTGGCCGCATGGTAGTCGGTGCCTGTCGTGGCGGCAATACCCGGACCCGTTGGTGGACACCGGAGGTGAGGGATGCCGTCAAGCTGAAGAAGGAGTCCTACCGGGCCTTTTGAAGACCTCCTCAATCCCACCAACACGCCTTCCAATCAGGAAGCAGGGGCCGGGGAACAGAGAGTGGTCTCTCCTATCTCTGGGGCTGAGGTTGCCGAGGTGGTTAAAAAGCTCCTCGGTGGCAGGGCCCCGGGTGTGGATGAGATCCACCCGGAGTTCCTCAAGGCCCTGGATGTTGTGGAGCTGTCATGGCTGACACGACTCTGCAACATCGCGTGGACATCGGGGGCAGTGCCTCTGGATTGGCAGACCGGGGTAGTGGTCCCCCTTTTTAAGAAGGGGGACCGGAGGGTGTGTTCCAATTATAGAGTGATCACACTCCTCAGCCTCCCCGGTAAGGTCTATTCAGGGGTACTGGAGAGGAGGGTCTGCCGGATAGTTGAACCTCGGATTCAGGAGGAGCAATGTGGTTTTCGTCCTGCCCGTGGAACTGTGGACCAGCTCTACACCCTCAGCAGGGTCCTTGAGGGGTCATGGGAATTTGCCCAACCAGTCCACATGTGTTTTGTGGACCTGGAAAAGGCATTTGACCGTGTCCCTCGGGGATTCCTGTGGGGGGTCCTCCGGGAGTATGGGGTATTGAACCTCCTGATAGGAGCTGTTCGTTCCCTGTATGACCGGATTCAGGGTCTGGTCCGCATTGCCGGCAGTAAGTCGAAATCGTTTCCGGTGAGGGTTGGACTCCGCCAGGGCTGCCCTTTGTCACCGATTCTGTTCATAACTTTTATGGACAGAATTTCTAGGCGCAGTCAGGGCGTTGAGGGGGTCCGGTTCGGGGGCCTCAGTATTGCATCACTGCTTTTTGCAGATGATGTGGTCCTGTTGGCTCCAACATACCGTGACCTTCAACTCTCACTGAATCGGTTCGCAGCAGAGTGTGAAGCGGCCGGAATGAGAATCAGCACCTCCAAATCCGAGTCCATGGTTCTCGACCTGAAAAAGGTGGAGTGCCTTCTCCGGGTTGGAGATGAGGTTCTGCCCCAGGTGATGCCCCCTGGACACCTCCCTAGTGAGGCGTTCAGGGCAAGTCCCTCCGGAAGGAGGCCCCGGGGAAGACCCAGGACACGCTGGAGAGACTATGTCTTTCGGCTGGCCTGGGAAGGTCTCGGGGTTCCCCGGAAGAGCTGGAGGAAGTGGCCGGGGAGAGGGAAGTCTGGGCCTCCCTACTGAGGATGCTGCCCCCGTGACCCGGAAACGGCTAAGCGGAAGAAGATAGATAGATGGATGGATGGATGGATGGAATTTCATTTTAGGTCAGGAAATAAATTAATTTAGTACAACAACACTAATAGAGTGACCCACATGCACTGATTTTTATTGTGTTGATGGATTCAAATATATTTGTGTTTGTTTAATGAACCTGTTTACACTTTAAGTTGGGAATTGTTTTATTTATTTATAGTTTTTTTTTTTTTTTTTTGTGATGTTTTTCGTTATCATGATAAATACCAGAAATTATCTGGACAATTTTTTTAGTCCATATCGCCCATCCCTAATCAGCATCCACTAATGACAGTTAGCCTCCAAACACAAGATTTTTAATGCAGTGTTATAGGGATGTAACGATTCACTCAACTCCCGATGCGATTCGATTCACGATACTGGGTTCACGATACGATTTTCTCACGATTTATTTTACAAAATGGGAATGTTGACATTCCCATATTTTTTGGGGGAAAATACTGTACTATTTTCCTTTTATTTTTCATTGTCAAAAGAATCCCTTGATAAACTATTCAAAATGATGCAATTTAACTAAAAATAAATCTTGAATTAAATAAATAAAGGAACGATACAAATGAAGAAACCTATTAATTTAAATTCTGGTTCTATAATAAACAATTCAAAACTGCATAATAGTTCTTATTCTTTTTAAAAGTGCAACTGAAAATGTATTTTGTGCCTTAACAATTGGACTTTAAAAAAAAAAAAAACAGTCATTTTACTGTATTTACGTCAGATATTTGTTTAGACCAACAGAGGGCGCTGGTAAACCAGTGGTCGGTTGGCATGCAGTTATTCCACCAGTGAAGAAGAGACGCTATGCTAGCAGACAGAGTTAATAGGAAAACCTGACTTTTACAGATATTCACGTAATATTACAGATATTCTTTCAGTGCTAAAGAAGTAAAGAATCATTTATGAGCATGTTTAACAGTAAATGGCGGCCAGAAAGAAAATAGTAGCAGATTCCGCCCGTCACGTCCGCTTCTGGAAGGATTAATATATAGCGCCCTCTGCTGGTTAAAAAAAGTACTGCGATTTAATTTTCATAGCATCGATGTGAACCGTGGTACCTATGAACCGATTTTTAACTGCCTTACGATTAATCGTTACATCCCTACAGTGTTATATTAGGGTGTAGGAAAAACTAATTCTGCGATATATCGCAATATTTCACCGTGCGATTATCGTATTGAACCAAAAAATTTCCAAATTGTGTCAGTGAACCACATCAGTCCTTATGAAATGATCTCACTCCTCAATGCATTTTAGCTGGAAGTTGGATGTACTGGGCACTTTTACAGATGTATGTGGTTTCTTTCGTCTTCTTTTTTTTTAAGAATTTAACAACTTAACAGAATCTGTTGTAGAAGTAAAAGTGTGAATAAAACATTAAACATGCCTGTGGCACACATATAGCTACTCAAAGAGTAAACACATGTAAACATAGAGGGGGCGGGCTCACATTGTGCTACGTTAACCCACAAGGATGGAACGTGTAAGACTTCGGCACAGAAAGACGGACGCTCATAAAAACAGGGATGTAAAGATTAATCGTGAGGCAGTTAATAATCAATTCAAAGGTGTCACGATTCACATCGATACTCTGAAATTGAATCGCAGTACTTGAAATAAAAAAAAGTTTTTTTTATTTTATTTTATTTATTTTTTTACTACAACAGAGGGCGCTATCTATTTAGAATTTGAAATTCAGGATGCACCACCGTGTTTTAAATCAGAAGTGTGGAAGCATTTTGGCTTCCCCAAGACAAAATGAAAGAGATAAGAAAGAAAGAACATGTGAAATCTAAGGTCAGAGGGTCACAGAGAGGAACGGGACAAACGAGAGAGAGAGAGAGAGAGAGAGAGAGAGAGAGAGAGAGAGAGAGAGAGAAAATGAACGCCATAGTTTGTTTATTGATATTATTTCTTTGATATTGAATTTGTTTTAAAGTCCAATTGTTAAGGCACAAAATACATTTTCAGTTGCACTTTTAAAAAGAAAAAGAACTATTATGCAGTTTTGCATTGTTTACTATAGAGCCAGAATTTAGGCTTTTTCTTCATTTGTACTATTTCTTTATTTATTTCATTCAGGATTTATTTTTAATTAAATTGCAAGGTTTTGCATAATTTATCAAGGGATTGTTTTGACAATGAAAGATAAAATGAAAATACAGTACAGTATTTTTATTTTTATGTTTGAAGGAAGAAATGAATATTTTTCAGTCATCATTTGTTTACAGTTTCATTTTGTAAAATAAATAGTAAGAGAATTGTATCGTGAACCCAGTATCGTGAATCGAATCGTATCGGGAGTTGAGTGAATTGTTACATCCCTACAATGAAATGTCTGGGTCTCCTCTTTTGTCTACACGTACCGCGTCATGTTTACTCAGAGAGAAGTGGTCATGTGACCAGGTACATCATGTTCTGTGTTTCCATGGCACTTTTGTGACACATTTCAATATTGAAACGTCTAAAATACCTCTTCATGAAAAAAAAAAAAATACTTTTTTGCAATATTTGAGGGTTTTTTCAAAATGTGGGTGTTTCCATCAGCAGTTTTTATTACACTATATAGATTTTGCACATTTCAGAGGGTAATGGAAACACAGCTAATGCCTTTTATACTTTATATAGTCTGTCATTTATACGTTGAAGTGTAAACAAGGGCAGAATAATGTTGAAATTGCTCTTGTCCCGCCTAAAATCTAACTGCTCCAAATTTGGCATTTGAAAATGAATTTGACAGCTTTGTTTGAGCCCGATATGTAAACAACAACAAAAAATATTACAAAAGAAAATGTAATAAAACCTTAAATGTAATAACTGATCAATAATGTTATGAGATTCTCAGCCCAAAACGTTAAAACTTTTTGCCCAAAGTGTAACAAGATGTTACATTATGGGGCAGACAAAACATTGTGTGTATTACAACATAGAGTGAGTCAATCATTTAGGAATTATTATATCATATTGCATCAATGTAAAGTAGCATCATATACAGATACGTAAAATATACAGATACGTAAAATATATATATATATATATATATATATATATATATATATATATATTGTTAGGAAGCAAGAACTCCCTCACAACTAAAATGTTGAATATTTGTTAAATGTAGATTTCAAACATGTATTTAATTGGTTTTGCAAGTGAGAAATTGTGTTTAATATATTTTGTAAAATTCTTGTTTTATTACAATTATGAAGGGTTCAGTTTTGGTTAAAGAAATGAGAGGCATTGATTGAGGAGGCGGAGCCTCGGGCCTATAAAAGCAGGTGAGGAGGGGAGAACAAGCCAAGATGGCTCCTGCAGCACACATGGAGAGGGAAATGTCTGAGCAGGTGTAACCCAGGTTTGTGTTTATCAAAGTGAAAGCATGTTATAAACAACAGTAATAAAAAAGAATTAAATAAATGTGAAAAGGGTTATTGAATAGGTAAATATGATAAAATGTTTTAAAACGTTTTTCATATTTTATTTATTTATAAGAATTTGTTAAAAGTTTAAAACTGTTAATTTGTGGGTTATTTGTTCAATCTACTTTAATAATAATAATTTTAAAAAAAGTGTATCTTCCTATTAAGCACGCAGCTGCGTGACCCATGTGATTAGCATCAGCCAACCGGATTGTTTCCCGGAAATGTACCTGCTAGGCGAGGGAGACATGCACGGAGCTGCTGCTGCTGCATAAAAACGAGAAAAGGAGACCAGGCAGAAACATACACGGAGCTTCTGCAGAATAGAGAGCAGTGAGAACGCATACAGGCGGTGCTGCTGCGGGGAAGGAAGAAAGGAGAGCAGAAAACTAGTCTAAAAGTTCTTGGATAAGTATTTTTGCTTTCCAACCTGTTCCAGTGCGGAGATTGGTATCGTGATAAACGGGACTTGGTGAGTGAGAGAAATGTATTTATTTTTTTTTTATTTCATGTAAATGTAAAGCTGTGGTAGCGTATTTATGTTGTTTTTGGTAAAATGTGAAGGTGTAAAGTGCATTTAAAAGCTAAATGAAGGCACAAACTCTGTTGGCTGTTCCATCTTTCTGCTCGTGTCCGCCATTACGTGATGGCGGTGCTGCTTCAAAAAGCAACATTTATGGACAGAAATGCACATTATCGTTGTTTTAGAGCTACCCAGTGTTTTTATTTTATGTATTCATACCTATTTTATGTTGTGTATGATAGGCCATTTAGTGTGGGTTGAAAAATATCCAGCTACAGTGAACTTTGAAGAAGACGTGTTTGAAACAAGATGGCGAGCCGCTCTCGAACCAGCCTTCGAACCACGTGGACCTTCTGAGCTGTGCATCTGCCTCGAGTGCTACGCCCTCTGCTGATTGGTGCATGGTTTTCATCTGAACTGGTAGGATTCACCCATACTTCTGCAACACTGCAGAGGATAAAGACTGAACTGAACTGCTAAGTCAGAGTGAAGGGAGAAGAGACTTTTTTCTGTGAAATACAGATTTGATTCAGCCTTTTGCTGAATTCTTTTTATTTCTATTTTTTGTATTTTTATTTTCTAATAATTGTAAAAGGGTATTTTACAGTGGTGTTTGTTGTAAACAAACTGTCCAACTTAAAAGGTACCTAAATGTGATTCAAACTAATTAGTTAGCTTATGATACCTTGAACCACTTGAATAAAACTAACTTGAATAGAAAATTAACTAAAAGGTTGCAACCAGTAAAACTCAAAATAGATCTGAGACTGAATTAAACACAAAAAGGGTTTAACAAAAAGGGATTCACACAAAATTGTGATTTTTCTATTGTATGTTTTATGTTGTCATTGTTGTATGTCCTTATTCTTTATTTTTTTCCTAATACAAGCCGGCTATTTAAACTTATCCTCTGGTCTGTGGTCTTTTACTTACATTTCTGTAGTGTTAAGCTGTGAATTTTTCCAGCAGTCGTACCTTACCAAATTCTTCTGGTCCATTCTTGTGTGATACACTATTAGATGATATTACCCTGTAATTACCCCACTAGGGCGTTACACAGGTCTGAATTGAACCCCTTGATGGAGTATTTGTTTTTGATAATTCTCTCCTTGTTTTTCCTGTTTAAAGAAGATAATGCTGTCTGGACTGAAAGCAGAAAATAAATGGACTTATATTTTTTAAACCTGAATTGCTCCCAGTGACTTTGTCCTAAGCTTGCTATGACACAACCTTTTGCCTTGTAACATATATATATATATTTATTTATTTTTTATTAAGGCTGCAATGACGAGTCGACATAATCGATAATGTCGACTACAAAAAAACCATCGACGCGGATTTTATAGCAGCGATGCATCGTTTAATCTAACTAAAAAGCAAGGGAGGTCTGTGTATGTGCGTGCGTGCGTGCAGCAAATATCTCCCCGACGCTTTCCGAGTTCGACCTGAAACTCGGTCAACGGGTTTCAAATACCCTGAGTGTGTGAATCTGTTATTTTTGAGTAATTTGGTCATTTCAAAATGTTTATTTTAATTTTAATTCACTTCTGGACGGCCCCGAAATGAAACCTATTCAACTTTTGACCTCAGGGTGTGAGGGGGCGCTAGCGCACCATCTATATCTATTTCACTACACAGCTCCTCATGCAAGCAAGAGTCACGTGTGCGGCCACTCCTCCTCCACTTCCTCCTGTGCCATGCTATTGTTAGCTTCTCAAACACGGGAGCTCTCTGAAAAGATCATTTGAAACCGTCAGCCACTGGTGAGTCTTTTACAGACACGTTTCCCATTGTTTAAACCATATAACTGTTGTTCAATAACGCGCTGTTTCACTAGAGTCAGTATTGAACTCAAACTGTTCAATTCTCCATCTGGAAAACTGCAGATTCTCTGTGGTGCCGTGCATGGAAGTTAAGCTCTGACCACTCGGTTCGAAGGTAAACAATGATTTTTGTTTTTTAAAAAAGACAGCAGAATTGTAGGTAATACTTTAATTTACTTACTCACTTATGTAGTTGGGAGTTTTACGTTCTGTTTTGCGCAGTTTTGTTGTTTTTCTGATTGGTGCTACAATCACTATGGAGTTTGGTTATCAGCGTCTCAAACTTGACACGGAACACACACACACACAAGGTATTTATTTATTTATAATAAAAATACACTAAATGAGTAAAGTAAAACACAAAAAGACAACTGAAAGAATAAAAAATACACATAACTCCAAAAAATATACATTACAGAAAAATACAATGCGGGTGCACGAAGGAGATGGATGTAGACACACACAGTATTGATAATAAATATACTAAATGTGTAAAATAAAACAAAAAACTAAATTATATTTATACAAAAAGTACACAAAATTGCAACAGAAATGCATAAACATACATAAAAATTAAATATTTATACAAAAAAATACACAAAATGACAACAGAATCACACTACAATGGCAACAAAAACGTATAATTATACAAAAACACAACAGAAAGATACAGAAATACACATAATGATTCCAAAAAACATACATTACAGAAAAATACACCATACAAAGTGAGTTAAAAAAACAACAAACACATTTATCATGTTCATGTCCATCGCACACGATATCTAAAATAATAAATATAATTGTAGTTCAGTTCTACTAAAATACATCTATATAAATATCTAAAATAATAAATACAATTGTAGTTCAGCTCTAATAAAATACATCTAACTAAAAAGCAAGCGAGGTCTGTGTGTGCGTGTGGAGTTTTTTTAGCATATTATATTATTTTGTTATTGCAATTATTACTATTAATATCATAATATTACTTTTATTACTATTACTACTTTCACTATTAATATTACTAGTACAGTGCTCGTCGGAAGTATGCATTCACGTGGGAGCTTAAGTAGAGTTAATTATGGCCAAATGAGTTCATGTTTGAAGATTGGATGTACAAAGAGGTGTACATAGTGTAACGGTTTAATTCTATGGGACATGAACATGATTAATGTGTTTGTTGTTTTTTTTTTTACTTTTATATTTTTTTGTTTGGTGTATTTTTCTGTAATGTATGTTTTTTGGAGTCATTATGTGTATTTGCATATCTTTTTGTTGTGTTTTTGTTCATTCTTTGTATAATTATAGTTTTTTTTTTTTTTTTTTTTGCCATTGTAATGTGATTCTGGAATCATTTTGTATATTTTTGTTCATTTCTGTTCATTTTGTGTATTTTTTTGTATAAATATTTATTTTTGTGTATTTTGAGTCATTTTCATATTTTTGTTGTATTTTTCTGTAACTGTTTTTTGGAGTCGTGTATTTTTTTTTATCGTTCAGTTGTCTTTTTGTGCATTTTTTGTATAATTGTTTTTGGTTGCTAGTAAAGTGCCTGTCGGAAATATGTAATCATATAAGTGGGAGGAGCTTAAGTAGAGTTGTCAATTATGGTCAAATGAGTATGTGTTTGAAGGTTGGATTAACAAAGAGGTGTACATACTCTGTAGTGTTATGAAGGAGTATATTTGTGGGTGCAAAATAAAATATCGTGTGATTTCCCTGTTCCCTGAACATGATATATAGATAAAAGTTGCACCAATGTTTGCTGGACTTGGGTAAATAAATAATAAATGTACCAGAGCATCCCATCTTTAGACCCTACCTCGGCAAGGAAAAACACAAAACCCAGTGGGAAAATTAATTACACACAAACATGTCATGTACATCCAACATACGACCATAGAGAAGAGTACAGTAAAGGTGCCCCTCTCCATTTATCCAGGCTTGGGACTAGTTATAAAGGGTTTATTTTTGCGGGTGCAAAATAAAACATCGTGTGCAATTTCCCTGGTTTAATTTTATGGGACATGAACATGATAAATGTGTTTGTTGTTTTTTTTTTTTTTTGAAATCACTTTCATATTTTTTTTGTTTGGTGTATTTTTCTGTAATGTATGTTTTTTGGAGTCATTATGTGTATTTGTGTATCTTTCTGTATTCTTTTGTATAATTATAGTTTTTTTGTGGCCATTGTAGTGTGATTCTATTGTCATTTTGTGTATTTTTTTGTATAAATATTTCATTTTGTGTATTGTTATGCATTTCTGATGTAATTGTGCGTACTTTTTGTATAAATATTGTTTAGTTTTTGGTTTTATTTTACACATTTAGTATATTTTTATTATAAATACTGTGGGTGTGTGTGTCTACATCCATCTCCTCCGTGCACCCGCATTGTATTTTTCTGTAATGTATATGAACATGATAAATGTGTTTGTTGTTTTTTTTAAACTCACTTTTATATTTTTTTGTTTGGTGTATTTTTCTGTAATGTGTCCCTCCACAGTATGCATCTACGTATGTTTATAGCTAAGAAAGCTATGCTAAAGCTAATCGCATGGTGCCCGAGGTAATCTCGCAAGAATTTGTCAGCAAGCTTTGCGGCATTTCCATAAAACTATGTTTTTTTCAGTAGTCTGTGTGGTTAATAAACATTGACATTTTCTATCTTTGACCTGGTTTGATTCTGGATTGATAACAGTAGTCAAAAAAACTGTTGACAAATACTTTTGAACTAATAAACTTTTGTACTTTTTCACTTTTTAACAGAATTTTAAGCAGAAACCAAGGAATTAAACCAAGACTTAACCCCGGGAACTCCTGCGCCTGGAGCAATGGTGAGCTTTATGCATTTAACATTCAGTCTCTAACACACTCTCACTTGCTCACTCAGTAGGAGGTGGGGGGAAACTAGCTAACAGTTCTCTCAACCCTCACGCTACTCATAATCCAAGGGTGTGCATCCCTTATTTTTCACTTTTTTGGCGATTACGTTTTCAAAAATTTTAAACTAAACGCGGGTTAAACCAAAAAGGACTTGCAAGATGGGAGGAGCGGCTGAGCCGCACGCACTACTATTACCGTTCTACAAATCACTTGGTTGTATCATGCCAAAAAAATCGACATGCAGAAAAAGAGCGGAAACGTGAGGCAATGCGGCAGGCATGTGATGCTGAGTCACCTGAAGTCCGAAATGCCCGCCTGGCTAGCAACGATGTCTCGCGTGATGCAAGACATCGTGTAGCAGAAACAGGTGAAGAACGGAAGAATCACCTGGCCAGTAACGCGATACAGCACGCCGTGCAGCAGAGATGAGTGAAGAACGTAATAATCGCTTGGCGAGCAACGCTGCGTGCGATACAGAACGCCGTGCAACAGAGACGAGTGAAGAACGGAATAATCGCTTGGCGAGCAATGCTGCGCACGAGGTAACACGCCGTGCAGCAGAAACACCTCAGCAGCAGGAGAACCGACAAATAAGAGATGCCCTGTGCCATCAAGAAATGCGTCATGCATGCATAGAACAGGCACGCAAAAACAATTGCAACCTTGCTCGGTGTGATGACAGACTTTTTTAAAGAGGAGATTTATGGTGATTTCACACGCACACTCAGTATCACCTCACTGTTTGAGTGTCCTACATGCGTACACTGCAATGCCTATGTATGGAAAGAGGAGAGGAAAGGATTCTGTTGCGTGTCTGGAAAAATGGACCTCACATACAATCTCAATAAACCTAAACCTGGCTCAATCCCACCACAGCCTCCAAATGCTATCAAGGACCTTTTCATGAATCAAAACTTTGTTAAACATGCTAAACAATACAACAAGGCATTGGCAATGGCAAACATTGGCATAAAAGAAATCGCTATTCCTGGTTTAAACCCAGGCATACGAATACAAGGAAAAGTTTTTCATTTCATTGCCGGCCCCCTTCCTGAACAGGGTCAAATGCCCAACTTTGCCCAGATCTTTGTATATCCAACCTTCAAACATATTCTCACTCTACTTAAGCTCCCACATGAATGCATACTTCCGACAGGGCACTGTACTCGTCTTGTAAATTAACAATAAAATCTAGCCCGTGGCCACTTCCTGCCTTCTTTCTGCAGCAGTACCTTATATTGACCACTAGGGACAGTGTTGCATCACCAACTTTGTGCAAGAGAGACAAGCGGAGCCCCAGTTTGTACACGGACAGAGAGAGGAGTGACATCACTGAACTGCTATTTACCGAATCTTTCATTTCTAATCACATGCAGTTGTGTTTGTTAGTTGTGACAGTCTGTGATTCTAATAGGTTTGAATTAATAATAGGTTTTATTGGGTCTGTGTGTACGTCTGAAAGCATGTTTATCACTGCACTGCATCAGTGAGTCAGTGACGTACCTGCTTTGAAATATTATTTTCTGCTGATACGAATGTTTATTATGAACAGTAAAGTTCTCTAATTTAACGTATTATTAACATGTGATTTGGATAACATTAATTAGACATTTCTTAACTTGTAAGGATTCTTTCAAACAACATATTATTTATTATTTTATGGACTTGATTTAAAAGGAACTCTGTGATTGGTTTAAACCTCATTACCTCCACAAGCTACAGACAGGTTAGATCCAGCTTTTTAAAGTTACTTATTTACTCTTTGTTTACTATTACTACTACTTTGTTCAAGACAACTGGCACTTTAAGTTTGTGATATTTAAGTTATTCATAATTTCATTGTGATTTTAAGTATATTTTATGTGTTGAATATAACAACTACACTACAAGTACATATTTTATGTCATTGTTTTAATTCTTGTGTAAAACATGCTGTCACAGTATAACAGGGACACGTTCACAGGTGGAAGGATTTAAGCAGTGCTGAAAAAACCAAAATATGTGATTCAAAACACAAAAATAATTGTGACTAATCGAAAAAATAAGTCGACTATAAAACTAGTCGTTAGTTATTTTTATTAAAGCATTTTTTTAACCTTGACATTTTTGGTAACTTTTCTGGGGGGTTTTTAAAAAATTTTTTTACATTACATTTCATTTGAGGCTCAGCACTTTTGTTAGATTATTGACCAGTTAATACATTTCGGGTAGGGATCGACCGATTAGGGGTTTTTTTTAGGGCCGATGCCATTTTTTTTCCCCTTAGCCGATGACCGATACGGTCTGCCGATTTTCTTGAGCCGATATTTGCAGCAGATACTACATTTGCTCCCTCAATTTATATCATAAAAATTACACAATGATGATAAGAAATGGTACAAGTCTCAATTAAAAAAAGAAACATTTATTGAAATTAACCAATGTGAAGCAGAATGACACCAAGTAAAAAATATTGAACAAATAATAAACGCGTGATGTAGAACAAGAACAAGTAAAAATAATGTAAATAATGCAGATCAACGAACGCAGCAGCCCGCATCAGCCGATGCACGTGAAAAAACGCAAAAATTGGCTGATGAATTGGTCTATCACTAATTTTGGGTTTTATTTTCTGCTCCCTGCACTTTTAGTTCCATTGTTAGATGTACGCGCGATAGTGGAAATGATTGGTTATCTATTCAGTGAGGTCTCCGTCCTTTGATGGAACTGATTAAAACATCTAATTAGACCACGCTGGAGTTCAGACAGACTTTTTAAATAAAACAGTCACTGTGTGTTATGAAGAAGAGCTAACTAGCGTACACTGCTTTGGCCCTTCAGCCTCTACAGCTGTGACTGATCTGATGTTAATGAGAGCTGCTCTTCAGACGCATTAGATCCTAAACTATGTCCATCATCAGAGATGGTTCCTCTTCTTTCTGTCTGCTTTATCCTGACATACAGAACTTAATTTATCCACTGCTCTACACGTCACAAACTTATATTATATTCATTCATTTAACAGTGAAGGAACATTTATGTGGTCGGAATCAATGACCTCAGGTTGGAAATCTTTAACGCTGGTCCAACATTTAATCACAGAAAACTATGATTGTCTTATCCAAGGGCCACATTATGAGAAGAAATGTCAGCGTTTAAAATAATGATGGTTTAAAGCATTAATACTGGAAATATGAAATGTTTTGTTGGTTTAGTGTGTTGATAGAGTTATTTAATGTATATATGTTGTTGTCTTGTATATTTTTTGGTATTTTTAAAGTTGTCTTCTGGGTTTTTAAAGTCATTTTGTCTATTATTGTTGTTCTTTGGTGTGATTTTAATGTATTTTTTGTAATTTTGTATGTTTAGTGAGTATATTTGGGGTTTCTGTTGTTATTTTGTAGTTTTATTGACAATGTATTTTTTGTAATTTTGTATGTTTTCCTTCATTTTGTTGTTCTCTGTGTAACTTTATTGTACTTTTTTGTAATTTTAAATATATTTGTCATTTTTTAGTTCAATTTCAATGTCTTTTTGTGTAATTTTTGGGCTATCTTTTAAGGGTTTTTTGTCCTTTTGTGAATGATTGTTGTCATTTTTTGTAATTTCCTTTTGTGAATTTTTGGGAAATTTTAATATTTAAATGTTTTGTTTCTTTTCTTGTTTTTTTTTGTGTAAATTAATTGTGTTTTTTGCGTATTTCTCATAATTTTATATGCTTTTTGAATTACTTTGTTCATTTTTGTGTAACTTCATTTAATTTTTGTGTGTATTTCTCATAATTTTTAACACTTTTTTTAATAATTCAATTGGATTTTTATGTAATTTCATTTAGAGTTGGGCAATATATTTTGATTCAAGATATAGCAATTTTTCTATTTTGGTGTTACAGAAAATGACAATATCACCTATATTGATATATATCAATAGTTTCTGAACTTTTTATTCATACAATCACACAGTACAAATCACATCATACAAGTATTTAATATGAGTTGTAGAGTACAGTCAAAAAGTGTTGTTCATTACAATTTTTCCATGTTTCTGAGATATATATATTTTTATGGCTTATTTTAGGAGTCGCTGCTTTCGTTACTATTCAGAACAGCATGAAAAGCACAGTTAGATAGATTACTAACCCAGACCTTACCCTTAACAAGCTAAACTACAGAACTCACTCACATGTGCTGTCCCTTAGAGGAGAAAAAGCCAAAAGTGGCACACATTGTCCAGCTGTTTGTTAATTAATGTGCCTGTGTGGAATTTTGCATCAGCAAATTTACGCCATATTTGTCTTTCTATTTAAGACTTTGAGTTAAAAAAAAAAAAAAGGAAGTGTCTACTGATACGGAAATGTATCAACAGCCCCCGGTTCTACATTAGCATAACCGCACCGTGGGTTCAAATCCCACTTTTGTCATTTTTTTTTTTTTTTTGTTTCAACTTATTTAACACAGCAAAATTTCACCTTTAAAAATATATATACAAAAAAATAAATAAAAATTTGAGGGCATTTCCTGGATTAGGGATAGGGCTCAAATAAAAGGGTTAGCGAGGTAGCTAAAAATAAATATGAGCTAAAATAAAACTGACAGAACTTTAAGTCACGTGACCTAAACTGGCCAATGAGGGGCGCAGCGTATGAATAGACTGCTAGTCTATCGATACATTTCCATATCAATAGCCATAGCCATTAAAAAAACATTGAGATTAATACAGTTAATCGCAATTTTGAAAAAAAAAATATCAAAATTGGAGTTTTGGCCCATATCGCTCAGCCCTAAGCTCTAGAATTGTTTAGTATCAGGATATATCGGGATACTGTATATCATATCGTGACATGTCACTCTTATTGTCAGCTTCATGGTAGTGTACACCCCTACTAATAATAATGTATTGGTTCTATTGAGCATGCATTGTGTGTGTATTCTAGTGTTGGTTCTAGCCCGGTTCGGAGCCTCTTACCGTCCAGGTTCTCCCTATCGCTGATGTGCTGCAGGTTACATCCCGTGTCTTCGCGGCTCAGCTCGGGCTCCGGTCGGTAGGGCTCCAGCCGGGAGTGGTGGTTGTTCCTCCGCTGTTTGGGGCTGGACGACACGCAGCAGGATGTGGCGTTGCCCATGGTTGGAGCAGCTTGGGCGGCTCTCCGCCTCCTTCACCCAGCTCCCTCTACCTCTGCCTCCGCTGCTGCTGCTGGGAACAACCGGAGGGAGAACGGGGCGGTAACGCGGATCCACAGCTGTGTCCCACCCTGCTCGTCCCTCTAATACTCACTTAGCAGGACAAGTGGAGCCATTTAAACATGACAGCGAACGCTAATATGGCCTGATATGTCAGCGGGGCAGCTCCCCCACAGCTCCGGTGTCACGGTCCACTCCCACGGCTCGTGGTCCTGCTCCGAGCCGTTCAGGTGTGCCTATAAACGGATGTCCGGGCCCCGCGTCTGTGCGGGGAGGCTAAGAGAGAGTAAAACATAGTGGTGGAGGTCTCCCGGTAGTAAAATGAGTTCTCACAGCGCTACATGGTTGCCAGAGTGCGGAGAGAAACAGAAACCCGCAAACTGCTACATCCGCTGCTGTGAGGCGTTCAAAGACTACCGGAGAAGTGGGAATTATCAACATCAAACAATTATTAAAATAAAAAAAAGTGAAGGTTCGTTTATTTTGTTTTTGTTTTTTTAATAATCAAAACCATCTTACAGAAGTGTAGAGCTGCCACGGGGGAAATTTATATTTTGGATCACTATGGTATTTTCTTTTTATGGACTAATCAACAATCCCAGATTACAATGATAGTTTGTACAATATATTGATAACACATTTGAACAATATTATTATATTGTTCGTATAAAATAGGTATATTGTTTACATATTACATATTGTTTACAATATAGTTTTGCTTTGTTTGTACATTATAATATCACATTACAATATCATTATATTGCTTATAAAATATAACTACAGTATATTGTTTATACAATGTATTATCACGTTTGTACAATATAAATATATTGTTCATAAAATCTGAGTATATTTTTGTACAATTTATTAACACAGTTGTACAATATTATAGTGTTTGTATAATATTATACTGTTTGCAGAAATTAGAGATATGGTTGTACAATTTAAATTTGAGTCCATACCTGCCCATCATTGCCCGATCTCGTAAGAACTTGCAAGCTAAGCAGGTTATGATTATCGTATTGATCCAAAATAAAAATAAAAAAACGTTCAAACCAATGTTTTTAATTATGTTTTCTTAACAAAAATAAATAAATAATTTAATTGCGCTACCATATGTATATATGTCAGTGAACCAATCACTCCTCAATGCATTTTAGCTGGAAGTTAATTACACTTTATTAGAATTTAAGAACGCAACAGAATCAGAATCAAAAGTTAAACTTTGAAAAAAAAATAATAATTTGACACTTTGATAAACATAACACTTGTTTTGATATTTGTTCTTAACATACAGTTAGTTTCCATCTACTTGTCCTTGCAAGTTTACAAAAATAAATAAACTGTATTTTAGACCATTCTGTATTTGTAAAAGTGACATTTGACATTATTACTATTGTGATATATTGCGTTATATATCGTATTATTTAGTATTGGGATATATATCGTATTGTGACATGTAAATCGTAAATAGTATTGTATCGTGAGATTCATTACAATGCACAGCCCTACTTATTGCACAGCAGTAGGTGCTGTGTTTAATACATTAGAAGTAACTGGAATTCAATGATTTGGATCGTTGAGAAAACACTTATGGCAATATCTAGTGAAAGATATCTCTTTCATTTCTGCATTTTTCAACGTGTGTCTCTGGTCGACTCTGTTGTTTGCTACATGTGTTTCACGGTACATGTTTGTTCCAACATATTCACACACATTATGCACTGTTTTTACATGATTTTATGGTCAGTGAGTGAGCGGAGCAGAGCTAGACTACCCAGTAGTGTTGTGTTCAAGAACACACTATCCGAGACCAGAATGCACCGAGACCAAGACAAGACCAAGACCATCAACATTTTTTTTTTAAATTTAAAAAAATATATAAATAAATAAAATTATGACAAGGTTCGACAGTTAAATAACATTCTCTCTTCAGTTTTAATTTCTTTTAAATACATTTGACGGACAAAAAAGGTGCCTGCAAAAAATGAACCAATAAATTAAAACTACTACTGCTACTGATAAATTCACAATTATTTTACATATTTGAAAACAAGATTTTTATGTCAGCTGAATGTACAGCAAGTGTTTAAAAGTATTTCTGCCAAGAAATAACATGTCTAGTCACCTACACACACCACAGAGTGTTTCCTCTTTGCTTTGCTTTTACAAATGTATTTGTTGTGGTTCGTGAAACCAAATTTCACAACCAACAAGTTAGTGGACATGTTTAACTCCGCCTCTCTCTCCTGCTTGTGTGTGAGTGTGTCACACACGTCACTCAGTCACATTAAGGAAGGTTGTGGTCATTATACAGGGTGGATTAAAGAATGAATAAAGGATTGTTTTATCCAGTTCTTCTCCTTGTTATTATCACATTATAAAAAAGTTTAAAAATAGCAGGAATTAGTGCTGGTCTCCAACGGTCATGAGGGAAAATCCCAAGTTCGAGACAAGACCGAGACCTTTAAAATTTGGTCTCAACTACTACAACACTACTACCCTGTGATTTGTGTCTACATCACATGTGTACCAGTCTCCCCTGTGTACGGTGCAAGAAGGAAGGCCCAGCCCAGAAGATAACTGTGTGCTTTTTTTTAAAACTTTTGAACAGAAACAGACAGAAAGACACACAGACTTGTTCTTCTGCATGTGGGCTTCGTCTGCTAAAACTTTAATTGTGATTATAACTAAAATAAACCACATTAAAATAGTACGACTCTTGTCATCTGTCCAATTAAAAGAACCGGGAAGAAAGTAGAGAAAAACTTTACAGTAGCTTATAGGTTTGTTTAATCGACAGTGTTAAAGAAAAGAGAAAAAAGAGTTGTTTTAATTGACACTATACGACAGGGAATTATAACACCTTGACATTTTCTACTTCTCTTGTTTTATTCCAACTTTGTAGAGGAAGTGATGAAAATACAACATTTGGAAATGAAGTCATAAAATGCTCCTCCAAGTCCACAGGTGAAAGTAATGGATTACAAATACTCACGTTACTGTAATTGAGTTGCTTTTATGGATACTAGTACTTTTTTTAGTCTATTTTTAAATCAGCAATTTTACTTGTATTTCAGTACATTTTAAAAGTAAAGTCATTTGTTGCATTTCTACACCCGACCGTTACTGAGTAAATTATTAATTTTTTGTTTTAAAATTATCAACGGACATTGTGAAACTGCAAAAAATGAAATGACGATCAAATGCATCACATCATAGTCGACCAATCAGACGAAACCTAATGCACCGCATTAAAACAGCATTGAATGCTGATTATTTTCTCAGTTTTAGAGTTCATAAATGTACAGTAGCTATACTTAGAGCTTGATAATTATTTTTTTTATTATTATTATTATTTTGAAGTGAAGTCATTTCATTGGTGTTACTTCATTCAAAAAATAATTGTACATTTTTACAAACTTTTTATTATACAGATGCCTTTGTGGAAAATAAATGAAGTTCCAATTACGCAAGATTCAGTCTCTTCTTTTTTAAGTTTATACATGAGATGTTTACTGTTTGTAAACATACTTTTATGGACAGAATTTCTAGGCGCAGCCAGGGCATTGAGGGGGTCTGGTTTAGGGGTCTCAGGATCTCATCACTGCTTTTTGAAGATGATGTGGTGCTGTTGGCTCCATCAGTGACCTTCAACTCTCACTGTGTGAAGCGGCCAGGATGAAAATCAGCACCTCTAAATCCGAGTCCATGGTTCTTTACCAGAAAAAGGTGGAGTGCGTTCTCCGTGTTGGGGATGAAGTCCTGCCTCAAGTGGAGGAGTACAAGTACCTCAGAGTCAGAGTGAAAAGGGAGCTGAGTCGAAACGCAAGACTCTTGATTAACCGCTCAATCTACCTTCCTACCCTCACCTATGACCAAAAGAACTAGATCGTAGGTCCAGGCGGCCGAAATGACTTTCCTCCGTAGGGTGGCAAGGCTCTAGAGATAGGGTGAGAAGCTCAGTCATCTGGAGGGGCTCGGAGTAGAGCCACTGCTCCACCACATTGAGAAGAGCCAGATGAGGTGGCTAGGGCTCCTAATTAGGATGCCCCCTGGTGCCACGGTCTGAGTTTGCCTCGTACTAAGATTGATTATGAGCATGTGCACTACTGGAAAATGAATTTTCACTAGTTCACTAGTGATGTTTTATTTTAAAATCAGTACAGCAATCTATGTGCATGGCTAATCCAGTACGGGTAAATCTCAGTACGTAGCAGTCATGTACTGAGATTGTGAGAGAATTTCGGTACGGAGGTTAACTCAGGCCGTGACACCAGACGCCTCCCTGGTGAGACGTTCAGGGCACGTCCTTCCGGAAGAAGACATCGATTAAGACTCAGCCGGGAACGCCTCTGGATCCCCCCGGAGGAGCCGGAAGAAGTAGCCAGGGAAAGGAAAGTCTGGGCCTCCCTGCTATGGATGCTGCCCCCGCGACCCGACAACGGATAAGCAGAAGAAAATGGATAGATGGATGTTTACTGTATGCAAGCGAACTGTGGCAAGATTTATTACCAAAAATAAACATGGGGGTTGAAAGTAACTAATAACTTTTACTTTGAGTACTATTTAATTGAGCTACTTTTTACTGAGAATTTTATGTATGACTTACTTGTAGTTGTACTTGTACTTGTAATTTCAATCAAGTAACAGTACTTCTACTTCAGTAAAATATATCAGT
Source organism: Gouania willdenowi (assembly GCF_900634775.1). Taxonomy (NCBI): domain Eukaryota; kingdom Metazoa; phylum Chordata; class Actinopteri; order Blenniiformes; family Gobiesocidae; genus Gouania; species Gouania willdenowi. The sequence continues at coordinate 1,141,567 of NC_041063.1, forward strand.
ACTGTTTATACATCTGTCCAAATCACACAAAACAACATACATTTAACCACAATTTTTTCCAAATGTAAAAACATAAAAACAATAATGTTGAAATTAAACAAAAGGATAGAAAATGGCTACTCATCCTTAATCTCTGCAGGATTAGGTGGGCTATGCAGGGGTCAGTGTCAACTAAGTGGAATCCTTTGGAATTAAATCCATTAAGAAAATCCTCTGACTGTGGAGACCACGTGCACTATGCAGTGTACCTGATGCATATGTGACAGGGAAACAAACAGTGGTTTATCATCATATTGTTTTGGGGTGACACATGCTACAGTGCAGCCTGCTGGTTGTACAGCTGTAGTGCATGGTCAACCATATTTACTTTATAATATGTTACGGTTTATTTTATTCAGACAACTTTTTTTTTTTTTTTCAGGAAATGTACTTTTGTCCTTATGAGTTATTTCTGAACTCATGAGGAGACATCAAAGCCATCAGCAGATGCCTCTGAGGAAGACTGTCAGTTGACAGCCGAAACATGTCAGGAGATCAAAGTGGAAAAAAAAATGTTTGATTAAAAGAAACCCAACATATTATTCAAAAAGAAGACAAAATCCTCTTTGCTGGAATTGTATTTCCTGTATTTTCTCTCCCTGCTTCAACCTAAATCACAAGTATCAAACTCAAGGCCCAGGGGCAGAATATGGCCCTTTAGTTGATCCAACTGGGCCCTCAGCAAAAGAAAGTAAGAAAACATAAAACCTTGTGTTAAATATCAACTAATGCAGCCAGTTGTAGATATGTCAGCCCCTTCATATACATAAATTCAATAAAACTTCCAGAGCTCAGAGTTTGCATGCATATGTCAATTTTAATTAAGATAACTATCTTTTTTTTGTTTTTTTTTGTTGAAATCCTGCAATTTTTCTACTGTTATTCCAAAAAAATCCTGCAAATTAAATTAAAACAATTGGTCACAAAACCAATGATATTTTGATATGTTCCATTTGAACATGAATTATATTACAGGGTGAATGCAGGTAAATCAAAGTTGGAAACGAGGTTTGTTTTTTGTTCATAATTTTCTGCATCGATGGTGGCAAAAAAAAAAAAAAGAAGCAAATTATGATCATGTTTATTGTCACAACAGAATAATATTGAACTAGCATCTACTTGTGCAGCAATAATCATTATTATGTGGACTATTAAACCCATTAGAAACTTTAAATACCACTGTGTGCGACCACATTAGGGAGTTTGATCAGGTGGAAGGTTTGTGGTCGATGTTTTGTTATACAGAACAGACAGAATAAGGTTTTAGAATAGAACCAGGTGCAGGTCAAATTTCAGTGGTGTTTTTGCATTGTTTCCTCTGTTTTGTTTCCACTCAGCAGCAAATCTACGCGTGGGAAAAGACAATCCAGGCTGATTCTTCTTTGGTATCATCATTTCTCACCTGAAATCAATACTTTTTTATCATCCAAATCATTATTTACAAAATGAAATGTGTTTTCCACCTTGAGGCGTGTGTATTCTGCTACCTGTGGTTTGTGGGAAGCACTAATGACTGTATTTCAGCATACAGTATACTGTACCTAGCATGTCGTCTAAAAACAACCATGAGAGCATAGAAGAGGCAGACAACAATAACATGAGAAATCTAAATAGGTTCTGTGTGAAACGGCTGCACGTCATGTTCTAGACTTGGAGATACAGGGATGAAACATAGTTTTTGAAACAGTTTATTTACAAATCTACAACTAATATTTAAGATGATTACAGGTGAACAATTGTGCTTTGAACCAGAACATCAATCAGGTTTTTTTTTAAAAGAATGTGATCTGGAAGAAAATAGTAATAAAAATGCAAGATATTAATTTCCATGTGACAAAAAAATGGAATCAAAGCAGAATATGAATACAATCACCACTAAAGTGTGTTTTTCACTGTGCTCTAGACCAGTGGTCTCAATCTTTCTCCCAAAAAAATAAAGGTAAGTTTCAAATTAGAGCTAGTGGCCAAAAAACGGACAGAAAAAGTGATAAAAAAAAAAAATGGCTTTAAAGTGGTCAAAATTGGGGAAGGGGGGACTAATGTTATCTAAAAAGTAGGAACGATTGGTTTAAATTGGCATATAATGAGAAAATCATGAAGATGGTTAATTTGGCAAAATAAGCATGGAAATATTGTGGAAAAGGTTAAAAGTAACAATAATGCGTCAACATGTGACATTAGGTGAAAAGCATTTATAAGTGAAAATGTCTTTAAAGTGGGAAGAATTTGCAGAAAAACGTATTGAAATTTGATGGAAAAGTTGGCAGAATGGAGTAATGTAAGTAAAAATGCATTAAAAGGAGCAAAAGTCCTAAAAAGTTATGATAAGAAAAGTGATTAAAATGGGTTAACATATGGCAAGTTTGGTGGAGTTGCAGAAAAAGGGTAAAAATAAGCATAAATGGGCTCAAATTGCTGACCCCCAAGGTTGAGAACCCCTGCTCTAAACTAATGAAAGCATTTAAAGCCTGTCCTGTATAGAAATGCACAACACATCCACTTATTAAAACTAAACTACATTAAGTTTTTTTTAGATCACTAAAAAGACAACAAGTCTGTATTTAGAAAAATATTTTCTAAGGAATGTCATGATCAGTCGGGAGGAGAATTATTCAGCTTTTGGTCATCGTGCGTCTTCAGTGACATCATAAGTCGTCAGGTGATCTGTGCGTTCCCTGAAGTCACTTTAAACACTTTGTTACTGGTTGTTTCCCTAATGGTAATGGCACATAGATTAATTAGAGCCTACACAAGACCAGTGGTTCTCAAACATTCTTAGGCTCAAGTACCCCCTTTCTCTTACTTTTGAATCCAAGTACCCCCATTTGTCCGACTACAACATTTTGCTTGAAAACTATTTAAAAAACAACTCTAGAACATAATGATGGAATGAACACGTTGTAAAGAATCTCTTTTGTAAATAAGTGGAAAGAAACAGTGTTTACTGCAGTGGTTCCCAACCTTTCTTGGATCGTGACCCCATTTTGATATCAAGAATTTCTGGTGGGCCCCCAAAGAGAATTAGTTTTTGATCATGTTTGAGCTCAATTATCATAATTATATTTTTACTGCATCTTAGTTGAACTAGATTTATATCTCAATAAGTGAAAATATAGAAATACAGTTGTTTAATAATAATTGAACATTTTCAAAAATCTATTTTACTTTTCACAAATTTCAGGCGACCCCATTTAAACTCCAGGCGACCCCACATGGGGTTTTCAACCCCAAGGTTGAAAAACACTGGTTTAGTGGCTCTGGACCAAGACATATTTGTTAATTTTCCTCTCTCTCTTTCTCTCTACTACCCCTGTGTTGTCATCATGTACCCCTAGGGGTACACACACCCCCATTTGAGAAACCCCGCACAAGACTATAGTGAAAAGTAAGGACAAAGCGTGTTTGCGTGAGTCTTTTTGATCATCCAATGAAATAAAGCCGCAGCTCTATTTATTCCACTTTGGTTTGATAGACGTCTTTCAGGGCTGTGAGCTCCTCTATCAGAGTTCTGTTTTGATGTTCCAGCTTGGAAACACGGTTCTCCAAACATCTGACATATTCTTTTCTTCTTTCGTCGACACTCACGGGCAGCTTCCCTGAAAAAACAACAACAGTTGGAAGTCCTAGAATCTTGTTTCACATGATCATAATCTGTGACCTTATCAGTTACCTGTTTTAAGTAGGCGCAGTTCCTTCTTCTGTGAGGCTACTGCCTGTGAGTGGGGGCACTGGCCTTTTTTTTCCTCCCCATGATGGAGGCTGGAGGTGGCTTGAGGAAGCTTCATGCCAGTTCCAGAGCCTGGAAACACAAGTTGATGAGTTCAAACTAAGTATTCTATTAACCTTTGAACCTCTAGCTGTAGGTCCAGAACAAAGATGGCTTATACATGAATTATCGTTATCATGAAATCTAGAGTAACAAAACATCTGTGATAGAATTGTTGGATCTATTTTCAGCTTTCAACAATATTTCAACAATATTTCAACCTGGTTCTCATGTATTAGTGATCCAGATTATATATTTAAAACATAATGTGGTATGCCTCAGGGCTCAGTCTGAGGACCCATTTTATTCCTCCTTGATCGACAGAATCAGTTATTTCACCAATATCTAAAAAAAAAACACTTTTCTGCTGATTAGTGATGATGTACATTGTTTTCACTGAGAACATTTCAGTTTACAATATAATTATAGAATAGATTCTTTTTTGGATAATTCGTCCCCCAAATTTAGTCTGTTTTTTATTGACCAGGGCACAGAATATATATTGACACTCCTGATACATTATTAGTTCATTAGCTAAATTACATTAAAAATGTTCCATTAAAACCTATTGGAACAGTGAAATCCCTGTCCCCCCGGCGCCCCTGTTAGTCATGACTAATACACTTTATATCAGCCCTACAGGGGTTATACTGAGTCTGAGGAGTTATACTGACTTTGAGGGGTTATACTGACTCTGAGGGGTTATACAGACTCTTAGGGGTTATATTGACTCTGAGGGGTTATACTGACTCTGAGGGGTTATACTGACTCTGAGGGGTTATATTGACTTGAAGGGCTTCAGCATATGTTTCCTCACTTGCATTTTCTTCAGAAATGCAGTTTATCTAATTATAATTACTTTTAAATCCAACTCTCTGAACTCCAAACGCTCTGACAGCCCATTAACAAACTGAATAAAAGTTTTTACAGCTCCACACAGGCAAACCCGGGATAATTAATCCCTAAAATTAAGCAATTTATTGGAGACTTCAGTTCATCTGCAAACCCGACCTGAAGGACATACAGTACAGTATGAGTGTTATCTTCTACTCCACAATGTCTTTACAGAAAGTGCTTTTATCACATGGATGGCTGTAACAGCTTTTTTTAATGTATTTAAATTAAAGTGACTTGGACCATCTCCAGGTTGTACAGAATACTATCAGTCCGACTCTTAAAGCTTTGCGTGATCAGACACAATTGTTATATTACTGAGGTGCACACACCTGCTTAAGCTCAGATCTGACCTTGACCAGGGGTTCTGAAGTCAAGAAACTAAGAATATTTTTGAACAATTTGAGCCCATTTTTGCTTTTTTTTAAAAAAAATTTCTGCAACTACACCAAACTTTTAATTTTTTATCCTATTTTCATCACTTTTTCTCTTCATTTATTTTTTTTTTTTTGCACCTTTTGTTGCTACATTTCTACCGTTTCTGCCACTTCTCTATCAAATTTCAATGTTTTTGCTGCACATTTTTTCCACTTTCAAGACATTTTCAGCACTTAACACTTTCCACCACTTTTCCCGACTAATCTCACATATGTTGATCCATTATTGTCACTTTTAACCTGTATGTTACCTGTATGTTACCATACATGGTTATTTTTGCCAATTTAACCACATTCATGCCCATTATTTACTTTTAAACTAATTCTAAATTGTTTCATCAACTTTTCAGCCAATATTGACACTTTGAACCCTTTTTACAAGTTTTTATGTCCATTTATTTTTGGCCACTCTAGTTTGCAACCTTTAAGCAATTTCCGTGGTTTTTAAAATCCCATTTCAGCACCATTTTCTACCATTTTTGGTCACTTTTAACCCATTTTATTTCTGATTAAAACAATGATTTACATCTTTAGGATCACTATAAACTATGGCGCAAATAATACTAAACTTCCTGGATAACAGTGGATATTATTCAGATGAATAAATAAATGTGGTTATCACAGATTCATAGAACAATGGACCATCATTTTACTGACTTTATGGATGGACCTCAAAAATCTCTCCCCTTTATTCCCCCTTATAGATGGTCCTGTCTCCACATGACTGTTCTTCAATGTTCATGTCTGTGTTCAACCACATTCATATAAAGTGGGGGTCCTACATTTTTTACTTCTTATTCTTTATTATATTTTCATCTTGTTGTACTTTTTGAAATGTGTTTCATGTTTTTCTATGTGTGAAAGGTGCTCTATAAATACATTTGCATACTTTCAGATCTTCTAAGCATGAAGTGGTGCAACGACTTCTGTTCATTGTTTGCTCATTGCCACTGGTGTCATGCTGCCTTGCTAATCAATGTGGTATGTGGACATTGTGTAATCTCAACACGGCCAGTTGCTGCTACTGCTGCTGACGTCAACGTATGTCTTATTCACTGGGTGCCATTTACAAGTTTGCTGTTGAGAGCCTGTTCCAGGAAATGCTGTGACGTCACCTACTTCTGCTATGTGCAGTGAGTGGGCGGAGCATTGAGGCATTTCAATGAGAGAGCTTTCCTATTTATGCAGCAAAATGAAATTAAAAAAACTAGACTAATGCATTCTGATCTCTTCCTTTGTATGAATGCCTTAGGACAGTTACATTTTTATTCATTTATTTTTTTTAATCTATATGAAAAAGCAGTGAAGTAAGCGACTATAATCCAATCCTAACTGTATTTTAACCCCAGAATCAGCGATAAGTGAAAAAGATGAGAAGCCTGTTGTAAATAATTTGAAATACAAACATACCTGATGATTCAGTCTCTTCCTCCCCAGTCACAGCCATGCTGGTCCCAGTCTTTCCCAGTTTCTCAGGACAAACTGTTTCCTTCCAAGTCTTCTGTCTCACTAAAGTGGGACTGCTTCCAACAGCAAGAATTTACAAATTAGAGGCATTGACATCACCGTGACATCATTCCTGATGTCAACAACTCTCTCTCTCTCTCTCTCTCTCTCTCTGGCCTGTGACTCAGGGGCAGCTACTTTTTTTCTTCAGCGTGACCAGAGCTCGTCTTCATCATTACTTTGAAGCTTTGATGTAATGAGTCATGTGATGTTAAATTGTCCTTTGTGCCAAACGATGGTAGTCACATGAGGCTTACCATCTGAGAGTGGCATGGGAGCTGTGCTCTCAGATATGGGAAGGATGTAAATTTGGCTCCATAAAGACAATATTACTCGCAGTATTTGTATATGTGTATATATCCATCATTTTTATTATTATTATTCCTAGTGCAGTGCCAGTAGGAAGTATGTATTGATATAGAAAAGAAGGAGGTTAAGTAGCTTTTTCATGGATGGTCACATGAGGTTGTGTTTGAAGGTGGGATGTCGGGGACATGCGTTTTTAAATATATGACATCACTGTAGAGGTTGGACAGATGACATCATCACCGTAGAGCTAGGACAGATGACATCATCACCATAGAGCTAGGACTGATGACATCAGCACTGTAGAGGTAGGACTGATGACATCATCACTGTAGAGCTAGGACTGATGACATCATCACCATAGAGCTAGGACTGATGACATCATCACCATAGAGCTAGGACAGATGACATCAGCACTGTGGAGGTAGGACTGATGAGCTAGGACTGATGACATCATCACCATAGAGCTAGGACAGATGACATCATCACTGTCAAGGTAGGATTGATGACATCATCACTGAGTCCGTCCACTCAGAAGGGTGGGGCGTGGGGGTGATGCGTCTAAACAAATCCGATGTCGAACACCCTTGAACCAAGCAGCAGCCATGTTGAAACTCTCAGGTCTCAGGAACACACACACACACACACACACACACACACACACACACACACACACACACACACACACACACACACACCTTAACGTGGTGGAGGGGTTTGAGTACCCGAATGATCCTGGGAGCTATGTTGTCGGGGGCTTAATGTCCCTGGTAGGGTCTCCCAAGGCAAACAGGTCCCAGGTGACGGGTCCGACTAAGAGCGGTTCAATAGCCATATATGAAAGAGGAAAAACAAAGGCAGATCA